>NC_140951.1:99392679-99912679 GCF_014529385.1 Adiantum capillus-veneris
AACATCTTTGTTGTTATAAAAAGTAGGTCTTTGAGGAACTTGAGTTCTTGTCCAGACACATTTATGCCTACCTTAGTGACTGCATGCAAAGCTAAGAAATTAAAGTAGAGAACCTTTTGTTAAATAAGCTTTTGTTCACATATGCTTAGTGTCCACCTCTCTTCCACGCCCTATCATTTTGTATTACCTTGATTTTCTAATAGTAATTTTTGATATTTTGAAAGGAGTCCTATGCCACTTGGCATCACATGTAAGAAACTAGGCAACTAGGCTCTGGTAGATCTTCCTCCCAACCTCCCTTTATAGGGTAGGCTCCTAGCCCCTTTCCCTAGATGGATCCCATGTCCACATTTCCTAGCCCAACCCGTGGCCGTAGTCTTTGCCTAGCCTAGTTCTTAGGGTACAGGACCCGTGTCTTGACATTACTCCCCCCTTAAAGAAAAGTTTTCGTCCTCGAAAACAAAAGTGGGAAACTTCTTCTTAAGAACACTAATGTTTTTCCAAGTGGCACCTTCTTTAGGTCGGTCTTTCCACTTGATTAAGGCATGTTGTCGTACATGATGGTGTGTACGCAACTCATGATAATCCATAACACGTTCAGGTTCATGCGGTAACGTAGGAGATTCAATGTAATCGACCAAAACCTGTTGGTCGATGACGTTGTCGTCCCCATGTAACCGCTTTCGTAAACGGCTAACATGAAACACCGGATGAATACGAGAGTGTGATGGGAGTAGTAGCTTGTAGGCGCGATCACCAACTCGCTTGAGTATTTTGAAAGGCCCACAATAGCGAGAAGATAATTTAGGTGTCGGTCCAGTTTTCAAACTTTCTGAATGTTCTAACACACGTAAAAATACTTCCTCCCCTTCTTCGAAGGTAACTTGCCGACGTTTCTCATCAGCGTATTTCTTATACCGATCCTGTGCTTGTCGGACATTTTGACGAGCAAGTTCCAGCATATCCATGTGGTCTTGGAGAAAATCCTTAACCTGTTGAATTTTTTCGGTTGCCAACCCCACCGTAACTCGTGACCTAGCTTGAAACCTGTACATGAGCATGAAAGGACTGAAGCCCGTTGTGACATGCTTAGAACTGTTGTATGCAAACTCAAGAATAGGTAAGTATTCTTCCCAATCTGTCTGTTTTTTGCTAACGTATGCTCGAAGCATATCCTCTAGCACCTGGTTAACCCGTTCCGTTTGACCATCTGTTTCCAGATGGTCAGTTGTATTGAGGTTTAGTTGTGTACCCAATCGTTTAAATACAGCTCGCCAGAAGTGACTGTTAAACTTTGGGTCACGGTCACTAAAAATATTACTTGGCAACCCATATAATTTGTACAGATTGTCCACAAATAATTTTGTTAGTTCTGGTGTCTTAACCGTTGATTTGGTTGGAATAAACTTACATAGTTTAGTCAACCGGTCTACGACCACCCATACTAAATCATGACCTCGTATAGTGGTTGGCAAACCTACTATGAAATCCATGGAGATACTTTCCCTTTTTCCATTGGGAATTTCCAAGGGATGTAAGAGTCCTCCTGCTTTCAGGCGCTCTGCTTTGTTAACTTGACATTTTTGGCAATGCAAGACATAAGCTTAAACAAAACCACGGAGACCTGGCCAGTAAAACTGTCGTCGTACGAGCGAGTAAGTTTTTCTAATCCCCGGGTGCCCTACACTTGGACTATCATGACATTCATAAAGAATTTGGCGCCGAATGTCAGTGTCCGTCGGTACACAAACTCTCCCCTTGTGGAGTAGGTACCCATTGTTGATGGTAAAATGCTTCCATCGCTGTAGTTCATCACTTAATAAAGGAGAACTAGGTGTGGAGGTTAACTGTGCACTACCTGCATTGGAGTGAGAAGGATCCCTCTTTTGAACATGGCTCCACACTTTGGAATATGATTCATCTTGCTCATATTTGCCCTTGAGAGAATATAGAAATTCACTACGAAATTCCGTGAACAATAGCGAATTAATCTCTGGCATTCGACTGAGAGCATCTGCCACTATATTGTATCGGCCTTTGTGATACCTTAACTTGGTATCATATTCTTGAAGGATCTCAGCCCACCTGGATTTTCGACCCTTTAAATCTGTTTGTTTGTGTAAACCATTTGATACTTTCATGGTCAAACACAATCTTGAACTGAGCACCATACAAATAGTGACGCTATTCTTTAAGGCAAACACTATTGCATAAAGTTCACGTTCGTAAGCAGAATAATTCTGTTGAGCTGCATCCAACTTCTTACTTTCAAATGCAATTGGCCGTCCTTCTTGTAACAGGACTGCTCCAATAGCACGGTCACTGGCATCCGTTTCCAAAACGAATGGTTTTAAAGGATCGACAATAGCTAGTATAGGAGCTGTAGCTAATGCATCCTTGAGTGTTTCAAAACTCTGCTGTTGAGCGGCACCCCACTGAAAAGACCTTCCTTTGCCTTTTAGTTGGTCCGTCATAGGTACAGCAAGGTGAGCATAGTTTTTGACGAACCTTCGGTAAAAACCTGCAAAGCCTTAAAAAAGCTGTAATTCTTCCAGATTTTTAGGAGGTGGCCATTTTCGGATGGAATCCACTTTGGATTGATCCATGTACATGCCATTTGCTGAAACAGCATGCCCTAAATAGTGAATTTCTTCCTTGAGAAAATCACATTTAGATTGCTTGGCATATAACTTGTTTGCACGTAACAACTCAAGCACCTGTCTGAGATGTTGTAAGTGCTCTTCTTCAGAAGCACTATAAACTAGGATGTCATCAAGGAACACAATGACAAATTTGCCCAGATATGGTTTCAAGACACTGTCCATAAGTGTCATGAAAGTTGCGGGCGCATTGGTTAACCCAAAGGGCATCACCAAAAACTCATAATGTCCAAACCGTGTTCGGAATGCAGTCTTAGGGATATCAACAAGCCAAATACGGACTTGGTGATATCCTGACCGCAAATCAATTTTTGAAAATATTCGTTTATGCATTAACTTGTCAAATAATTCATCAACCCCTGGCAATGGGTATTTGTTCTTAATTGTCACCGCATTTAAACCTCTATAGTCTACGCACATGCGCATACTACCGTCTTTTTTCTTCACCAAGAGAATGGGAGAGGCCCATGGTGAAGAACTTGGTTGAATAAACCCTCTACTGAGATAGTCAGCAAGCTGACGTTCCACCTCAGCAGCCTTAGAATGACTCATTCTGTAAGGCGGTTTACTCACTGGCTTACTGCCTGCAACCACGTCTATGCCATGTTGCACAGAACGTGTCGGCGGTAGCCCTGGTGGTAAATCATTAGGAAAAACATCTTGAAATTCCTTTAACAACTTTTGTAACTGATTTGCAACTTTTGCTTGTGTAGAATTAGAAATTGGTGGAATAGAGGAGAGAGAAGCATGCGGCATTGAGGAATGTTCAACAGACGCAAGATTGGAAAGAAAATGAGACAGTGAGTAACACAAGAAAACTTGATCTATTTCATTATCAGAAACGAGCTGCATCAGCTCAGCAGTACAAATCAGTGGTGATGATGGTATATCCTTTTCTCCTAACAACAACACATGTGCGCCATGGGAATCAAACATCAAACTATTGTGCTCGTAGCTACGCTTCAGTGATGGACCTAGGCTATGCAACCACTCCCTACCAAGAACCACATCAGCCCTTTCCATGTTCATAACTTGAAAATCCAAACAAGTAGAGTACCCTTGTACCTCCAATGGAACAGCTCGACATTGAGTATCCCAAATTTCACTATCATGTCCATTCATCATTGCTACCTTGTAGCGGTGGGTACTCGGAGTTTGAGGCAGTTTGAGCTTTTTCACCAATCCATAGTTGATGAAAATGTGTGTAGCACCGTCATCTACCAAGATGCGCACCTTGTGCCCTTGCAGATATCCGTGCATACGTACTAACTCATGTGGTCCAAAGGTTTGTTGCCACATGGAAGCTGTGAGACAGCATTCATACACCACCTCAGTGTGTGTTACTTCTACTGTAGAGAACTTTGAGGAAGACTCGAGAGGCAGCAGCTGCACCGTATGCACTACTTTCTCCTTCCCAGGGCAGCAGATTTCCCCTTGGGACAATCCTTTTTGCCATGGCCTCTTCCTAAGCATTGAAAACATAGCTTCTCTTTCTTGGCCTTATCAAAATCCTCAGGAGAGAGAGGACCCCTGGACCTCTTGGGTTTTTTAGATGCCTCAGAATTAGTAACTATAAATTTTCTTTTATTGTGCCCGTACTAAGTGCGTGTATTATTATGTGTACTAGCAGGCACGTGGTTGTGATGTTTTTTCTTATCATCAGGGTCATCATGAATATGTGCTTTCACTATGGCTTCCTCAAGTGTTTTAGGGTCCTGGGTCTTGACATACTTCTTAAGTTCTGGAGTCAAACCGCGTATGAACCCTCGTACTTGCTGAAAGGTATCCAATCCTTCCAACTTGAGGATAACGTCCCGATAGTGAGAGATATATTCAAGGAGTGATGGATATTGGCGCATGGAACATGTGTCCCAATCGGTCCAATTCCGATCTGCCTCATTGGTAGGCAAAAACTCCTTGCTGAACATTGTTTCAAAGGCTGCCCAACTCTGTGGTATGATGTTCTTCTCCTTGACAGACATCCACCATTTGTAGGCCTTGCCTTCCAGAGTTAGGCTCGTTTGAAGAGGTCTTACTGCATCCGGAGTGCGCCGTAAGGCATGAATTCCATCCCATTTACTGAGAAAGATGGTCACTGCATCCTTATTGCAATCCCGGTCTTCGCCTTTGAAAACTGGTGGTTTGAAATTTTTCAATAAATCATCTACCTCTTTGGCAGTGAGAGTATGCAGTGTTTCATTAATTGGGCCTTGCCCTTGTGTTCCAACATGCTCATGCATGTGAGTGGCAGTCGGACCCTTGGTCTGTTGTTGCAGTAATTGAATGACTAAATTAGAAAGTTTAGTAACATTTTCATTTAAAGCCTTAAAATTTTGGTCCATGACCGTCATGCATGTCTAAAGAGCACGAAATTCTTGAATATCAAGCAATTCATAAGTATCTTCTCCTGTCGTAGCGTCGCGGGTACTCTCCTTGAGAGTATCCAACCGCGAGCCATCATTGACAGGGTCTGGAATACTTTGCTCAAAATCGAATGTCATGTTGATATCCAAATCCATGGCTACACAGTGCAGTGGAAGAAGTACTCATAAAAAAATACCTGATGCCGGCGCCCTGACAAAGTATAGCTACTCCGTGTCGTAGCAGTGAAGCGTCATGCTAAATCTGCCTTGATTTCAAAAAATACTCCCGTAGAAATTGTTGTCGACGAAGCTTGACGTCCTATCAAAGAAGCTTTTGGCCACCCGATTACCGAATTAGTCTTGTCGAACAACGAATTGTGGTTGTTGATCTTTCTCCTGAACACGCAGGTTCTGGAAATTTTTGCAGTAATCGAGTACAAGTTGAAGCCGATGCGAGTACAGTTGGAAGCCGTGACGATCGAGGGGCTTTTCCCGATGGAGGTAGCTTGCTCGACTGCCTTAGTTTGCTTGATTACCCGTGGGAAGGGCCGTTGAGAAATGGCCAAGACCCAATTGAAGGGCCAAAGGCCTTCAAAGGCTTTTATGAATGTGACCTCCCGTCTGTTTTATGCACAGGCAGCGAGCGCATGAGGACGAACCCGATGATGAGTAGAAGGTGCTTAGCATAGGCCGGCTATGGCCGCGAGGGGATGGTGCCACTTCTTGCTGCCTCAGGGCGTTCTGTTCAAGCCCCACTCCTCTCGTTTTCATGCACCACACCTCCTTTTCCAAAACGGGGCTAACTGCCCGATTAGGCAAGAAAATCAGGCTATATTTGGAAAAGCCTTTAAAAAGCAGTGGTTCTCACAAAAGGGGGCCTGTTTTTACGGCCAAAGATGACCACACCTAGAGAGAGAGTGGAGGAGAGTACCAAGCTCTGATACTAGTGTAAGAAACTAGGCAACTAGGCTCTAGTAGATCCTCGTCCCAACCTCCCTTTATAGGGTAGGCTCCTAGGCCCTTGCCCTAGATGGATCCCCTGTCCACATTGCCTAGCCCGGCCCGTGGCCGTAGTCCTTGCCTAGCCTAGTTCTTAGGGTACAAGACCCGTGTCCTGACATCACATCATTGCCACACGGAGAGAGAGAGAGAGAGAGAGAGAGAGAGAGAGAGAGAGAGAGAGAGGAGAGAGGAGAGAGGCTTGGTGGTGCACAAAGGGGTGGTGAAGCAACTACACAAAGCATAGTACCACCCACATAGAAGGCCTCAACATACCCTTTTGACTTTTTGTTTTTTGCAAGAAAAAGAGCATATATAAGGTATTCAAGGTGTAGGGAAAGGTCTTTGACTGACCTTTCCCCTTGGAATCTATGCTCCCAGATTGGCTCTCGACCTCAAAGACCTTTCCCGGTTGTCAATGTCTAGAAGAGAGGGCAAGTAGTGGTCTCTAACCACGAGGCAACATAGACTTGCAGAATGAAGGATAGTGTGCATGCTACCTCGTGGTATGTGACCATGAGGCGCCATAGACCTACAACACGAAGGATAGTGCGCATAGGCAATGTTCACAATGATTACAAGGCCTATTGATGTGTCCACAATCTGACAGTGTAAGGCAAAAATTTTGGCCATTAATGGATACTAGATGTACGACAGATTTTCTCTTCCCAATGACCCTGAACCTTGATGGTATGTATATGTATGCTTTATACTAGTTGGAATTATATATCATAATTAACTGAAAACAAAGATGATGTAAATTATTATGCAAAAAAATTTACAAAGATAACAACCAAGAACCACCGTTTTTTTGTGAATGCACGTTTTCTTTTTTATATTTTAGTTTACTTTATATAAAAGCTTTCCAAAAGTGCATCAATTGTCTCATCTATGAAAGTAGATTCTCAAAACCGCCACCCATGGGTAGAGGGAGGGATCCAAAAGGTTGGGAAGGGCATCCTTGTCACTAAATGACACCTCAATTTTGGAAGGGATCTATGGTTGAGAATTGACCTCATGTGTCGGTGAAGATCAGAATAGTTGATTATAAGTGTAAACTCGAACACATGAAAACTCGATGTGAATTGTATGTGCTCTGCAAGATATGTGCACTGCATTTTGGTGGTGTGAACTAAATGTGAACCTGTTGTAAACTTAGTGTGAACTAGGATTGCAGACGTGCCAAAATTGCTTAATATAATGCCACATTTTTCCTTACATATCACAACGCGTGCTAGCATAGTGGTGCTCCATCACGGAGAGGTAATGATGTGTGCCCAATCCATATTTTTCCTCCAAATGGATCGAATGGTCCACAATCAATAGTGATCTAGGACCGTAGATCCTCTCCAAAAAAGAAAGGTGTCCATTAGTGTCATGGGAAGGGCATGGAGAGTAGTTGCCCAAGGCTCAACATGAGCCTGGGTCCCATTTCCACATGAAAACACTCATGGAGGGAGAAGCATCTACCACATAAGGGGTTTTCTAAAAACGCAGCCAACCCCCTTCATCGTTATCAAAACATTTTGATGTAATAAGATTCACATAGGCAGTTAAAATTTTATTATCTTCCAACGTACAATCCATATGCTTTGTTGGGAATAGGGGCTGAAAATTTGCAAGGTAATAAAATGAAAACAAGCATTAAAACAAAAATATAAACACAACCCAACAAAAGTGATTTCAAAACTAATGTAGCACCTCAAAAATAAAATTGTTAAAGAAATGCAAAATAGCACATGGAAAACTCTCGAACATATGAATTGCAAAATGTGTCTTCATCGATATACACCCTCTAAGAATATAACGATGTACATCATAAAGATAGGACTACCACAATTGTATTGTGCACTCTCAAGCTTCTTCAAGCTGTGTGCATCCTTGTACCAACCCTAGTTTCCACCCTTCTCCTTGCGTGCATACCAATGACCATGTCATAGCTTTCCCCATCGTGTCACCAACACTCTTAAAGTGCTATCAGCTTGAGCTCATTCAAGCTCCGTGTTTATATCCCAAGCATTGAACAAACTTTTTTTTTTTGCTTTGTGTATAAGTTTTTACAAGTTTTCTTCTAAGGCTAGACTTCTTTAGATATATTTTGTGCAATTTTCCCAATAGAAGAAAAAAAAAACATATCAATTTTACTCCATAGGCATGGTGGAGGATGTTATAAATTTTTCCTACATCTACAATTAGGGAAACTAAAGATTTTGGCATAATTCTTGAAGGAGAGGAGCTAGGAGCACAGCAAAAGCGAAAGATGAATACGCACACACACTCACACACACACCACCATAGCCATACACACACTATGTGACCCCTTTCTTTCTTCTCTATCTTATGCACTAAAGCAAATACACACTGTACTTAGTGTTAGTGACTCACACAAGTGTATAGCTATACACTTAGAGTTAGTAGCAGCTAGTAATGGGCGATCGACCACATGGCCATTAAACCTAACATCCTCCCACTTGATGGCCAATATGAGAGACCACAAGAATGGAAGAGAACCACTCTTCACCCAATGCCCATCAACTCACGAGAGTGTTGACACTGATGGCTGGAGAGACTTTTAGTGAGTGCATCCGTTGTGTTCTCTGATGTAGGAATCTTCACTAAATCAAGGCTTTTGTTTGCCAGGCATTCACGACAAAAGTGATAATACACATCAATGTATTTTGTTCTAGAATGAGACACTGGATTGTTAGCCAAGGCAATAGCACTCTGACTATCACAATGAAGAGCTGGTGTACACTGCTCCAATCCAAGATCTTTCACTAGGTGAGCAAGCCAAATAGCTTCTTTGCATGTCTCACTCAATGCAACATACTCTGCCTCTGTGGTAGAAATGGATGTACAATCCTGAAGAACAGATCTCCAAAAAATAGCAAAACCAGCAAATGTGTAAATCCAACATATTGTTGATTTACGACTGTCAACATAGCCTGCATAATCACTGTTTACAAATCCCTGAATGGATGACTCTCCACGACCATAGCATAACTATATATCTGCAGTGCCACTCAAGTATCTGAGAATTGACTTGACAGCATCCCAATGCTTTTTACCAGGGTTAGACATAAAATCTGCTGACAACTCCCACTGCATGTGCAATGTCGGGTCTTGTAGCCACCATGGCATACATGAGACTACCACAAGTTGAAGCATAAGGAACCTTAGCCATTGTAGCTTTTTCCTCAGCAAATTTGGGACAGTCGTTCTTGCTAAGTTTCAAATATGCAGGCAATGGAGTACTCAAAGCCTTCCCCTTCTGCATGTTGAAACGATCAAGAACCTTGTGCACATACTCTTTTTTAGAAAGGTACAACAACCTCTTCTTACGGTCACGAGTAATGCGCATATCCAAAATGTGATTTGCTTCACCCAAATATTTCATGTCAATTTGACTTTTCAGCTTGGTTTTCAAGTTAGCAATGTCCTTCTTGGAATGACCAACAATAAGCATGTCATCTACATAAAGGATAAGCATAATAATTTGTCCATTGGGTTGTCTTTTCACGTAAAGACATGGATCCTCATTATTGCGCTTATAGTTTAGGGAGCGTATAAATGCCTCAAACTTTTGATACCATTGTCTAGATGATTGCTTGAAACCATAGAGACTTTTCAGAAGCTTACAGACCAAATGTTCCTTGCCCTTTAGCACAAACCCTTCAGGTTGCTGCATATAAATCTCTTACTCAAGATCACCATGTAAGAAAGTTGTAATGACATCCATTTGATCAAGCTCCATATCTTCAGTGGCAACCAAAGCAAACAACATTCTCAGTGTGGTCATCTTGACCACTGGAGAAAAGATTTCTTGGAAATCAACACCATATTCTTGCTTGAAACATTTGACCACTAAACAAGCTTTGTAATTTTCAATCTTCTTCTTGTAAACCCATTTACAAGGCAATTCTTTCCTACCTTTTGGCAATGGAACAAGTTTTCATGTTTTGTTCTTTGCAATACTGGATAGCTCCCTCTTCATAGCATGTTCCCACTGAACCTTATCATTGGCTAGCATAGCCTCTTTGTAACAAGAAGGCTCCCCACTATCTATCAACAAAACAAAATCCACGCCTGGAACAAAACGTTCTGGCGGATGTGAGACTCTTTAAGATCTCCACGGCTGATCAAAACTCATACTAGCCTGTGTAGTAAGTGGCTCGGGAGTTGTCTGGACAAGAGATGATACATCGAAAAATGTCACTTTTCGGAATTCAACCTCTTTCACTGGCTGTCTATGCATCTTAGCCTCATTAAAGACAACATCACTGCTATGGATCATTGATCAATTTTTTGGATCCCATAAACAATAACCAAATTGATCATCTACACCATAGCCAATGAAGATGAATTTCTTGGAGTTAGGATCTAGCTTAGCACGCAACTCCTTGGGTACATGTGCATAAGCTTCACAGCCAAATGTGCGGAGTTTTTCATAAGACAATTTATATCCTAACCATAACTCCAAAGGTACACGAAACAGTAATAAAGCATGTGGTGATCTATTAATCAAGTACATGGCTGTGTATAATGCTTCAGTACAAAATGCTTGCGATAAATTAGCCTGTGATAGCATAGACATAATCCGCTCTTGGATGGTCCTATTCATTCGTTCAAAGCAACACCATTTTGTGCAGGGGTATAAGGAGTTGTAAACTCACGCTTAATTCTCCTACTTGAACAGAAGTCTGTAAACTCTTTGGAGACATATTCTCTATCATTGTCTGAGCACAAAGCTTTCAACTTATGTTCATATTGAGTTTCAATACTAGATAAGAACTTCTTGAAGCAAGAAAAGGTCTCATCTTTAGACTTCATGGTGTAGACCCAAACATGCTGTGTTGCATCGTCAATGAATGTAACATAATAGGACGCACCACCATGGGATTTAGAAGGCATAGGCCCACATAATTCACTATGCACAAGCTCTAAGGGTTTTCCTTCTTTGTCAAAAGAATGTGTACGATGTGTCCGTGTTTGCTTTTCATATTGACAGTGCTCACAAAAGGGAAAATCAAAAAACGACAAAGATGGTAAGTAGCCCAAACGAGAGAGTGTCTCCATTCCCTTCTTTGACATATGTCCTAACCGGCTATGCCACAAAGCAACGGTTGGCATCTCGATTACAGAACGAACATTTTTTTGATCATATACATAAAGAGGATAAAGTGATGCAACTTTAGAACCATGGACGATAATAAGATAACCCTTCGCAACACGCCAAGACTGCTGATGAAAAGTGACTTTGTAACCCAAGTCATCAAAACGTCCAACCGAAATCAGATTCTGTGTCAAGGCTAGAACATGACGCACATTATAGATGATAAACTTCACCCCATTTTCCATAACCATGGCAATATCACCTATGCCAACAATGTCACCAAGTGTAATAGAGCCAATGGTTTTCTCGTATGTAGTAAACCAATGCCTATGAGGTGTGATATGCAACGAGGCACCCAAATCAAGAATCCATGTATGGGATACTTAACCACTAACAAGGAGTTCAACTTGCATAGAACTCTGCAAAGATAGAGTTTCTTATGCATCATAAAAGATATCATTATTTTCAGTCAACATATTAATATTTTGTGCATCATTGTCATCTTGAACTATGTTCAGTTCTTCAATCTTAACCGAACTCTTTGGTTTCTCCTCTTTATCATCGTGATCTTTGTTTTTATATTTTCCCTTCTCTTTGTCACGCTTCCAAGCATAACAATCCTTCTTTATGTGACCAAACTTATCACAATAATAGCATTGAATATTGCGGCGACCACGAGACTTTGATCTACCCTTTGATGCATCTCTATTGCCATCTTTCTTGGACTCACATTGCGAAGAACGGCCCTTGCGTTACTTATTCCCTTTGCATATAATGAGCTTCGCCATAATGCGAGCTAGTCATGGTCTTTCGACGCATCTCCTCTGACAAAAGTGCACTAGTAACATCATCGTATTTTAGCGTACCATTAGGAGCAGAGTTACTAACAAGTGCAAAAGATATTGCAAGAGGGTGGCAATGAACAAAGCAAAAAGATTGCTTTCATCTCATCATCAATGGTCATACGATGTGCACGAATCACGAATCTGAGCAAAAAGAGAATCAAAATCATTGATATGGCTGGCAACGCTAGCTGACTCCTTCATACGAAGGTTGAAAAGTTTTCGCATCAGAAAACCTTATTGCTAGCGGTATCCTTTTCGTAAGTGTCACATAATTTTTGCCATAAAGCATGAGCAGTTTCGCATTCTAACACTGAAAAGTACAGCGACTCACCAACGTGCAGTTTAATCGTAGACATGCATAGCTCATCAAGCTCCTCCCACTGAAATTGAGTCATGTGCATATCTTCAGTTCTAACCGTATAGGCAATAGGCAACTTTTGATTCGTTTGGACAAGCACATCATGCATTTGGTTCTTCCAAAGCTGAAAAATAGTGCCATCAAACTTCTTTATGTTATAAATGTCACATTCTTTGCTAGTAGACATGGTGACAAAATTACCAAAAGATTGTGGAAAATTTCGGCAAAGTCTCCTTTGTATTTGGGACTATGTCAACCAAAATACAAGACAAAATGACCAAGTATGTCACTCACAAAGCATAAAAGAGGACAATGCCTCTCAAAAACACATTGTATAGAGACCAATTGAGGCGCATAAACTGTCAAACTGACCATAGACCACCAACCTGGCAACAAAAGCACCTATATCACTCTATACATGTCCTATGGCGAGGCCTCGTAGTAAGGGATGCTCCAGCTACCTGTATCACCGAAGGTATCTCCACATTTAAGAATACCCCAGCTTAATAAAAACCTCACGCTATCGACCCTCAACAATGTAGGTTATGCAACAAAACGTATAGCCAAGTCTCAGAAATGACTATTATCCGGACTAAGTCTCAGACATGGCCAGGACTGTCGTACTAGCCAAAAGATGGCTCCACAAAAGCGTACAACGGTAGTATCCACAAAGACGTATAAGTATGTCTCACGACGCTCAAACAAGCACCAAAAACATGTGCATGTAAAGAAATATCCCTGCGGGGAGTCAAACTGCTCTCAAAAGAGCTCAAACATTGTCAAAAGTACCAATATATGCATGTACGCACAAAAAAATTGCTCCCACTAGAATTAGAATATCGCAAGCACTAAAACCTGTAGTCTGTGAGTTGATGGCGATGCCGTAGCCGAAGGCGAGAAGCACAGAGAAAGCTGACCAAGTTGCCTATGTACTTGTACATGTAGTCGAAGAAGACAATGCCGTCAAACTCTTACTCTATGATGTGTATAAGGCCACTCTGAAAGAGAATACGCACTCCTGCATGAGCCATCGGCTCTCGTAGATGAAAGAGACTGCGACAATGGTACATGTAATGGCTATGAAAGCTCTGCAGGACAAACACCCAAAAGAGGGCTCAAAAAATGCAACTCCTAAACCGTAGCTCGAATGAGGTTTTTGATGGCACGAATGGCTCCGAAAGGGGGGTAAAATTGCAGGACACTTGTTGGAATAGCTCTCGGAATGCTAAATTTGCCGATGCCGCAGTCAGAACCTGTTTGTACTCTTAACAGTGCGCGCGCACGGAAACGATTTCGGGAATGAAACCGCTCTGATACCAGATGAAGGAGAGGAGCTGGGAGCACAGCAGAAGCGGAAGATGAATACGCACATACACTCACACACACACCACCATAGCCATACACACAGGTTGGAGGAGGAGAGCCGACACACATTGTGTGCCTCCTTTCTTTCTTCTCTATCTTATGCATTAAGGGGCAATATACATTGTACTTAGTGTTAGTGGCTCACACAAGTGTATAGCTGTACACTTAGGGTTAGTAGCAGTTAGTGATGGGCGGTCGGCCACAAAGCCATTAAACCTAACACTTCCTGTGAGTTTCACCTTTGTATTTTATTAATGTGTCCCTTGGAGACTACTTGTTGTTTAGGCTACTCCAATGAGGTGGGTGGTTTTTTTCTGGTGGACTTTGTGGCCATTCTTTTCTTTTTATGATTGCTTTATTGTCAGGTTCCATGGTTATTTTGGGCTCATCCATCATTCTACAATTAACATGAAGCCTTTATCTTGCTCCTTACTTTGAATGCTCTGCTATTTAGCTTGCTTTGTCTATCTCCTTCTTTGGTCCTTCGTTCTTCATCAATTGCCCTTAGCTCTTGGACTGTGATTGTTATAGCTTGGCATAGTTTTGTTAGATGAGATTAATGATTTGGGCTTATGATGTAACATGTGGTTGGTTGGGAAGAGAACTCATCGTTTCCTTCCATGTGTATTCTTCCCTAGATTCTGCATGTATGTCATGCGTATACCCCATGAGGTGTGCACCCTTTGCCACTTGGACTTATAACTTCTTCAATGACTTTTATGGTTTGTGGATTTTGCCCTTCAATCAAGCCCCTCCATTAGCTGGTAAATATCCGTCAATCATAGGAAACCCTAGCTATCCTAATTTCCCTATTAATGGCTCCCTCTCTAAACACATTGTATAGAAGCAGTTTATCAAGCTATAAGGTAATTGTCATGTTTATTGTCATTATTTCTTTGAGTATTTCATTGAGTGATTTAAGCTATGTCCTGAACTTTGTTATTGCAACCCCAATTCATTCACCCTAATCCTCTAACAATTGGTATAGGATCCCTACAGATGTTAGTACTTCCTAATGTTACAAATCTTGGGTATCTCTATGCTAGATCAGTAGGACATCTCTCAAGGTCCTAATCATTGCTATTAGTTTCCTATGCTTAGTAATTATGTTGATAAAACTGAATAACTTAAGGTCAAAGGAAACCTAAGTCTTCTCCTACAAAGTAGTAGAAAGAACCCTCCCATTGGTGGACTCCTCTGCTCTCCTCAATCCGTGGAAAATTGGAGGCCTTCATCAAAAGAAAAGTTAGGGATTTACACGACAAATGACCCCATACCTCCAATTGCCGGAACTAAGGTATCACTAGCTTAATTTTCTCCAACTAGAGACAAATGACTCTATTGCATATCAATGAGCATATCAAGGCTTGGCTCTCCCAATGTGTTGTGAATTAGGCCAATAATTTGTGCATGTAAGGATCCTAAATCCTCCCCAAATCTCACCTCTACTGGGGGTTTGTACTACCCACGTAGAACCTTTCGCTTTTCACTTCCTTTGAGAGTTGCAGGCTAGTTATGGTAAATTAGCCTCTAATGCTTAACTAAACTCTTAATTGCTCAACAAAAACTGATTATAGATCATTATAAATGCTCCTTCCTCTATGTTCATCCATGGTGATGTTTGCCTATTGATTCTCTTATAAAAAAACGTTCACACTGCACTCTTTGATACCCCTCTTCACTCACATTGAGCATCACTAATGGATAAGGAAGGTATCCAAAAGGTCAAAGGGTTTAAGTTTCCTACTTGCAAGTCAAGGTAGTAAAAATGAATTCCTTCGGCTTGATGTTACAACAAGGAGATGTGGCTAACCCTAGGATCTTGATGTTACAACGAGGAGATGTGGCTAATCCTAGAAGTGACATCAATGGAGTACCTTGCTTGCCCTCTTAAGAAGGTTGTTCATCCTTATTAAGCTTGATTGTCAATAGGCTAAGCTTTGTTTGCCTCAATCAACCTAGTTGAATTGCATTGTCGAAGAAGATAAGGTGGTTGTGTTGTGTGAGTCCCTTCAAGAAGACAAGGGCTTTGATCAAATAGTCATTGTCTTGAAGGAGGAGGAGCCCATTCCACAACTTGAGCATGCCATCAATAGTTTGCTTCAGGAAGAGCAGATCCTCGAGAACAATTAGACAATCAAAATATCAACTTCGTAGCACTATTACATTTATAAAGAAGTTTCCACTCGGGGGGCCTATATTGTCTCATCCATAGGTAAGGTCACTATGCAAAGGACCGCTTTACCCAAAACTCTTGCCCTCATTGAAGTGAAAATAATCCATCCACCATTCACATGCTTCTACAAGTAAAGAGACAAGAACCTCGATAGCCAAAGAACACGATGAATGATTTAGACAATCAAAATTTGTAATGGTTGAACATTGTATGGTCCCTTCTTGTTGCTTTGCCCTTCATTGTTGTCAAGGTAACTAATTTTTCTGTGAATAGCCATAAGTAAAGAGACAAGAGCCTCTATAGGCAAAGGTAGCAGTAGAACAAGGACCTTACACCCATTTTGCTAATGATTTAGACAATCATATTTTGTAAAGGATTAATGTTGTACCCTTCATTGTTGTCAAGGTAGGGTTTTTTTCTTTGGGTAGCCATTTTGTTGTTGTTTGACTGGTCCTTTGTTTGAAGGAGGCATGTTGCAATGTCTATAGGAGGCATGTCTCAAGAGCCATCGTCATGATGTCCTCTTGTTGTGTTGGGGAAGAGAAACTATTTGTTACTTCCATGTGTACCCTCCCCCTAGATTTTTCGCACATGTATCATGAAGACCACATGAGGTGTGCACCCTATACACAATTGGAGTTATAAATCATTAACCACACGTATGAGCCCTAGATAAAATCTCCAATGGTTAGCTCAATGTAAACCCGGTTGGATAGATCATACCACTCGAGCAATTCTCAAACATATCGTGCAAACTTGGTAAATGCGACTCCTTGAAAGTGCAACATATCATCATACATTTATAAGAGTAGAAAAAATTATTCATCATAAAACGATAAATAGTTCCGCACTTCCATGATTGTGCTCAAATCTTGAATCACTTTTATAACGAAACAAGATTCAAGGCATGGCCAAAAACACTTCATTATGTTCTTTTTTTGCGGCCATCGAACGGGCATTATGATACTAACATGAGGCAGAAAACTCTATCCAAACCAAACAGTACATCAAAGAACACATCCCTCATAAGCACCAATAAAGTAGGAAGTAGACAAGACTCATATCAGCACCCACAATAACTTGGACTCAAGTTTATTAAACTCAAGCAATAATACACTCCAAAACAGGAGCCACTAGAGTTCTTCATTTCATATCGTGACAACACATGATAATCTTAAACCAGGAAAATTCTGTTAGCGCACACACCCGCCGGGGGGGGGGGGGGGGGGGGGGGGGGGGGGGGGGGGGGGAGAGAGAGAGAGAGAGAGAGAGGTCTAATGTGTACCCCTTTTTATCCCTCTGCGATTTTTCCCCTGTGGTTTTGTGATCCTATCATATCTCAGGGGTTTTTCACTACCAGTTTGATCTTTGTAATGCCTCCGGGCTATTGTACTAATGTCTTCAGGGCTTTTGCACTGAAGTTCACATAATACAAAGGGTTCAAGTCCCACTTTTCTGAGGCGGAGGTATTGGTGATCAGCATGCATACCAACAAGAAAGATTAAAAGAGAGGCACTTTGCACCTTTCTAAACCATGTTTTTCAAATAATTCCAAGGCAATGGCCAGAATAATCACACTGCATGCATCTGCAGCAACAATGAATAAACTGCACCAAGACCAGCATACTTTCGCATCTTGGCTGCGTAAAAGAAACGGGGGGCTCACAAATAGCGCACATTCATGCAAATATGCTTTTGTTGGAGCCAACAAATCGTGTTCATGACACTATGTATGGACAACCTGTACCCTCGCAAATCACGAGACAATTCAGCAACGGCCCCCTACAAGGGGAGCCATCCCTCTCGTTCTCTTGACATATGCCACATAATCACCATAGTGCATGGTGTATAAGGAGCTTTGATAGCGAGTGATGTGAAATCTTCTTCTCATGGACTCCGTAATTGGCCCGACATAGCCAGACTTCCGGACCAATGAGTCCACTGTCTCAATCTTGGTCCAACCTGACATAAATAGAAACCACAATGTGTAAGAAACAGCTGGCAAACTCCAAAAACAATGCGCATTTCATTTTTGCATCCTTAAACCTAGCTTGCTTATTTTGTGGTGGTTTCTTCTTGATCCACAACATTTCCACCCGATCAATTTCAATTGAGATCCAGCCAAGGAACCTAAATCTACCTAGATGAAACAAAAATAAGCCCAGATTCATCTTTAAAGGAGAGTATGGACTCATGGTAGTCATCCACAAGGCTATAACCATCAGCTCAATCATGTATTGACTAAAGACTACATCTACTAAAGGCGTCAATGCCCAATAGTGATTGAAGACCTATGTACCTATATACGCTCCCATGCATGCACACACAAGCATACATCAATACAAAGATCTGCATACTGGATTTCCATCTTACCTGGAGAGATCCAGGGCAGACTCGGCCATACTGAAGCATAGCAATAAAATAAGCATTAAAGAGGGAAATATTAGCATACAATTAAGGTAATTGATAGGGCAGATGAACCTACTCCTATGTAACCTACTCTTGCTCCTGATTGGGATGTCAGGTTCAATCACCACTAGTCATCCGTGCCACATAGCGGATGTAGACCTGTACCAATATATGCTCCCACACATGCGCCACACACACACACATACGAGCATACATCAATACAAAGATCTACGTCCTGAGTTTCCATCTCAGCTCTACAGATCCAGGGCAGACTCCGCCATAATGAAGCCTAGCACTAAAATAAGCATTAATATTAGCACACAATTGACGTGGTTGATAGGGCATGCACACCTACTCCTCTGTAACCTACTCTTGCTCCTGATTTGGATGTCGAGCTCCCCCGATGTCAATGCTCATTCAACATGCATTCCCTTGTGAAGCCCAACTTTATCAAATTAACTGCCGCCAGCCCTTATAATCCGACACCAGACATGGGTCTCGAGCGTTTTGATAATCAATAAACTCCTCTTATAGTCTAGAGCTGCATGCTGGACTGGCTTCAGTGGATCACCCTAGCGTCTCCCATTCTCCCTGAGCTTTGCCACAACTTGAGACAGAATCAAAGTATATATCCCAACAGGTAAGACTACATCAAAACTTGTGTCAGGCCCACAACCTAAAAAGAATAAAGACCATAAAAGTTCACCACTTTAACATCAAAAAAATGTACAGGCAACACCTTCCTGTGCAGCTACTTCGGGTAGATATGTCGCACTTCGCCTATAATTATCAGGGTCTGTGAATTCTAATATCATGCCATGCTTGCCAATCTGCCAAGACATTTTTGTGCATTCATTCATTCATTGAATCAAATAGTACACCTAATCTCACAAAAAAAAATTGTCAGAACCTTACCTCCCAGTCCAGGTAATGAGCAGCTGTCTCAAAGCTAGTAAGAAGGGAGACAGTGCACTCCAAATACTGCATTTCTTTTGCCTGGATGGGAGGAAATCGCCGATCGCGCAAAGCACTGGGTCCGTGGAAAAAACATTTAACCATCAAAGGTTTGCAACAATAACTAGATCATGGGACAAAGCAATCAAAGAAATACGACGCACTCTAGTAAGAGAGGCACAATCAAGTAACCTGGTGAGAGCATAATCCTTGAAGCCAGTGATCAAGGGCCGTGGTTCTAGCGTGCCAATGCACCCTCTCAATCGAGGCTCCCCACCATTTATGGCCTTCTTCCAGGTGACAAATAGAGGACTACAAAAACCCAAAAATAATACTTAGTGCTTGTTCTAATAGAACCCACTATTTCACAAACCATTCACATTATGATACAGGGGTGCCTCGTTACTACCTAGAGAGTTTACAAAGTAATACAAGCAAACGAGTAACTGCAATTGTGCCAACAGCTCGGTCGAGATGTTTGGTATGCGAAGGTAGTAATATGTCCCGATTTCCCAACAAACAAGTAACTGCCAATTGTGCCGATCGAAATGTTTGGTGTGCAAACGTAGTGACGAATCCCCATTGCAGTAATGGCACTTCAGAAGGTTGTCCGCTCAAGTCTAGGATGAAAGGGCTCGAGATTATCTCACACCCAAAAAAAACAAAACAAAACTCAAAAACAGGAAGTGATCCATACAGCAAGAACCATAAAAATTACTACTTTTCGTACATGCTACCAAACGAGCACAAAGAGAACCATATGTTTCCAGTGCTTTTATGGCACAGGCCCCGGTAACGATTGATTATCGTTCTCTGCGAAGAGCATCATAACCGTAGCAATAATCTATGGAAGTAACTCCAGGTAGGTAAGTGATGCCGAAGAGGCTCTCTGCCAACACACGTTCAACTATCAGTACTGTAGAGCAATCTAGGCACTTCCATATCTGTGTCTGCATCATCAAGTACTATCCCAAAGCCTATACAGATAGATCAACAAAATAGGACTTTCTCATGTTTTCGATACATCACCTTCGACAAGAAACACAGTAGAGGTAGAGCCTGCCCATGCACATGCGTGCACGCACGCACAACACACCTCAGGCACACACCACACGCACTCCCTTGTGCATAAGATGTAGGCACAACCATAAAAAAATAGTTCTTTTATATTTCAATATGCATAAAACGACAAATCTATACACATGTGAATAAGCTGAAAGCAGTAAAACGAGCTCTGAGTGAGAGGGGCAGAGATCATACAATTCGCCATCATCAAAAGCAGCGGGAGGGATGACGCCACCAGTGAAATGACCCGTAAGCGTGTCGAAGCAGTAAACAGCCATCTCCTTGCTTGCAGAAACCATGTTGAAGGTGGATCTCCTTCACGCGAGAAAGGTAGGAGGGCACAAAGCTCAAGGATCGCAATGGCAAGCAGGGAGATGGCGTTTCGGAAGGAACGGGCTACATGCAAAGATGCTCACCCACAGCAGGACAAAAACAGAGGAAAGGCTTCGAGCTGTCCTGGCTATGGCGTCGACGCGTATGGAGAAGGTCACAAACGCAAAAATAGCATTGGGTTGTCCAGCTTAGAAAGCACGCACTTAGGATACTTTTAATGTGTTTTGTTACTGTTATATATCTAATCAAGTATTGGCCCCATTCTCAACTTTGAAATTCTTTGTCAGGAAAGGAGAAGAGAAGCTTTTACCTTCATAGAAACAATGCCAAGAGACCTCAAAGATCTATCCAACGAGTTTTGAACTCAAGACCTAGTACTCAAAAAGGAACTAAGATAACCAATCTATGAGAGAGAGAGAGAGAGAGAGAGAGAGAGAGAGAGAAGAGAATGTGTGTGTGCACGCACATATAGTGCACGATTGCATGGATGTGTAGTTTCAACCATGGCTTGGCTAATATACGATGCTTGGCGGGCATTGTGGCTAGCATTGGTAGTAAATACCAAAAATCCTCGCATAACAAGGAGACAGAAATTGTGAAGGTGTGCTCAACGCACCTAAGAAACAAATTACAACCAGATACCCACGCCATTGCCCACAGATTATTGCATGCATGTACTTCTCCAAAAAACATGCATTGGTACCAAAGCACTCGTCATCTTCTTCATCTATAGAACAGCCCGATCTAAGAGACTTCATCATCTCAAAGGCAAGAGATTAAAGTACCCCAATGATGTTAAAAAAACACAGTCAAGGGGTAGTATGACTTCAAGGAAGAAGGTAATGTCATCAAATATGCTTTTCATGATTCTTGAGTGCTTTTTATGGAAATCATGATTAGAATGTATGTTTTAAGTCACGCTCTTCTTGAAGGTAAAAGTGCTTTTCGAACAAATGTGTTTTCAATAAGTAAGTTTTAAGGATAATTCCACAATCAAGAATCTAGCCTCAAATGTGAAATGTGAGTGCATTAAAGGCTTGCATTTTAAGGTAACTATTTTTCAAGGTTTTCAATTAATTATAGCATGTAGGGTAATTTTGGTTAAGAAGAACCAATGGTAGATAATAAAAGTTACAAAATGCTCCAAAAGAACGAAGAAAGGGTGTTCCGCCTACAAATATCTCTCTATCTAATAAAGAAGTTTTAAGTTGCACCTATAGGAAAGCCCTTCCCGGAAATGGCCATAAGCTTCACTCTATTTGTCATAATCATGCAATCACCAACTATAGGAAAGTTTAAGTTGCACCTATAGGAAAGCCCTTCCCGAAAATGGCCATAAGCTTCACTTCATTTGTCATAATGATGCAATCATGGACTTGAAGAAAACCTCTCTTCAAGCTCTATGCAAACATGGACCTCGAGAAGAAGATATGGAACGTGTTCTATATGCCGTGGATCATGCTTCAAATCTATGTAAGTATAGGCTTTTTGTTTCAAAGGATACGCAAGTTTTTAACTATCTTGTGTGTTGTGTGATGTCTCTAGAAGATAGACAAGAGACCACAAAAGATGGAAGATGACTTTTCTTCTTTGAGATGACTCTTAGTGAGTCTATGGTTTTAATATGAAGAGGCCATCCTGATGGCTTTGTCAAAGAAGGCCACTATGCATAAGGAAAAGGTGTTGCGTGTGGCAATACACATGGTCAACATGGTTACACACATAAATTGTATGCATAGAGATAAGAGGGGAGAAGATAGGCTAGGCCGACTACACCACCATGCACAAGTAAGCTTCTCCGCTATGCATGTATTTGTTTGTATTAGTTGACTCAAGGAATGAGCTCAAATGGAGAGGCACATTCCACATCAAGTAAAAGGTAACTACTTTATCTAAAATACAAATTACAAGGTTTAAAAGAGGATGTCGAACTAAGAGCTAAATATATACATTACTTTTATTGTAGAGGTAGAGGCCATTCAAAGTAGATGAGTTGTAGTAGTCATCATCTTTAAAAAGGGGAGGTACATTCCACTTCAAGTGAAAAGAAACTACTTTATCTAAAATAAATTTGCATGCTTTAAGTGAGGCTTCTTATGAACTAAGAGCTAAGTATATACTGTTATGTTAAGGTGGATACGTTAGTGTGTCATTTATGCTAATGGCATGCTTGGAGAGGTTAGTGTAGAGCTTGAGAGAGAAACTATTGCACAATACAATATATAGAGTATACATACTTGCAAATGATAAACTTAATATTTATTCAGCAGAATGTGCCTCTATATAGGTTTATACAAAAGAGACAGCCTTTTGACACATGAGCACAAGATGTGTCTTCCTATGCACAAACACAAGTGGTTTTTCTTTACACATGGGTTGTAAGGGGTTCTTCACATGGGTTATTGACACATGACACTTTTCTAGGTGGAAGAGTTTGTTCACACAAGAGATGTAACAAAAGCCCGTATCCCAACATATACATTGTTGTTTATTGTAGAACTAGAGAATGATCAAGGTGATTGAGTCGTAGTAATCCGCGTCTTCTCATTTGCCAACCCACATCAATCACACACAAAATACAGGACATGGATTAAAAATAAAATCATTATTTGTTCGTATTTTCAAAAAATGCCACCAAGTACTGAAGCAATTTTTCTTGGTCAGACTACCACAATCAACGAGCTGTATAAGTTAGCAGTGTTACCTCATTTGACGATCTAAACCGTACTGCCTAGATCATTGATTTGTATGTAATGATTGCGTTGCATTTACACAAGAATGGGTTTTGCCTCAATCGACACTTTACGCTATAGAATAGAAAATTTGGGAGACTTAAAATTATAAACATGTGTTGTCTCAATCTGGGCTCAACACTACCTTGTTACCTCGATATGCACTCTACACAAGAATTAATCATATGATGCCTCCTTCAATGATCTATATGCTGGGTAAGCCCAACTTGTGACAAGGCTTGCATAATTGGCTAGAGCAAAGGTCCCGAACACCTTAAGGTTTAGATCATTGATTTGCATGTAATGATTGTGTTGCATTTACACAATAATGGGTGATGCCTCAATTGACACTTTACACTATAGAATAGAAAATTTGGGAGACTTAAAATTACAAACATGTGTTGCCTCAATTTGCGCTCAACACTACCTTGTTACCTTAATATGCACTCTACACAAGAACTAATCATATGATGCCTCCTTCAATGATCTATATGTTGGGTAACCCCAACTTGTGACACGGCTTGCATAAGTGGCTAGAGCAAAGGTCCATAACACCTTAAGGTTTTGAGGTCTAGATAGTTTCAAGAAACCTTGTAGTGAATTGTGCTTGTGTGTTGGAACTATGCTAATAGTATTGGGATGGGTTTCCTCTTGGGAAATTGTTGCCCCATGAGCCTTCAACTAGTATTAGAGCCATGATTGGACATAGAGAAGCATGTGTGTCAAATATAAATAAATCAATGAATGAAGGAATGAGTACCCTGCGTAGCATAAAGACTATGACAATCATGAATGAGAAATCATTTCAAGTTGGGTTTAAGGGGGCGGTTTTTGGCTTGCATAAATTGGCTAGATCGGAGTTCTCTAACACATTAAGGTATTAGGGTTTGGATGAGTAGTTTTTGGAATCCTTACACTTGAGTATCCTTGCATAATGAAAGTATTGGGATGGGCAACCTACTGTGAAATTGTCGCCCCCTATGCCTTCAATGTGTGTGATTGTGGTATCTAATAAGAGTTGCCACCCCCTAAACCTTGAATGTGTGCTATCTAATGTGTGTGAGGGTGGTAGGCAACTAAGAATGATGGACAATGACGACAAGAAGTGCTACTTGAATCCATTGAGCCTCCTCAATAGAATGCTTTTCATACTCTACCAAATATCTATGATATTCTTGTCCAACATGAGTGGTAGTCACATCGTTATTTAAATGTCTTTTAGGGGCCAAAACTTCTACAATATTTTTTATCAGAGGAGGATTGTCAATTAGCAATGCAATGGAAAGATTTGCCTCTAAATAGACATACGTAAACTTATGTGAAAGGAATCAGGCGTACACCAATGAGGAGGCAATTGTTACCAACTAAACATTGTCATTAATCTTCTGAGTGCCATAAAGTTTAGGAGTAAGTTTAACTTTGGGAAGGTTTTCAATGTTCTTGAATCTCATTTCTCGTTTTAAGCCATTCATAATAGTAAGTCATTGGTTTATATTTATTGTTGACTTGTTTAGTGTATTGTGCTTCGTACCTTTGGATAACTTGTGTCGTTTTAGAAAGGACTTGGCTATGGCCTTCAGCTACTCTATCAAACCCAAAGACTTTACGACCAAGAGTTGTAATAAGTATATGCAACTTTTGGCCATGGATAGTTTTGAAACATGCTTTTACTTTTTGGCTTTCTAAAAGAAGCCTTAATAGAGAGTTGAGTTAGGCATACTTTCAATGTTTTTGGTGATGATTGAGATTTATTTTAAATTTTATTTCAATTTTAAAATATCAAATGGATCTTTTTATGTCACCTTTCATTTCACATCCTCACATGGCTTGACCTCCCTTGAATTCTCTTCTTTAAGAATACTAAAGTGAAGCTTCACCTTGTAGTAAATTCTATACATACATATACATATATATTTAATTATTTATATTTATATTTATATATACACACATATATATAAATGAGTTTCTTTTATTTTATTATTTTATATACACACACACATACATACATATATTAATGAGCAAACCATGGTAAAGGAAAGAAAAAGCGGTGAAATATGTGAGAACTTAGTTCAAAAATTTTGCTAGTATTTCCAGTTTGCTTCTTTACGAGGAGGAAACTCGATCGCTTAATAAAAGAGACATTTCCGAACAATGCTTCACTTTATATAAATCTAATTAAACTCGACCTAATGATTTTATCACTTTCTTATTGTTTTAGAAAGCCACCGTGACCCTTTCACACGTTCGAAGTGCCTGATGTTGTCAAAAGAAAACTACAATAAAGTGAAGTGCCTATCCCAATTTTTTGGGTGGTCATTCATGTAACGTCAACGGAGAACTAAAATTGTTCGATTAGTGGCTTTAGTTTTATCATCATTTTTAGGATGGAAAGCAAAACTATAATTCACTAGTACGGCCTGCCGCCTTCAACGGTCTCTCTCTCTCTCTCTCTCTCTCTCTCTCTCTCTCTCTCTCTCTCTCTCTCTCTCTCTCTCTCTCTCTCTCTATTGCGTGCACAGGAGCTTCTCTCAGTTTTGGAGTTTCTTCATGTCACATATTTTGACACGTGTAAAGGGCTCCCCCTTCCGCCATATTATGTTAGTTTAGATTTTACATAAAAATAAAGCTATCCACCGATTATTACAATGTGAATCTATATAAAAAATGATTAATTTAGGTGAAAATCTATGAAAAAAACATATTTTTGATGAAAATCTTGGCAACTTGTGGTGCAATCAATGCTTTCTTGCATGCAACGAAATATTTTATTTTACTAGATTCATCAACAAGAGTCCATATCATTAATGGAATGATAAAGGGGGAGAACAACATGTAATGAAATCCATAGATAATGCTTACCAAGGCCCAAAAGGAATAGGCAAAGGCAAGAGTAGTCCTTGGGGCTTACCATGTGCACATTTTGTGTTGGGTTCCAAGCCCAAGATTCTTCCACTGTGCCAAGCCCATAGGAACGTGCTCTTATGAAACATGCATGAAAGGTCAGTTGAGTTTCAGTTTGCATAGCATGGCCATTTTTATATTAAGCTTTTGTAAACAAAAAGAATACACACAATCAAGTATAGCATTGTTGTTTCAACCGTGTCGACTCTCTCTCTCTCTCTCTCTCTCTCTCTCTCTCTCTCTCTCTCTCTCTCTCTCTCTCTCTCTCTCTCTCTCTCTCTCTCTCTCTCTCTCTCTCTCTCTCGCGCGCGCGCGCGTTCAGTTACCTCTTCTCTTGCCATGGCTTGCAGTAGGTGGCACCCACCATAGCTCCGCTCCTAACATCTGGTATCAGAGCCACAGGCATGGTGTTGTTGGCACTACAAGGCAGCAAGGCATCGACATTGTGTGGCGCGCTCCCAAGGCGTGCATATCAAAAGGTAGTGCAGCAAGAGGTTGGTGGCACTGTTGCAAACCCAGGTGGTGCCTCTGCAGTATATCAAAACGTAGGTCGCCAAGAGGTAGGCATCCACAGGTGGAGGATGTAGGTGTTTCAGGCGTTTCAAAACGCTGCGCACACAGACTTGGCAGTGGCGGTCATCAACGGCGTTCCAAAACGCTATCTGTAGCATTGAGTGGAAGATTTGGGTGGTGAAAGGCCTAGCTTCTCAAAACACTACTGCAAAGCATTGCTTGTACATGAGTAGTTTTTCAAACACCTCCTACCACAACGCACTCCTTATACATTGAAAAGGAGACATTCAACAATTTGCTTAATTATAACTGGACTTCAAATTGTACAAATCACAAAGTTTCGAGTTCAACTTCAAAGTTTTTGAAGTATTGTGATCCATGTACGGATCCGTGATGATGTTCCAAGTACTTGTATGCAGGCACTTTACCATCAAGCATTTGAAGTTGAAGATTCACGCATGGCATCAAAGATTGACAAGTTTGACAGAGGGTGAATTTGTTGGTATGGCATCCTTATCGAAACGCTATCTTGCAAAGATCATGGCTAGCAACTTGGTTTTGGATATTGATGCCAAAGAAAGCAAGCAGGTAAATCCAAATTCATAGCTTATGTGATAAGAAAGCCCCCGATGACTTTTTCAACACTTTGCTTTGAGCTTTTGGTACATCAACAAATGCTGCACACAAAGATTTGCTTCGAGATTGCGATACAAGTTTTCACAAATTATTTTACCAATTCAGTGTCATTCATATACTTTCTAGTCAAAGCCTCCTTTTACATTATCTGTTGTTAGTTATTGCCATGCAGTCAAAATTTTGTACACAGGGTTATAAACACTGCCACAAATAAAAGTGGTAAGGCCACCCTTGTTTGTTTGGTCGAGTTCTGGTTTGTCTCACACTGACGGTTGTTTGAGGGAAGTGCACACACACACACCTATGTTCTTGTCAAAGGGGGGGGCTTCTACTCATAGTTTCAGGTGATTGAACTCTACCATGGTCTGTTTCGAGTCCATTGTCAGTGGTTTGGGCTTGACGGGGGGGGGTTGTTGGGTTGCAAGCCCAAGATTGTTCCAGTGTGTCAAGCCCATAGGAACGTGCTCTTATGAAGCGTGCATGAAAGGTCAGTTGAGTTTCAGTTTGCATGGCATGGCCATTTGTATATTAAGCTTTTTTAAACAAAAAGAATACACACAATCAAGTATAGCATTGTTGTTTCAACCGTCTCTCTCTCTCTCTCTCTCTCTCTCTCTCTCTCTCTCTCTCTCTCTCTCTCTCTCTCTCTCTCTCTCTCTCTCGTTTAGTTACCTCTTCTCTTGCCATGGCTTGCAGTAGGTGGCACCCACCATAGCTCCACTCCTAACATCTAGTATCAGAGCCACAGGCGTGGTGTTGTTGGCACTACAAGGCAGCAAGGCATCGACATTGTGTGGCGGGCTCCCAAGGCGTGCATATCAAAAGGCAGTGCAGCAAGAGGTTGGTGGCACTGTTGCAAACCCAGGAGGTGCCTCTGCAGTATATCAAAACGTAGGTCGCCAAGAGGTAGGCATCCACAGGTGGAGGATGTAGGTGTTTCAGGCGTTTCAAAACGCTGCGCACACAGACTTGGCAGTGGCAGTCATCAACGACGTTCCAAAACGCTATCTGTAGCGTTGAGTGGAAGATTTGGGTGGTGAAAGGCCTAGCTTCTCAAAACACTACTGCAAAGCATTGCTTGTACATGAGTAGTTTTTCAAACACCTCCTACCACAACGCACTCCTTATACATTGAAAAGGAGACATTCAACAATTTGCTTAATTATAACTGGACTTCAAATTGTACAAATCACAAAGTTTCGAGTTCAACTTCAAAGTTTTTGAAGTATTGTGATCCATGTACGGATCCGTGATGATGTTCCAAGTACTTGTATGCAGGCACTTTACCATCAAGCATTTGAAGTTGAAGATTCACGCATGGCATCAAAGATTGACAAGTTTGACAGAGGGTGAATTTGTTGGTATGGCATCCTTATCGAAACGCTATCTTGCAAAGATCATGGCTAGCAACTTGGTTTTGGATATTGATGCCAAAGAAAGCAAGCAGGTAAATCCAAATTCATAGCTTATGTGATAAGAAAGCCCCCGATGACTTTTTCAACACTTTGCTTTGAGCTTTTGGTACATCAACAAATGCTGCACACAAAGATTTGCTTCGAGATTGCGATACAAGTTTTCACAAATTATTTTACCAATTCATTGTCATTCATATACTTTCTAGTCAAAGCCTCCTTTTACATTATCTGTTGTCAGTTATTGCCATGCACTCAAAATTTTGTACACAGGGTTATAAACACTGCCACAAATAAAAGTGGTAAGACCACCCTTGTTTGTTTGGTCGAGTTCTGGTTTGTCTCACACTGATGGTTGTTTGAGGGAAGTGCACACACACACACCTATGTTCTTGTCAAAGGGGGGGGCTTCTACTCATAGTTTCAGGTGATTGAACTCTACCATGGTCTGTTTCGAGTCCATTGTCAGTGGTTTGGGCTTGAGGAGGGGGGGGGGGTTGTTGGGTTGCAAGCCCAAGATTGTTCCAGTGTGTCAAGCCCATAGGAACGTGCTCTTACGAAGCGTGCATGAAAGATCAGTTGAGTTTCAGTTTGCATGGCATGGCCATTTGTATATTAAGCTTTTGTAAACAAAAAGAATACACACAATCAAGTATACTGTTGTTGTTTCAACCGTGGCGACTCTCTCTCTCTCTCTCTCTCTCTCTCTCTCTCGTTCAATCTCGCTTCTGCTGACCTCTTCTCTCGCCATGGCTTGCAGTAGGTGGCACCCACCATAGCTCCGCTCCTAACATTTTGCATACTAACTTACAATGCAAGTAAGCACAAAGTGATAATTCTTCTTCATAAACAAAAGGTCTATTGAAATACCCTTGTGAAAACCCATATAGAGTGGCATATTCATTTCTTGTAATATCGATTGTCTCTTTTAGCACACTAACATCATCATGATAAGATTGAACCATAAGATCAAAAGAAGTAGTATTAGGAACTGAAGAACAAATATGCGATGATTTTTTTCGACTAAGTTGATATTGGATCAAAGGTTGAAAAGATTGAACAAAGGTAGTCCATTTTATGTGTCTACCTCAAATGAGGGGTTTTGTCAAAAGGTTGGTGAATACTTTGTTGATCAGTTGTAATAAGAAATTAGAGCTCATGAGATAGTGTTTCCATGTACAAAGAGCATGAACAAAAACAAGTAATTCTTTGTCGTAAGCATTATACTTTTGTCCATTAAGTTTCATTTTATGACTTCAAAAGCAATCAGATGATCGTCTTGCATTAAAAGATAATTGTTATTTAGTATTAGCAACAATTAGAAAGGAAGGTCTAGAAAATTCGAGCAATTGAAGTATAGGTGCATATGTGAGTAGTAATCAAAAGCCTTTGGATGGTTTCACCCAAATAAAAAGTAGTTTTTTTTAAAAAAAGAAGCATGAGAGAAAGTACATCAATAAGAGATATCTTACTAATTTATGATAGAAACCTAGGAAAGAGTGAAATTTGTGAACATTTCAAGCGGTAAACCAAACCTTAATAGTAACAACCATTTTAGGATCAACCTTCCTTCCATTAGTGGAGACCATGTGACACGAAATAAAGAGACTTTCCTAGGGTTTGCATACTAATATTCTCACTCAATTTGTTTAAAAAAAATTATGTTCTTTGTAAAGTTTACTACAAACCAAAATATTATTATTTGAAGAAATACTCCTCATACAATTGAAAGTAGCAGGTGCATTTGTTAGATTGAAGGCATAACAATAAATTCATGCGCTCACCTTATTTAATGATAATTGAATGTTAATTCAATTTCACTAAAAAGAATGTCTCTCTTGAGTTTAACAACAACACATTTTTTATGAGCAATGGGATACCTATTCTTTATAGTCGCCTCATTTAAAGCACAATAGTCTACATGTATATCCTATAGGTCTTTTTTTTTTTTCAACTAACAAGACATGGGCTTATAGTTGAACTAGAAGGTGGTATCTATCAAGCCAAGGGTCAAGGCAAAAGCTAGTTTGAACCAAGCTCGGAGGTTCACTATATAAGGGGCAGAGGTTGGGAGGAGAGAGGGTTCTAGACATTATGGTCTCACAATGGTATGAGAGCTAAGTTTAGCAAAGACAAGTCGTGAAGCTATTTTTGGAAAAGGCTTGCATGAACTCTCTCTCTCTCTCTCTCTCTCTCTCTCTCTCTCTCTCTCTCTCTCTCTCTCTCTCGCTCTCGTGCATACCTGCCTGTAGTGGAAACAGAGGCCGAAATGAGCGCGAATAAAAAATGTGAGCAGACTAAGCTCTATGAGCTTACCCAAAAAAAATTTCCACCTGCGAACGCTTGCCAAACCTCACTGTAATCGGAGAAAGTGAGCAAGCGTGTGCTGGAGCAACTGGCGATTAAGCCCGGGAGGACATAACCTGCTCTGATACCAATTGCTGGAATTAGGGTTGCAGAGAAACGCACACAGCTTGGAGAAGACGAAGGAAGCTCAAAGCACACAATAGAGAGTGTGTTACTTAGTGTGCAATGGAAAGATAGATAGCCCTAGAGTGATGGGCGTATATACAATGCTCGGGGGAAAAAACCTCCTAAAGAGGGGAAAAATGCCCCGACGATCCTAGTGTGTTCACACACATCACTACCACATGTATATGGTAATATTCCCATGATTGAATACTTTAGCTCATCCCACAGTTCTTTGAAGAACTCCATAGTCATGCCGTTGCATCTAGGAGACTTCTCTTTGCCCAAAGTTTGCATCCCGCGAGAGCATTCCTCCTCAGAGAACGCTGTTGGGCGCATTTCTGACACCCCGTTTTTTGTAAATTTGTACATACGGACATGACGCCCGATGTCAAAAGTGCGTGTGGGCTTTCTTTTTGTGGGATTTTTAGCTTGCTTTAGCAAGAACATGTACATGCACTGCAAGTCGCTAGTCTAGTGACAGCACAGCTGTCGGGGTACTGTAAGTGCCCGTGAGTGAGTTTTTTGAAGTGAGCCTTGTATATAACTAAAACTCATGTACAAACTTAAAAAAGTTCAGCCAAACTCCATAAATTTGCAGGTTTTGGGTCGTTGTGTCTTCTTGATGCTTTTGGATGCAGTTTTTTGCCCCGACTAGCCTTCTCTACGTGTAGTCGTGCTGGGACTGCTTTCTGTTTGCGTCAATTTTGCTCATGGCGGCGTATGGAATCAATTTTGGTCATCTTCAGCTTTCTCGCCAGTCATTTTTCAAGATTTATCTCAAGCTTTAAAGTGCCCCAATTGGAGTTGTGCTCATCAGGTTACGACTAGTTCTCTATCTGCAGGGTTATGGCTATGGCAGCCTAGTGGCAAATTGTGTGTAGATAGATTCGGAGGGCATGTATCTATGAATTGTGTAATTGATGTTGAAGTTGTGGTTTTGTGATGTTCAATGGTGAAAGGGGAGGCCCTTGTCTTCATATGCATTGGTCGGCGTGTGCTGTAAATCCGTGCTTTGACAGGGTTTTGCTCCTATGTGACATAATCTCTTGGGTGGGCGACTGCTAGTAAATTCCCAAGGGTCTACTCCTAATGGACTTGTGGTGTTTCAAAGGGATTTTGCAAAGCTTTTGGTGTCTTGTAGTTCTCTTTCAACGATCTTGGGTGACATCGCTATAGAGGTGTTTCAGTTTTCTTGTTTCTCAACAGTGTTTTGGTGCCCCCCACCGAGGAATCGCTTAAAGTGACCTTCAATTTACAGGTTTGATTGGCGTGATGACAGATTTTCCAAAGTTTCATGGTCATGTAGATGAAGATGTTAAGGACTTCATTGAGAAATTTGAGTTTGCTTGTTTGATCGCAAATAAGGAAGATCCAATGATTATGCTCAAGATTTTGTTCTTTTGCTTGAAAGAGGATGCAAGAATATGGTATGATGAGTATGAGTTTTGGCTGAAATCATCTGAACCTCCATTGGTGATGACTTATGATGCATTAAAGAAGGATTTTCTTGAGAAGTTCAAGAAGGTAGACGACCCAACGGATGTATGGCACTCCATTGAAGGACTTGTACAATGTGATGGTCAAAGTGTAGATGCTTTTGTCAAGGAGTTCAATGCTTTGTAGAGAAGATGGTGTGTTGCTTTGGGAAGTGATGCTCCTCCTCTTATGCTTAAAAAGTGTATGTTTATGCAAAGTTTGAGGGCTGATTTGAAGTTAAAGGTTGAGCTTAAAAGGCCACTTACATTTGAGGATGCAGTACATATTGCAAAGCATAAGGAATGGAAATTAGAGAGAATGCAAGAGCTTGGATTGTAGGGTGATGTGGAGCCAAAGGTTTCTCTATGCATTGATGTAGGTAAAAAGAGTGCCTCTAATGTAATATTGTATCATGATGGTTCTCTTGGGAAAGAGGAGAAATCATAATGAGGAGAAAGAGGCTAAGAAGAATGCTCTCATTATGCCATCCTTGTTGTTTAGGCCACTTAATGGTGCTTTACATGCTAAAGGTGATGTTTCTACCAATGTGAAAGTTAATGAGAAGGAAAAGGATGCAATTAGTGAAGTCTTGAAGAATGATCATGATGGCAATCAAGTTGTAGATGACATTGTTGATGTGTCTAATGTGAAATATGAGTATGTGTGTGATGCAAAAGTGGATGTTGAGTATCCCTCTCTGTTATGTGAATTCATTGAGAATGATTTACAGGTCAATGAGGGTACTTATATGGAAGTGAATGATGTGAATGAAGAGCTCTCTCAAATGCATACTATTGTTGAGTCTTTTTCAATAAATGATGACGATATTGGGCATGTAGTGGACCTTGCTAATGAGGAGATTGTCCATGAGGACTCTTGTGATTGCATTTGTAGTGATGTATGTGGCCATCCCTTGATTGATGAAGAGAATATTGAGGTTTTGGAAGATATGGAAAATGATGGAGGATTTCTTGTTATGCCTCATGTGAATATGGTTGATGCTACCTTGTTTGATCCTCTTGTTAAGGAGCCTAAGGCATATATGGAAGATGGATTACCTATCAAGCATGATACGGTTGAATTGGATAGAAGATTCATGAAGAGTGAGGAGAATGAGATGGATATGCATGAGGATATAAAAATGGCTGATGTGAAAGTTGAAGACTTTTTGGATGAGATGTTAAAGGCTTCCTTGCATGCTATAATGATGAAAGGCTTTCTGTGTGTGGTATTAATTGAGAGTACTTTATGCTTAATGAGGATTTGGATTCTTCATATGGTTTATCAAAGCTTGGGAGTGAGAGAATTGATATGGCTTGTGTTTCTTCATGCATTTTGTGCTTATGTTGTATGGCCTTTTGATCCGGGTGGACAATATGCTTATGCTACTGCTGAGCATGAATGCTCCAGCAGACAGGGGGGTTGGCAAACTATGTTGGGCGCATTTCTGACACCCCGTTTTTTGTAAATTTGTACATACGGACATGACGCCCGATGTCAAAAGGGCTGTGGGCTTTCTTTTTGTGGGATTTTTAGCTTGCTTTAGCAAGAACATGTACATGCACTGCAAGTCGCTAGTCTAGTGACAGCACAGCTGTCGGGCTACTGTAAGTGCCCGTGAGTGAGTTTTTTGAAGTGAGCCTTGTATATAACTAAAACTCATGTACAAACTTAAAAAAGTTCAGCCAAACTCCATAAATTTGCAAGTTTTGGGTCGTTGTGTCTTCTTGATGCTTTTGGATGCAGTTTTTTGCCCCGACTAGCCTTCTCTACGTGTAGTCGTGCTGGGACTGCTTTCTGTTTGCGTCAATTTTGCTCATGGCGGCGTATGGAATCAATTTTGGTCATCTTCAGCTTTATCGCCAGTCATTTTTCAAGCTTTCTCTCAAGCTTTAAAGTGTCCCAATTGGAGTTGTGCTCATCAGGTTACGACTAGTTCTCTACAGGGTTATGGCTATGGCAGCCTAGTGGCAAATTGTGTGTAGATAGATTCTGAGGACATGTATCTATGAATTGTGTAATTGATGTTGAAGTTGTGGTTTTGTGATGTTCAATGGTGAAAGGGGAGGCCCTTATCTTCATATGCATTGGTCGGCGTGTGCTGTGAATCCGTGCTTTGACAGGGTTTTGCTCCTATGTGACATAGTCTCTTGGGTGGGCGACGGCTAGTAAATTCCCAAGGGTCTACTCCTAATGGACTTGTGGTGTTTCAAAGGGATTTTGCAAAGCTTTTGGTGTCTTGTAGTTCTCTTTCAACGCTCTTGGGTGACATCGCTATAGAGGTGTTTCAGTTTGCTTGTTTCTCAACAACGCCTTCTCCAAGATGTTGGCATCTGAATGTGATATCGTATTTTTTACACTTCCCAGAAGAGCAACTCTGGCTCCATCCACTTTTGAGGAGTGATCCTCAGGTTGGCCAATCTATTGCAAGTGGTTAAGCATCATATGAGCCATTTCATCTGGATCCTTAATCTCCTTTCCTTCCCCATCGGACAACGAGTGGACAATGCCCCTACTTCTCTTAACTTTGAGGGCCCTGAAGAAGTGAGATTGATTAGCCTCCTCTGGCAGGAGGAAAGTCTGTGTCAATAGAATTCTGGCCTTCTTCACCTCTTCTAGTTGTTGTTTATTCAAGTCGCATCCTTCTTCAAGTCACCTTCTTTCCTCGGCTTCAGAAGCCGACCCTTCTTGTTTTTTGGTGGTTAAAAGCTCTACTTCGTCTGCGAGTTGCTTTACTAGTCGCTCCTCATGGCGTTTCTTCCTTCTAGGGCCTGCAGTCTTGATTGCTTTTTGAATATTCTTAGTGAAGATATCCCAGGCCTTAGGGATTACCAAATCCACATCTTTACAAAGGTTTCTTATAGCTTTTATAACCAGGCTTTTGAAGAGAGGGTCTGTAAAGAGATGAGCTCCTGTTGTCAATAACTTCTTTGGTCCTTGGGGACAATGACCTTATTCTTTGGTTTTTTGAAATTTCATGCTTAGCGGTAGGTGATCCGACAGGTATTGTGAAGTTACTACCTTCATATCAAGAAATGGCAACAACCAATTGGCTTGATGGGAGCAATACAATCTTTCCAATTGAGATTCCATGCTAGCATACTTGAGGCTGGTATATGTGAACCCCGGTGTGCTATTCCACGAACCCACATCCCACAAGTCCATTAAAGCCCACTTCTCACACAATCTTTGCCATCTTGATCTGTTTGAACCCGCAAGCATGCTTGATGAGTCTGTTCTATCCTTTCTCTTCTCCACCATATTGAAATATCCCATCAGGAGCCAGTCCCCTTCCACGTGAACGCCTTTCAGGTGATCCCAGAGCTTTGCTCTTTCCTTCGCCATGCAGAGACCATATATATTGACAATGGTGATATGTTGGGCCCCCCACTTGATCTTTACTCCCAAAGCTCTCCCAGATGATTGAACACCACCTTGGGTTCTAGGTCCCTGTCCACAACCATCATGACACCACTATACCCATCACCATCCTCTCCATAAAATACAAGCTTCTTCCCCAATGCTTGCTTTCTTTCACTTGCGGCATTGAAATGACGTTCTTGGACAACCCAACATATGACTTCTTTTACTTTTCTAACTTCCTCCCAGAAGGGGGAGCTCTTCTTCTGGGTCTTGAGTCCCTTAACATTCCATGATTGGATAATTAGCTCCTCCATTATTGAGATAGGGGAATGAAATCCTCCACCTCCTGTGACACTCTTGATGTGCCCTCTTTGCTGGTGTCCTCCTCCATTGGTCCTTTCCCATTCCCCACGGTTACCATGAAGTTTTCAGAGGGATCCAAATTAGGGGCTTTCTTTTCTTCTAACACTGCAAAGGGATTGTGAAGCGGGACGACAAATGTCGCCCCTTTTGGTTGGGTGGGAAGTGGGGTGCAGCTTCTCTCTTTCCAAGATTTTGCTTCAAGATTTTGCAATCTCAAGCGACCTGAAATCCCTTGCCACTACCTTCACCCTTTTGGCCCTCTTGAGGCTTGGGATTTGCACCGCCAACATAGTTGTCACTGTCGTAAACTTAGGTGGAGAAGTATTCTCATTGCTTGGACCTTTAGGAGCACTACTTATTCACCGTCTTCTCCTACTATTTGGTTACCTCTTTGTCATATTTCATAGCCTCTTTTTCTTCTCCTTCTCCTGACTCTCTGCTATTCTTTAATTATTTCTCACTCACCTCTGCAGTTGCTTCCATCCTAGAGTCTTGCATTGATGTGCCAGTATTTACTTTAGCCTTCATGGGGAAATCCTTTTGGCAAAGTGCCTAAATTTTCTACACTCAAAGCATGCCCCAAAGTAGGTCACGAAGTTGAGTGGACTAGCCCTACTCCAACATTGATGACCATGCTCTCAGGTGGTGTCTTAGAGACATTCCAGCCTATGCACACCCGATTAGAGGCTCTGCCTATCCTCTCTTGTTAGGAACAAACAAGGGGGTGCCTAATTGACTAGCAAGCATTCTGATATCATCCCAAAGCCAACTTGGCAACCCTGTGAACTCGACCCAAACTTGATGTATCTGTCGGAGGGATTCTACCAAATAAAAACGGGCTCCCATGATACTACATAAATTGTTGTTCTATTAAACAAGAGGGGGCCTTTATCCAGGATCTTCAAAACATCGGAGTCATCTTTGAATCTGACTCAGCAAAATCCCTTAGGGAGGTATGCAATACTTTTAATTGCTCCTCCATGCCCAAGGATTTGAGGTCCCTAAATCCATTGTTTTAGCTCAATCTATTTGGGACTCTCCCACTTAAGCCAAACACAAGTGTAAGCTTTGCTTGCATAGCTAGCTGCTTTTTAATAAGCGCTGGTGTAATTGCCACTTTGTTGGCCTCTGCAAACCTATTGCAAAGAGACTTCTTTAATGCACTGTAACTTGATCTGCCAACCCATCTTCAAGTAGCCCCCCACTTTTAGTCTGTGAGCTAGATCTTTTGTTACCGCTAGGGTCAGTCTCCATCTGTTTGCTGACTTTTCTTTCAATTTTTGTTTGAGCAGGAAATTTACATTTTTCAATTTCTCATGGCCTTCATCGCTAGATCCCTCAACATGGATTTTCTTTTCCTATTTAAAAGCTGCAATTAGATGTACTTTTAGGGTAAATGTCCAACCTAAGATAGGACTGGGGGGCAAGGCCTTAATCTACACATGCATGGTCAAGGGGACTCCTAAATAGGGACCAAGGGTCTATTTAGGGGTAAGAATGGGTGGAGATGAGCTTGCATTAGTTCCTCTATCCTTTAACTGGTATCATTGCTAGAAGGGAGGGGAGGCACAAAGCATGGAGGATCTCCAAGGAGGATATATTTTTGCTCTCTCTCTCTCTCTCTCTCTCTCTCTCTCTCTCTCTCTCTCTCTCTAGTAGGTGATGGAGGGATCACCAAGGCAAGGGAAGATGGTGTCTGGGAGGGTAAGGCAAACCTTCAAGGGCACCATGCAAACTTCTATGCAAAATATGCATGGCTAAGGAAGCTCAGAGAAGAAGTGTGAGATTGGAGGCTTGCAGAGTTTTGGAGATTGTTGGGAGGAGTTGTGGGCAATGCCCGTTGCACACACAGTGTCAAAGGTGGACTTGCACCAAATAGTGGGTGGGTTGGTCCAAAGAGGGGTGCCTCGTCATGCTCAACCAAACTTGACTTTGCAATGAACTTTGAAAACACCTTAAGCAACCTAAGTGACCATTTTTTCTCCGCTTGTGTTTGTTGCACTCTTCCAAGCCATAGATCTTTTTTTTCACACCTTTTTGGGCAAGGTTAACAAAAAGGGCATCATATTTTGTGCACCCTCCCCTATTAAGGGTCAAGCCCCATGATAGATTCGAATTTGAGACAATTTGCCTAGGTGCCAAGCCCCTTCAAATTTGAGACAATTTGCCACAGATGGGCAACAAGCTTAGACAATTTCAAGTTCTTCTTGTTTTTTGGTGTTTTTAACTTTCAATTTGGAAAGATACCTTGTTTTGCAAACCAAAGTGCTTTCAACTTCTTCCCTAGGTGTCAAATTAGGGGCTTATACGGTACATACAATCGTTTTATCAAAATCCATGGCTATGAGTTGGATTCTAACAAGATTGCAAAATTACATTGTCTCACGCAAGCATTTGTTTTTCAAAATTGAGAAAATTTGCCGCAGATGGGCAACAAGCTTAGACAACTTCAAGTTCTTCTTGTTTTTTGGTGTTTTTAACTTTCAATTTGGAAACATACCTTGTTTTGCAAACCAAAGTTCTTTGAAGGCCATAACAAGCAGCAAGGCTTCTATCACATGCCAAGGTACTGCTTATTGATTTTGGATCAAGGACAAAGCACACAAGTTTGGGGAATTGGCAATATTGGGATATAAGCTCACATTTTACATATGTTAATGTCAATTTGTGATGTATCCAAGCTAGTATAGATTGTGCAAGTCACTTAAGGAATTGGCTCAAAGTATTAAAGTAGTAGCACCGAAAAGGGGCCTAGATTCCAACGAGATTGGTGGCCATTGAGCAAAGGAAAGTGTGGTTGTGTGTGTCACACACACACACACACACACACACACACACACACACACACACACACACACACACACACACACACACCGAGCTTATAGACTAGACAATAACTCCACTTGCCCTTAGCCAACTATAGCTAAGCCTTTCATGCCTTCCTTTTGAAGGAAATCTATGACAAACACGGACTATGATCCTTGTCCCACTCAAGGACACATTAATCTATGTAGTTCTGCCTCCCTTCCCCAAGAATTGTATGGCATGTTTTTAGATCAGGTACTCTAATTTACCGACAACTATGCAACCTCTGATACTTGTCCCACTAAAGGATGTATCAAATTATGTCTTGTGTCTTGAGTAAGCAGGTTCATAGCTCATATCTTGATACAATCCCTCATCTTATAGGTCTCAATGACAACTAGTGTGCATTATCCATCTTTGAACTGCTTTCAAGCCCCTTCTCTCTCCCCACACACATGCATGATCGATATAGCAAATAATAACAAAGATTATCATGATTGGGCAGTGGATGTATATCTTGCTACTCAACACATGAATGTTGCTAAAAAAGTAGGAGCCTTCACATACCTGCGATGAACATCATAGAGCATAGATATCATTTACTCGGGATTTTTTTGAAAAGATTGATCCACATGGGGTTGCTTAGTAAAGACATGTATGCAAGGGTTGGGTGTATCAACCTTTAGCCATGGTATCCAAAACATCCTCAACTTAATATAGCTAGATGTATTTACTGCCTACCATACTCCTTGGACTTGGTTTTCCTTAGATGATGGCTTACTATTTGTAGTGTTCTCCAACCTAATATAGCATATGAGGTTTTTGCTTACTAAATATAGTTGGATTGCCCTTGTGGAGGTCTTTAACTAGTGGTTGTTAATTAGCTGGCCTACTGCATGTGCAAGGCAACTTTCTAAACCTAATTATAATCTCTCGTGATATAGCTCACCTAGCCTAATGTGGCAAGTAAAGCCATACATAGCTGGACACATGTTCGCTTTGTGTTAAATAGCTCCATGCGAAACCTTTTCATGCATTGTGTAATACCGTCTGCACAGGCATCGCAATATCTGTAAAAACACGAGCACACTCAGTCATAACCTGTCGTTTGCTGTAGTGTGAGCGCGTCCACTGGGCGCACACACACACACACACATACAATTACACGAGCATAGCATGAGCTTCAACCTGGGGTGGCCGTTGATACTCAATTGTAGCTTAATCACATTAGGAAAAATATGAACCTTGCATGGGCCTGTAAGGAATCTTAATTTTTAGGGATTAAGGCTAATGTTGTGTGGGGTTTAGGGGGCAAGGGCATTGAAGAAGGTAGTTTTGAGTAGGCTTTTCTAGCCTTTTTTTTAGACAAATGTAGGATGTGGACCTAAGAGGTTACTTTCTCTCTCTAGCTTTTTTTAAAGTGAAGGAAGCATAGGGGTGTGTCCACATCAGCAAAAACGTGGGTCACTAAGAGTCAAAATTTGACTTTTAAAAAAGATAAATCATTTTTACTTGTTTTTTACTTAAAACTTCCTTCCAACATATATACATATCCAAAAATCATTTTTTGACCCATTTTTTAACCCACAAGCTTAGAAAATCCATTTTTTCAAAAATCTTTTCCCCCAAAAAGTAATAAACATTTTATTCTCTCCTCCTCCTCCCTCCTCTCTCCCTCTCCCTCTCCTCTCCCTCCTTGCCCCTACCTTCCTCCTCCTCCCCAATCTCTCCCTCCCCCCCCTCCCTCCTTCTCTCCTCCCATCTTCCTCAACCTCTCTACCCTTCCCCCTCTATCTTTTCATCATTTGCTTCCTCACGCAATAGCTTTCATGGTGCTCACGGACATCACAAATGGTTTGCTTCCACCACCACGTACTCCACACACCAAAAGCATACATATTCGCTTACCCAGCATTTGCACTGAAGACCGCTAGTGAGACCAATGTTGACATTTGGGTGGATGGCCATTTGTACCCTTACGTCCTATAAGCCACTTCCATCCACCGTTTAATAGCCTTTCCACATTTCTTCAATTTCTTGGGAGGGGAGAAGCAGGCTTGTTAGGCTATTGCAAGCGATTGTGTATGGGTGTAGGTGCTTCTTTGCATATGCGGATGCATGAATGTCAAGCTCTTCACCTCAAGACGACGGCATTACAAGAGAGTGTTGCCTCTTCGGAGAGGGTAATTAAAACTCTTGAACAACAAATGCAAGAAAAGGAGTCCCACATCCAGAAGCTTACCAACACCATCACATACTTGAAAGAAACACCCCTTGGTGCAAGGGAACGCAAATGCACGTATTCATCCATTGAAACTCTTGCACATTCCGGAGGAGCACGCAAACGACGAGTTATAGCCACAAGGTGATTTGATCTTTACTTGCATGATGCATTCTTACTTCACACTATTTTCTAAAATTTATGTTTATTTGTTGCTAGAAACTTCATCCAGGAGGCATGCGGTGGAACAAGCCAAGATGATCGAGTCAACCTTCTCACTAGTTGTCCCAATACCCAGGATGTGATTTCTATCTTACAATCACCTGGAGGTAAGCACATTAAGGATTCAGTCACCAAGGACCTTATGCGTAAATTAAGAAATGTGGTTAGTGATGATGACGTGCAACAAGCTTGTGATGAGGCTGGAATCAGCACCAAAGCCTATCAGGCTATTTTCCAACTCCTAAAGGATGCCCTTAAAGAACATGGCATTGTGGAAAACCTATTTCCCGTTCCTCACAAGGTCAAGCTCACAAAGAAGGCCACAAACGAAGATGTGTTCTCCCACATTGGGACATACCTACACATTGAGGACACAATGCCAACTTCCCTTTATGCTTCGTGCGCAACAAAGACAAGGGGAAAAGGTAAGAAACAATCCATAAGACCTTCGGAGAAGGGCTTTCCTTACACAATGTGGAACAATATTTTCGTGGATCTTAGAAGGCTTCAAGAAGCCATGCTTAGATTTTATGAGTTACCTGAAGAAGGTGACACACTTTACTTTTTTCTTTGGTATTATTCTTATCATAGACTCTGAAGTTTAAAGTCTTGGCACTATTTATTTTGTAGTGCTTGGCACAAAAATTGCTTTTGTGCTGAAACTCGATGAGTGTCAAATAGTGAAAGGCCGAAGGTTAGAGAGGCTAAGTGTCACTTTAATGAACGAGGCCCTTCTACAAACCAAGCGAAGGGATTCAGTCGAACGAGCCATCTCCCACCCCATTTTTTAGCGTGCAATCAGAGAAAGACATTTGGTGGTTGGGTGCTATTGAGATGTCCAAAGAGACAAATGGAGTACTTTCATGGATTTTTGAGAGAACTCCATGGATCACAGAAGTAATACACTCCCAAATTGCAGGTCAGAAGTTGAAGATTGAGGGTTTTGGTAGTTATGATGTGGAGTGGCACTTAGGTGGGTATTTGAAGACCATAAAGTGTTTGCTTGGCTGCAAACAAGGGGCTTCTTCTCTCATGCCTTGTCCATTTTGCACTTGAGAGTACAAACCTAATGGACAAAAATCACATAAGAGCACTGCAAAGGTCGGTTCCATGCTTCCATGGCAAGGGCATGGAGAACAAGGGTTAGATTGTCCTGATGTCGGAGATGAAGGTAGAGAATGGGAAGCGTCTATTCTGAGATGTCCCATGCTCAATGCCCCAGACCGTGATGAAAAGGACCACGCTTGGAATCCAATATTTCCATTTCCTCTATCGAATGTACATTTTTGTACATTACACGCATTCATGTGCATTTTTGATAGGCTATTGAAGCTCCACATTGACTATGCTTTCACAATGAAACCGTTGGAAAAGTCCCAGGAAGCGATCGAAAGAGTGGAGGTACTCTTGAATTCCATTGGTTGTCACGGTGGAATGTGTCTATCGTTGCTACAAAGAACACAGGGGAGGCCCATGAAATTGCTCAACAAGTGTCAATGAGTGGACCAAAAGCTAGACACTTTTTGAAGAAAGTTTCCCAAGGAAAGCCAAGTCGATATGATGCTCAAAACAGCTCCAACCAGCTGACAAGTAACCTTTGGGAGATTTGGAAGGAGTTATGCAAAGCTAATATTGACAATGATTCCAATGGCGATCTTGCAAACAAGCACAAGCAAGTTTGGGCACATTTTGATAAAATGGTCAAGCTTATGGGCCTTAACAGCACAACAGAAGAACAACGCCAATCATTTCAAGAAGCCTTGGCGGATTTTACCAAGGTCTTCACTCTTTCTTGGGGTGAAAATAACATCACACATTACATGGTAAGTCATTTTACATGGTGTATTTATTACAAGGGATTGTTTTTATTAAATAATGTGGATCGTTTACTCATGTGAACAACATATCTTGTTTGCGCATGGTGCATTTTTTATGCACAAGTATGGATCGCTTGAAATTTAGCACTCAAGGCATGGAGAAGTCCCATTATCGAGCAAGGGGAGTGTACTTCAAAAATACTCGACATGGTGGTGGAATGGTGCAATCCAATTATTTGGAGGAGATGTTCAACTGGTTTTTTGGCACAACATTTGCTCGTAAGCTCACAATGGAGCATGTGCGACAATCCAAGATTGCTATTGAAGTGCGGAAATGGATTTGTCAAGAGCATAGCAACAAGTGGCAAATGTCGCAAGGTCCCACCAAGCATGTTGCATGGCAGCGATGATGAGTGCGACAAGGATCAAAGTGGATACTGCACGAGTCACTAAACGTGAACGAAGGGTCCAACTCTTAGCGACATGTTTATTTAAAAATAATAGTTTTTTTATAAAAAAATTAGTGTGAACAGGGCCCTTTTTTAATGGGCCCTTATAAATATTGCACGCTCTCATAAACCACTCATCTCTTAAGAACAAATGAGCTCTTACCAAAGAAATGGCGTGCACCAAACAAACCGTGAAAGAGCATCCGCCTGCCAACAAAAACACCCTCCAAGGATGTGAGAAGCCGCCATGGCTTAAAGGCACAAGAAAACGGCCACGAACACCTGGCCGTTCCAGGAACTCTTCTGGCAGTGGGCATGGTGGTAGGACACGAGAGTCATCGAGGACTGTTGAATCTCCACCTCCTCAAGATATAACACCTAGAAAGAGAATGAAGCAACGTGCCCAACGCTGGAGAGAAGAACAGGGCCAGCAAACAACAGAGTCCGATAGGGAGCAGTCGTCGCGCCACCAATCACAAGCAGGACCATCCAGGACTCGGGTGGTCAATACAGACACTGAATCAGAGAGTGAGCCACCATGACTGCGAGATAAAATACCGCGCACACACCGGGTGGCCGTTGGTGGAAGACATTGCCTCGAGGACAAGGAGCTCTCCCCACACAACAAGATCGGCAGCCAAGGGAAGAGGAAGAATCAGAAGAGGTTGCAGAACCAGCCCCTAAGCATGTAAATAGGCGCAAGTCTAAGTTTTTCAAGAAGCCTAAAAGCCGCCCGCTAGCAAATGTGCAAGTGCCCCCAAGACAACCGCAGCGGCGCCGAAAAATAGCAAGGGCATTTGCAAAAATCTGCCACTACCAGAAGACTACAGAGCTTTTGATTCGACGCGCCCCCTTTGCTCACACAATGAAGGAGGTGTTTCAAAGCTATGGAAATCAGTATAGAATGCAAGCAATAGCGCTAGAGGCTATTCAAGAAGTTGCAGAGGCCCACATCATTTCGGTGTTGGAAGATACCAACCTATGCATCATTCATGCAAAGCAAGTGACAATACAGCCAAAAGATATACAGCTTGCACGTCGATTGCGACGAGACTTTGAGCATTAGCCAAAGTTACCCCTCTTTTTGTATTGCACACCCTTATCTTTGTAATGATTTGACTTTCCAATGACAATATGATCAACAGTTGTGTCTACTGTGTTTATTATCTTTGTAATGAAATGACTTTGTAATTTCAAGTTCTGTATGTAATTTCAGTATATTTAGGTATTTTAAGTACCCTGGGGGGTAGATAAGCCTACCAGGAGCAAAAAAAAGCCTGGCCACAAGGGTGCGCAAATGGCCCATCCATCAGTTTTGGATGGGCCATTTGCGCGCCCTTGTGGCCATGATTTTTTTTTGCCCTGGTAGGCTTATCTACCCCCCAGGGTACTTAAAAAGCACAAATTTACTAAAACCTATTGGTTTTGCAACATTATTTTAGATGGATCCTTGTGGCCACCATTTTTTGGCCATTTCAAGCTTTGAATTCCCCATAGGATATCAAAAAAGTTAACATATTGTGAAACCAAGTGTCTATGCAACATTAATTTGGATTTTTCAAATGTCCAATGTAATTGGGCTTTTTGGTGCAGGGGTGTACTAGGTAGAGCTAAAGCAGGTGATAGTGTGCTGGAAACTTAAATTCATAATTGATTTCACCTTTTCTAGTGTCCTTGAGTGTGAACATATGCTGAAATTGCCATAAAAAGGGTGCATCTAAATTAATGATGCAAAACCAATTGATTCAATAAATTTGTGCTTTGTAAGTATCCTAGGGGGTAGATAAGCCTACCAGGGGCAAAAAAAGGCCTGGCCACAAGGGCGCGCAAATGGCCCATCCAAAACTGGCTTTTTTTTGCCCCTGGTAGGCTTATCTACCCCCCAGGGAACTTAAAATACCTAAATTTACTGAAATTGATTGAAATTACATACAGAACTTGAAATTACAAAGTCACCAATAAAAAAAAATTCATATCACCAATTGAAACAATTTTCAAGATTGACAAATCACATTCAAAAGAATTTGCAAGATAGAGAGAAAATTCCAAATATTTTTTATTACTTCCAAAACGGTGATTTTACATCATGCATCTGAGGAGTTCATAATTTTCTTGAACATTTCCTGGCGCCTATTTTGCGCGTAAGGCAACTCCCCAATCAAGAGGGACTACGCTATGTCCTTTGGGTCAGTTGAGCCAATGGACGCATGTATCCCTATCTAGGGAAGCACTTTACCACGAAAGCCAGTGCCAAACGCTGTGCATACAAGAGATCTACGCACTAGGAACACTTGATGCGCAGTTTGAGCAATGGTGCTCAAACACAAAAACTTGCTCAAAGCTTTCAATGGCCAACTCATAAAATGGGCTCGGGGAGTAAATTCATTATGGATAATGGCCACATCGCCAGGGGGGGAGTTGTCCTAGGTAATGCGCAAGGGAAGCTTGAGGTCCAAAGCCCGTCCGCTTGCTACCCGTTGTTGGGCGCATTTCTGACACCCCGTTTTTTGTAAATTTGTACATACGAACATGATGCCCGATGTCAAAAGAGCGTGTGGGCTTTCTTTTTGTGGATTTTTTAGCTTGCTTTATCAAGCACATGTACATGCACTGGAAGTCGCTAGTCTAGTGACAGTTGTTGGGCTCTTAGTGAGTGAGTTTTTTGAAGTGAGACTTGTATATAACTAAAACTCATATACAAACTTAAAAAAGTTCAGCCAAACATCAGAAATTTGCAGGTTTTAGCTCGTTGTGCCTCCTTGGTGCTTTTTGATGCAGTGTTTTGCCCCGACTAGCCTTCTCTATGTGTAATCGTGCTGGGACAGCTTTCTGTTTGCATCAGTTTTTCTCATGGAGGCGTATGGAATCAATTTTGGTCATCTTCAGCTTTCTCGCCATTCATTTTTCAATATTTTTTCCAAGCTTTAAAGTGCCCCAATTGGAGTTGTGCTCTTCAGGTTATGACTAGTTCTCCGCAGGGTTACGACTATGGCAGACTAGTGGCAAATTGTATGCAAGCAGATTGGGAGGGCATGTATCTATGAATTGTGGAATTGATGTTAAAGTTGTGGGTTTGTGATTTTAAATGGTGAAAGTGGAGGCCCTTGTCTTCATATGCATTGGTCGGCGTGTGCTGTAAATCGATGCTTTGGCAGGGTTTTGCTCCTATGTGACATAGTCTCTTTGGTGGGCAACGACCAGTAAATTCCCGAGGGGACTACTCTTGTTGGACTTGTGGTGTTTCAAAAGGATTTTCCAAAGCTTTTGGTTTTTCTATAGTGCTCTTTCAACGCTCTTGGGTGACATCACTATAGAGGTGTTTCAGCTTGCTTGTTTCCCAACAGTGTTTTGGTGCGCACCGCCGAGGAATCGCTTCAAGTTACCTTCAGTTATCAGGTTTTGAAGACATGGCATTTAATTTTCTGGAGTTTAGTGGGAAATCAAATAAAAGTTCCAAAGCTTTCATTGAGAGAATGGAGTTTGCTTGCCTTCTTGTCGACAAGCAAGACCCAACATTGGTGCTGCGAATCTTCTATTTCTGTTTGAAGGGAGATGCTAGGGAATGGTTGGAAGGCTACGAAAAGGAGCTACAATCTTCTATTTCTGTTCGAAGGGAGATGCTAGGGAATGGTTGGAAGGCTACGAAAAGGAGCTACAATCAGCCCAACCTCCTCAAGTTATGACTTATGAAATGGTAAGGCATGCTTTTCTTACACACTTTCAATAGGTGGAAGACCCACAAAAGGTATGGAAGTCTATTCAAGGCTTGGTACAGGGTGAAGGCCAAACCATAGAGGACTTTGTGAAGGCGTTCAATGCATTATGGACAAAGTGGTGTACATCTTTGGGGGCTGAAATTCCTCCATCCATGTTGAAGAAGGACAGGTTTCTTGCAAGCTTGAGGAGTAACCTACACTTGAAGGTAGAGCTTAAGCAGCCAAGGACCTTTGAGGAGGCAGTTGAAATTGCAAATAATAAAGAGTGGAAAGCACAGCGTCTTCATCAACTTGGAATCAATGTCGAGCCAAAGGTTGAAGTGAAAGCGGTAGAGCAACCAAGGGTCTCATTAGGGAGCTAGGTTATGATCAACAAGCTTCTCATGATGTGAATGCTTTTCGCAAGGAGATGCAAGAGGTTGTAGGTCTTATGAAGAATCTTAGTGTGCATATGATGGGAGGTGGAAGAGGTCAAAGCTATGGATATGGACGTGATTATGGAAGCAATGAGGGTTATACAGGTGGTAGAGGAAGAGGCATGGCTAGAAGAGGGGATATGTTTCAATGTTACAATTGTGGTGAATGGGGTCATAAAAGCCCTCAATGTGACAAGCCAAAGAGAATGGGTGGTGACATGTTTCCTCTTCCTCCACAAATTCCTTCTCGAGCTCAAGATTATGGTATTGAGATTAAAGGGGAAGCAGGACCAAGTGGATTGACAGCAGAAGAAAAGGGCAAAACAAAAGTGGTAAGCATAATCCGTTTGGAGAAGAAAGAGGATGATTTGGGAGCTATGTTCATGCCAGTAGGTAAGAGGGTTACAAGAGATCATGACATGAGTGATGCAAGTCCCAACCATAAAAGAGGGAAACAGGTTGAAACAGGTACAAGTAAAGAGAAGAAGAAGAGAAATCCCAGGAAACATTACAATGCATCCGACTTTCCTTTGGGAGAAGGGCAACCAAATTATAGTTTAAGGGCTGATTTGGTGGGTAGAAAGGCTGATGTTACCTTTGGGCAACTCATGGAGATGTGTCCCAAGTTAAAGAGGCAATGGAAGCACGTAGTCAACCCCATGAAGAAGGAGCCTACAAGGGGGTCAGTGAGAGTCCTATCTTTGAATGAGCTACCTGATATATGCCCTACTATGGATGCATGGCATAAGAGGAAGTGCATTGGAAAGGCTTATATTGATGGAGGTTCACAGGTATGTGTTATTACTCAAGCTTGTGTATCAAAGTTGGGACTCAACATGGTGAAGAATTCAGGTTTTCGCATAAAGCTTGCCAACCAATCAAGCGTGAGGTGCTTGGGAGTTATAAAGGACTTGGAGGTGGATGTATTTGATGTTAAAGTGCTGGTCAATTTCCATGTTATGCCCGCAGGTATTGGTGCTTTCCCTCTCATCCTTGGAAGACCATGGTTACAGGCAACCAAAGCTATACAGGATTGGGGACATGGTACCATCACTCTCTACAATAGAAGGGGTGATAAAAAGAGGTTTGACATGGCTAGCAAGCAATATTTGGATGCTGATTTTGATGAGAAAAGTGATGAAGAAGAGTACTCAAGTGAAGAAGAAGACAATGGAGATGATGGCAGTGAAGTGGAAGATAGCAGCGATAGTGATCTAGATGTTTCCTCCTTGTTTCTTGAAGAAGAGCATGATGAGAAACAAATATTTCTTGGCCTTATGGAGAATGGGGATATCTCTGGTCCTTATGAGCAAATTGAAGAGCTGATGCAACCCAAATTTCAACCTAATGTCAAACAGGAGCTGATACAAGGTATGTTGTCTCCCGACTTGACTAGTCATGAGAAGGGTGAGTACCTACATATGATACAATAATTTCCCCATTTATTCATCACTTCTTATGAGGAAATTAGAGGCTTTAAGGGAGAGGAAATCCACATTCCAATCAAGGAAGGAGCTCAGCCCGTACGCCAAAAGCTAAGGAGAATGGGGTAGGTACAACTTAATGCTTTAAAGGAAGAGGTAGACAAGCTTCTTGAAGCAGGTTTCATGTTGTCACACCCAAGAAGGATGGAAAGTGGAGGATATGTGTTGATTTTAAGCCTCTAAACGCAGCCATGAAGAGGGATCCATACCCTCTTCCTTTCATAGATGACATACTTGATTCTATTGCAAGGCATGAGAGGTATAGCGTATGTGATGGATTCTCTGGATATTTTCAGCTCACCTTGGCTTTAAAAGATCGAAAGAAGACCACATTTATCACACCATGGGGATGCTTTTGTTATTGTGTGCTTCCTTTTGGTCTTATGAATGGCTGTGCGTGGTATCAAAAGCACGTCAACAAGGTGTTCTCTCCCTTTCTTGGCAAGTTTGTGAAGGATCTTATTGATGACTTTTGTGTTTATAGCTCTAGAAAGGATCATTGTGCAAAGCTTGGGATGGCATTGAAGCAATATGATGAAAGTGGAGGTCAACTCAACCCAAAGAAGTGTCATCTTGCTCAACCAAGAGTAAAGTTTTTCGGGCATATGATCTCAGAGAATGGGATTGAAGCGGATCCTGACAAAGTGAAGGCTTTGGTGCTCCTCCCATCACCTAAAGATACAAAGCAACTTTCTACTTTCATTCAAAAGGTGAAGTATATGGCAAGGTTCATTCCTTTGTCCTCTCAACTTCTTTATCCTCTACAACAAGTAGCAAGGTTGGATCCTCTACAATGGACAAATGAATGTGAAGAGGTTTTTCAAGGTATCAAAGAGGTTCTTGGTTCTCTTCCTGCTATGCAAGCTCCTAATTGGGATAAGGAGTTTTATGTGAATCCATCAATAGGTGAGGATGCCATTGGAGCTATGATTCTTCAACGAGGTAGCAATTCCCACTACATGAAGCCTATCTATTGTGCTAGCAAGGTGAACCTAGAGGTGGAAAGAGGCTATACTGAGGTGGAGCTTATTATGGTAAGCGTGATTTATGCATGTAGAAGGTTTAGGCACTACCTTCTCCCTAAACCATTCACATTCCTCACTAGCTACACTCTTCTACCTCAATTGATGAATAGCCCTACTTTGTCAAAGAGGCTCATGAAGTGGATTGTGGAGCTACAGGAATTCCAATTCTCTTTTCTTGTTGAGGAGGGTACAAGGGCTACATTGGCTGATTTTCTTACTTATAAGGAAAGCCCTCTTCTTCTTAAGGAGGATGCAGCAACACATGGAAGCTCCTGACATAGACAATGCCTATCTATTGTTTTTTGATGGCTCTTACAGGAAAGCGCATGGTGAAGCTTCAGGAGGTGTGGTAATCTATGATCCTCAAGGTGCTTTGGTAACTAAAAGGAGTTTGAAGCTTACCGCACAAAGCAACAATGAAGCTGAGTATGCTACTTTGGAGAAAGGTCTCAACCTTTGCCTTGAGCTTGGCATCCATCGTGTGAGAGTAAGAGGTGATGCTCTTTTGGTGGTTAAGCAAGTCCTTGGGGTGTGGCAAAGTAATAATCCAAAGCTGAAAAATATGTGTTTTCAAGTGAAGAATCTGCTTAAGCATTTTGAAGCTTGGAGTTTAAGGCATGTGGACAGGTCTCAAAATGAAGAAGCACATGGTGCAGCGCAAGCTTCAATTGGGCAATTGTATGTGATAAGGGCTGATGCTCCTCTTTATTTGGGAAGGGAAGCTTTAGAGAGGGAGGAAGAGTTTCTACAAACAGGTATGCTTCCATCAGAGTTGGAGAAGCCAAAAAAATACGCCTTCCTACGTCGTGCCAAAAGGTATGTGCTACTTGGTGATGCCTTGTATATGAAGGGGGCTGATCTTGTGATGAGAAAAGTTCCTTGGAAAGAGGAAATTTACAAAATTTTAGAGGAGAATCATGCGGGTTCTTGTGGTGGTCACTTTGCTTCAAAGATCACTTTGCATAAAGTCTTGCAGGAGGGTTATGTGTGGCCAAGTGTTCAACGTGATGTTCATCATTGGTGCAAGTCTTGTAAAGAGTGTCAAAGCATGGCAAATAGGGTTCTCAAATCAGAAATTAGAGGCACCATTGTGGCTTATGATGTGTTTGATGAGTGGGGTATTGATGCAATAGGTCCTCTGCCTATGACAGCTAGAGGCAAATGTTACATACTTACTGATGTTGACTATCTATCCAAGTGGGTCGAAGCCAAAGCTGTTAAGCACATCATGAGTAAAGATGTTTCCTTATTTATATATGAAGATATTTTTTGCAAATTTGGCATGCCATTGGAGTTACTTTCTGACAAGGGTCCAGTTTTCAAGGGAGAGTTGGTGGATTATCTATGTGAGAAGCTTCATGTGCATCGCAGGTTTAGTACTCCATATTATCCCCAATGCAATGGCATGAATGAAAGGTTTAATGGAGAGCTCATAAGGATTCTTACAAAGATGACAAGAAACAATGTGAAGACTTGGGATTTAGAGCTACCTTGTGCTCTATGGGCGTATAGGACTGCCATCAAATCAGGTTACTGGTTTTTCTCCCTTCCTTTTTGGCAAAGAGGCTTTACTTCCTATTGAGGTGGAGATACCAGCCTTGAAAATGATGTTAAAGCTTGAAGAAGAGCCCAATGATGCATTCAAGGAAATACTTTTATATTTGCAATGTGTACAATTGGATAGGGTGTTAGCTTTTGAGCATTATGAGTAGGTCTTAAAGAAAAATCAAGCAAAGGCAAATGAGAAGGTAAAGGACAAGGACATCAAGAAGGGTGACATGGTGCTTCGCTACAATAGTAAGCTTGATAGCACTTTTCAAAAGAAATTTAAAATCAAGTGGCAAGGTCCTTTCTTGGTCTTAAACAGGTTTCCAAATGGCACATATCAGCTTGCTGACTTGGATGGTACCCCACATAAAGCACGTGTGAATGGCTACATGTTGAAGAAGTATATTGCAAGGTTGATGACTGTGATTGAGGATGAGTCTTCTTTTGAAGAATTTTCTGATTATGTGGTTAATGATGAAGATGAAGTGAAGACTCCCTCATGTGGTTTATAGGATCTCTTTTGTGCTGCTGATCATGAATGATCTAGCAGGCTTGGGTGTGGCAAACTATGTTGGGCGCATTTCTGACACCCTTTTTTTTTGTAAATTTGTACATACGAACATGACGCCCGATGTCAAAAGGGTGTGTGGGATTTCTTTTTGTGGGTTTTTTAGCTTGATTTAGCAAGCACATGTACATGCACTGCAAGTCGCTAGTCTAGTGACAGCTGTCGAGCTGCTGTAAGTGCCCGTGAGTGAGTTTTTTGAAGTGAGACTTGTATATAACTAAAACTCATGTACAAACTTAAAAAAGTTTAGCCAAAAATAAAAAATTTGCAGGTTTTAGCTCATTGTGCCTCCTTGGTGCTTTTTGATGCAGTTTTTGCAGGGAAGTATTCATAACCTGAAGAGCACAACTCCAATTGGGGCACTTTAAAGCTTGGAAAAAAGATTGAAAAATGACTGGAGAGAAAGCTGAAGATGACCAAAATTGATTCCATACGCCGCCATGAGCAAAATTGACGCAAACAGAAAGCTGTCCCAGCACGACTACACGTAGAGAAGGCTAGTCGGGGCTTACGACTATGGCAGACTAATGGCAAATTGTATGCAGGCAGATTGGGAGGGCATGTACCTATGAAATTGTGGAATTGATGTTGAAGTTATGGGTTTGTGATGTTAAATGGTGAAAGGGGAGGCCCTTGTCTTCATATGCATTGGTCGGCGTGTGTTGTAAATCCATGCTTTAGCAGGGTTTTGCTCCTATGTGACATAGTCTCTTGGGTGGGCGACGGCCAGTAAATTCCCGAGGGGACTACTCTTGTTGGACTTGTGGTGTTTCAAAAGGATTTTCCAAAGCTTTTGGTTTTGTTGTAGTGCTCTTTCAATGCTCTTGGGTGACATCACTATAGAGGTGTTTCAGCTTGCTTGTTTCCCAACACCGTCCTTGCAGCAAAATCATCAACCTCCACGACATCCTGTCATAAACCAATGAAGGTTGAGAAAAAAGACAATGAAGGATAAAATAGTATTTGGTATTTGGTGTCCTAGAGGAAGAGGATGAAGCGTGACAAAGGGGTGGATGTGGCTGCAGATGCAGAGGCTGTGGAAGCATCCATGTCTAGCCTGGGGTGTAGATAGAGAGTGGAGGAGCTCAAGAGTTGCAAAAGTGAAAATAGTGAATGAGTTAGGTGGCCCCCCTTTTATAATGGACCCTTTTTTAAAGACATTAAAAAAAAAGCACTTTCACCAAAAAATGATTTCTCATCTCAATGCGAAAAATTATATTCAAAGGCATGATTTGCCGAAGCAAATCATGTTGATTACATCGGGGATCATTTTGAAAATTGCAAGAGTTACAAAGTTATAAGATCGATAGCATAGTTCCATCCATCCCCCAGTCCTCCTCGACCTTCAATTTGTCTTCCATTCTCTTCCCAATCTGCAGACATTCATTACAATAAGCATCCAGTGGGTGATCGACAAACCATGATGTATTGAAAATGTGGTGGAAGGATTCTCACCTTGTGACCTTGTAAACGAAATTGTGCTTGTTGAAGGGCCTCAAAACCCATAATAACCAAATGTTCTCGCACATTACTGAGAGTCCAATGCTTGTTCACTTGGACTGCCTCCAAAGCATCGTTGGGCATCTTCACTGCAATGTCAAAGCTTGCAATAGTGCCGTCTACACTCTGTAAGGGAGTCCACACTCCAAGCTTGCACATCCAACGATCATAGTGAAATCGTATGTACAAGGAGGTGCGGGATTTCAAATAGCGCATTCCAATACCTGAAGCTCCAACCTTACAACGGTACCGGTACCCATTGTGCATGCCCTCCACAAAACCACAGTACTCTTCTAAAAGCCTTCCTAATTCCTCGTAATGCACATCTTTACATACAAGCATTGTGGTAGTCTCCACAAATCCAAACTCTTTAAAAATGTGCACAAAACAATGAATAGGCAAACACCAACTCAAGCCCACAGACCTAGAAGCTTTAGAGTATTTCAAAGAGTTTTGGACATCTATTATCATCTTTTGCTTGAAAGATGCTACCGACCACAAATCTGGCACCGGCCACTCCATACTTAATAAGGAAGTTACTTTGACGGGTTCAAGCGTTCCAAACGCTTGTGTAGAAGTAGGGACAATATAGGAGTGAGAATAGAAGAAAATCCTTCTTTGAACTAGTTTGGTTGGGCAAAGATGTGGGAACATTGTTGCTCCAATATCCGCATATATAGCATTGAATGTGTCGGAGAGACTATGTAGTGGCTGCTCCTCCACCAACGTGGATGGAAATATGACTATAAATGCATGACAAATCTTAAGTATGAATCCATAATAACATTACACTGTGATTTCACACCTAGCTTTGTATTCTCAAAACATGTACTTACAATGTGTTGGAAATCGAGGTGGTTGTTGCAAATGCATGGTTGACATTGAGAAAACATGTTGCACAATGGCTACAGTCCCCTTGTCTTTGCGGTTCTTGAAGCCAAGGAGCTTTCCTTTCCAATGAAGATCCAAGTTTGCACGATTCCGCACACGATGAGGGCCAATAGCACATGGTTGCATGTATACCCAAGCACCTTTGGTGAACTCTTGTGGCACCCACTCATCATCTACACCTCTAGTGTTGTGGTATGCAAGTGCTGTGACCTCATCCTTTGGCCGCCTTTGCGAAGTAGAGTGGCCACGGTTGAGCAAAGAAAACTAGGAGGAGGAGCAGGACCTTGCTTGTTGTTACAATGTAGGTGGGATAAAGTGATATGAGAAGGTGGTTAACCCTTGTGGCAATGGGAGGAGAAGGTGGATAACCCTTGCTTGGTGTGGCAATGGAAGATGGTAGGGGAGGAAGAGGAGCTTCCTTGCTGCAGCAATGGAGATGGTGTAGAGAGAGAGAGAGAGTGTTGGAGTAGAGGATGAGTGTGATGGTTGCAACCAAGGAGGGGTTGGAAAAGGGGTTCTAGACAGAGAAAATAACTTTTTGCCTAATGACTACTTTTGGGGGAGCTCTGGATAGCAAAAAAAGATTTTTCAAAAGTTTTTTTAAAAATTTAAATTTTAGGGTTTTTGGGTGCACGTTTTAACTTTTTGAGGTCAACAAATGATTTTTTGACCATAAAATAGATTTAGGGGGGTTTTAAGAAGATGAAATTTGAGTTTTGAAAATTTTAAAAAAATTCAAATTTTTGGGATTTTTTTAAAACCGGATCAAAAAGGAGGGAAGTTGGAGGTTCCATATGCCCCCCCCCCCCCCCCCCCCCCGCCCCCACCCCACCTTCTCACTAGGTAAGAGCCCATTTAAGAAGTGTAAGACTACTTTGTCCCCCTACATTTTTGAGGGCATAGAGTGTGTCCACCACCCTCTTCTCATTGGCTGGCCTCTAATTAACCTTAATCCCAAAGGGCCCCTAGAGGGTTCATATTTTTCTTAATGCAATATTCTATTGCTGTTGCGCCTACTGACAGCCGTACACAAAGCAACTGAACACTTGGTCAAGGGGCCGTACTTCAAGCCTATGGTAGTCGCTTCAACTCAACAGGTAGGTCTATGCACCTACTGAGATTCTGGGATTTGTATAAACATACATATAGAAACAGCTCTTTTTATAATTCAATGGTAGCATAATACAATCATGCGCATACTATAGGCATAAAAACCTAATGGATTGACATAAGATAAACATCCCATTAATCAGGTTTGAATGTGACTCTAAGCTCTTCGAAGGCTGCCGGCATGTGCTCTTACATGTACTGCACAATTACCATCCCATACTGGTTCAGATATAAATTTATGTTTGTTGAAGGCCTTTGATGGTAGTAATTTATAGAGTGAGGTTCGTACCTATTACTTGTGTCTCAGTGATGGAAAGTTGCATCTAACCTTGATCTTCACACTGTGAATATCTGTAGGTCTTGGCACCGAATGAGAATCTTTTGTATAACATGCATAAAGAAACAAACTTTTTGTTCACCACTTCGATAGTAACATAAGTTTGGTTTGCTAGTCTTGTATTATGAAGCATTTTTTTTATCTCGTATGTATACAAACAAAAAGACTTGGATGGTATTGAGGTTGGCAATATCTGGTGTTTACATCAAGCAAAGTCTCGAGAAGCTTACACTGTAGATATCCAAGATTAGTATATGGTGAGCATAACATTACATAAATGGGGGGTACCCAAAACCTGACCTAGTTTTCTTTGATGCAATACATATTTGGGGGTTAAAAATAGTCAGCAACATTTAAGGAAAAAAAAGTGTTTTATAGTCATTCATTATGTCATTCCTGCAACAAAAAAAGATCTTCGGGTTTTGGATTAGCATGGGATACATTATCTCCATTTCGGTAGATGGATGAAGTTCATTACTAACCTTTGTTTTGTTTACATGGTATGTTGCAGGTTTTTTAGAAAGATGGGTCAATATACATAAATACACAAAAGTTAGCTCATTGCTAATACGTTTTTGTTCTGTTCATACTCAGCAAGTTAGATGATTGCTAATAGAATTTGGTTTGTTGTGAGGGTCTACAACCTCATGTGATGGTCTCATACAAGAGGTAGACGATTGGTTTTTTTTAGCATAATGAACAAGTACAAGCGAAATATTGATGATCTTTGAGTAGACTTTGGATTGTATAAGTTTGGATTTACAACTCTAACTATGTATTGAATCATGAATTTCAACTAACTTAGTATTGATTTTTGTTGTGGACTTCCTAGACATCCATACTTTACTGTTAATTACCCTATTTTACATACATAACGTAATTTTTTGAACTTCTTTTCCTTTTTTGATGATGTTAACCTCCTGTGAGGGTCTCAACAGAGATGGCTTTGACTGGAAATTGAAAATTGACTAAGAACCTGACTAGCATCATAAAGTTACTTGTGTATACACGGATTGAGACCTTGAACCTTAAAGGAAAACTCTAAAATTCAATTTATTGAATGAGGTTTAAAAGCATGGCATAAACTCATACATTTTGTGATTGACATTACTTTGTTGATGGAATGCTGGCTTTTTTATGACTCTTTACTGCATCTCCATGGGAATGACACCATTGTGGTGGTAAAAGAAACATAAAATGCTTTTTGTTGGATAGAAGCATAACTTTTTATATAAGTGTTAGTGTTATATATTGAAGACACCCCAATGGTTAAAAAAAGGGGCCCTAATCCTTATGTGAGGGTCTCGCATGAGATGGCATTTGATTGGACTTTTGAAAATCGATTCAAATGACAAAGAAAATGCTGCCTGTTTTTTTTTTTGGAGTTAAAAGATGAAAACATTATCGTAATAAAAGGCTCATTCTTTAAACTTCATATTTGATCTAGGTTATGTTGTTAGTTTTTGTTGTAATTGTTGACACCAATAACAAGGGAAGGGAGTCGTTGACACCTGTCTTTCCAAGTAATGCCAGTTCTCACAGGCTTGTGTTTTTTGGATGGTGACAGGTAAAAGATTCTTTCCTTGGGATTATAACGACAACTGCAACAATAATAGAAGATCATCCATTGTTCGGTTATTTTTATTGAGATTGAAAACCCTTGCGAGGGTTACATTCTCAACTATGGTTTTCAAAGTTCCTTGGCCTGAAGATAGCATACTATTATATCTCTTGGCTCTTGATTTTAGTACTTATGTATAAAGACCGTTTTGTACTATGAATGGGAATTATACCACCTTTACATTGACATAGTTTCTAGTGTCTTTTGTGATCTGAAAGGATTCTTTGGTGTATATCGTATATTTGCTATTGGAAAACACACACACACGCACACTTTTTTTTTTTTGTAAACACACACACACACACACACACACACACACACACACTTGTGAAAGAAATTAACCAAATTGTGGCTAGCGTTGGCAAATTGAAGCAAGCTTGGGAGCGCAATCAAGCAGCATTGGGAAGTCGGTAGCAAATTGTGTGTGGTGGTGATTACACACACACACACACACACACACACACAATCAACTCTGAAGCAAAGTGGAAGATAGAGAAGAAGATGAATTCAATTTTTTTCTTCTAAGAGTGTGCTCACGCTCGACACACCTGCTATCGAGAATGAGAGCAAAGAGCCGATTTCATGGATTGTCTACCCTTGGCAGCTCGTAATTGGCTACAAAAAGCAAGAGAAAGAGATAAAAACTTGGTATTTTCCTTGGTCACAAAAAATTGAGAGGGTGTGTGCGCTCTCGTGCACACACAGGTATTTGCAGGCTTCAACGAGTAAGCTCAGGCGTTCCCCGACACCGGCTTGATTTTTCGCTTCGGACATTTCTCTCGGCTCGGATACAACATTGACCATCGCGTTCTCATTTTCCTCGGCCTTGGCTTTGAGCATTGGCGGCTACAATTTTGGCGATCACTTTCGTCCGGCGGTGGAGCACCTCATCGACCAGTTTTTCTCGGCTCCGACATAGTGAGAGCGTTTTCGGCTCTCCTCCGGTGTAGCCCCACCAATGACTTTCCTCCACACACATCCAGAGAGGCTTGGCTTCGACATAGTCTCCACAATGTTTCGACTTTCACGGTACTCCCATTTTCCAGCTTCAACGGCACACACTTCACATAATGGCTCTGATGGACCATTCCGGAGTAGTTTTTGTCGTGAGTGTGGCTCTCACATGGCGATTTCGACCACACCCAATTGGTTGATTATCATTTGCGCTAGGTTTTTGATTGACGTATTTTTCCACATCGAAGTTTTCCAGATTTCTAATGTTTTACTCGTAGGTTGCGCTTTCTTACAGTGCAGATGTTGGGAGAAGGGGGAAACCGGTTGCTTAAAAAATTCAACACTTGCTCACATACATCACCATCAACGTGTCAACCTCTTTTCCCAATTTCCAAGCACACTTACACCTAGACTATGACACACACACACACACACACACACACACACACACACACACACACACAAACACCCACTAAGAGCATAGAATTGACAGAGACAAGATGTAAGAGTGTGTTAGAACATGGAAGAGAAGATGTAAACTTAATTAGGGAGTGCACATCAAACACAGAATAGCTTAAGAGAGGGAAAATGAAAAATTGAGAGCATCTATACAAGAAAGGCCTAAAGATCATAGCCCCAAACTCCAGGACACCTCTTATGGACTTTGGTATTTTATATTTTGATTTATTATTGGTGCCAAACTTTAGAGGCCCCTCTTTCTTGAGTTAGGTCTTCGAGCGAGCTCAACGGAGCGAGCTTTGAAGCGAGCTTTTTTATAAAAAAAAAAGGACCGCCCTCCCTACCTCCCCTTCCTCCTCTCACCGCCCATGTGCTTCCTCCTCCTCCTCAACCTCCTCCCCCAACATCCTCCACCTTCTCTCTCTATCTACTCCTATAACTGCCTTCCCTTCCTCCATCTTGTCCTCCAGCAACACGCCTCCCTTCCACAAGGTCCTCCACTCCCTTCTTCCTCTCTCTTTCCCTATCACTCTATTCTCATGCCCCCCCCCCTCTCTCTCTCTCTCTCTCTCTCTCTCTCTCTCTCTCTCTCTCTCTCTCTCTCCCCCTCCCCCCCACCCTATGCCCCCACCTCCCCTCACCATTTGTGTGTGTGTGTGTGTGTGTGTGTGTGTGTGTGTGTGTGCGTGCGCGCCCACCCCCTGTCACCCCTCTCTCTCCCTGTATTCCACCCCCTCTCTCCCCCTGTCCCCACCTCTTCCCCCCCCCCCCCCCGCCTCTCTCTCTCTCTCTCTCTCTCTCTCTCTCTCTCTCTCTCTCTCTTTGACTTGGATAGATTACCTCCTTTCCGATTATACACTAGACGCACCCTCCTTGTCTCTCACACAAACCGAGATCACGCAGCTCATTAGACACGACTTGATTCAGTTAGACACTAGGAGGACATGGATATAGCCTATGTGTGTGCTTGGCACGAAGAGGGATTTCTACAAAGAGCATCTCCTTGAGCTTACAGAGGATCGTTTTTTGATCAAACCTACCTACATGAACACTCATCTATCCCATGGATTACGATGTGTTGTTCAAAAGATGCGCACATCATCACATCAGTTAGAGATTACGGCTAGAAGATTAAGAGAGTACCATTAGAGGTTAGGGTTGAGAGAGATTGAGATGTGGCACAGAGAGAGAGAGAGGAGGGGGGGGGGGGGGGGGGGGGGGGGGCGCCTACATGAACACTCATCTATCCCATGGATTACAATATATTATTGGACAAACGCGCGCATCATCACATCCATAGAGATTGAGGTTGGCAGATTTAGACGAGTACTAACAGAGGCTAGGGTTGAGAGAGAGCGAGGTGTGGCAAGGAGGGGGGGGGGGGGGGCGAGAGAGAGAGAGAGAGAGAGAGAGAGAGAGAGAGAGAGGGGGGGGAAGATATGGAGGGAAGAAAAGAGAGAGAGAGAGAGAGAGAGAGAGAGAGAGAGAGATGTGTAGGGGAGGGGGGTAGAAATTGTGAGAAACAGAGAGGGGGGGGGGGGGGGGATGCCTTCTTTTTTATTTCTTCTTAAAAAGAGGGAAAGAGTGGGGGGGGGGGGGGGGTGCTTTGGGAAAAAAGAAAAAAAAAACAAGCCCAAGCAATAGCGAGGTCGCTACTGCTTGGGCTTGGTTTTTTTTTCTTTTTTCCTAAAGCACCCCCTCCCCCCACTCTTTCCCTCTCTTTTAACAAAGAATAAGAAGGTATCCCCCCACACCCCCCCTCTCTCTCTCTCTCTCTCTCTCTCTCTCTCTCTCTCTCTCAGGGTGCGCACATGCAACCTAAGCGATGATAATTCCGATGGGAAAAGCACAGGAGCCCCACCACGGTCCCACCATGCCCCTGTGTACACTCACCGTTTTCTTCATCGCTTGCCATCGTGTGAATCGGAATGTGAGAAGGTAGTGCAGCAATGTTCACCTGTGTTCTTTGCCGTTGGAGTAGCGGGAGGAACTCTCAATGGTAGACAGGCTCTGTGACTTCTGAAAAGCAATAATTTGTCATGTTGACCTGCTTGCCCCCTGTTGTATATGTTCCATGTGCGTAACCTAGCCTAGGTCAAGTGTTCGCTCACCCCTCGTCGAGTTCTGGTCGTCGATAATGCATGTGCGCTCTCTCTCTCTCTCTCTCTCTCTCTCTCTCTCTCTCTCTGACCTCAACGACAGGAGTTGAATTCAAGACTTGTTATTCAAGAGGGAAATGGCATAGCCAATCTACCACACTTGGCTGATAGAAAGGTTATACCATTTTTCCCTTTTTATTAACACACACCCGAGAAGAAGAGGATTTTAACATCGTAGGAAACTATCCCAAGAGACCTCAAAGATACGAGAAACTAAAGGAAATGGGATAACCAATCTACCACACTTAGGTGATAGAAAGGTTATATCATTTTCCTCTTTCTATTAGCACTCACGCGCACACGCACACACACACACGAGAGAGAGAGAGAGAGAGAGAGAGAGAGAGAGAGAGAGAGAGAGAGAGAGAGAGAGAGAGAGAGCCGGGCAGGAGAGGGGCTGATAGAGAGAGAAGGGGTGAGGGGAGAGAGAGAGAGAGAGAGAGAGGGGGGGGTGGGGGGGGGAGGGTAGGGTCTCACACACACACACACACACACACACACACACAAGGAGGAGGTTCTTGGCTACTCCACTGGAGGGAGGGGCGGCAATGGGCTATGGTTATAGGATTAGGGGCAGCACATATGGTGGTCGTAAGTTAGCACCACTAACCACCAGTGGTGGGCTAAGTTGGTGGTGGCAATGGGTGCTAAGGGGCGGCAATGGGAGGTAGTGGTGGTGGGATGGAAAAAAAAAAAAAAAGCTCGCTCCATAACCGCCCCCCTCTTTTACACTTTAGTCCCACTTTAGTTATTTAGTGGTACACACTACTTATTGCATGACCCTCTTAGGGTGGGTTCTCACTGCCCTATTTACAAAGGAGCCATAGTGGCTCTACAATATTGTGATAGGATAAAATGACTGAGAGAATTATTATTTGCCGGCGCCTCCTCGTCAACTCCCAGGGTTCCAATCTACAAACCATCATGCACTCACTACTAGTAAAATTCAAATAGACAGCACATAACTAACCATTAAGCCAGTTATCCCAATTGCAGTTAACCACATGCAATAGGAGGGTGCCCAGTCTTGTAACATCCCTCCCAGCAGGGATAGAAACTGTCCTCAGTTTCTCACTAAAGAATCAACTGGACCGTGAGTGATGGAAAGTATGGAGAAGGTTTGGGAAGTTGTAGAAAAAAATTTCAAGCATCCATTTGGCATCCTCTCGAGGGTGGCCTTTGAAGGTCAAAAGATAGAGGCTATAAACCATGTCATTGTGTGTTGTGGTGGTCTCGTGATCAACTATTTGTGCATGGATGAATTGTTCTTCTTGGTCCACAAGTGAAGGTGGATCCTCATAAATGTGATGTGTAGGTAGGGTCCTTTGAAAGGGTCTTAAAAGACTAATATGGAAAGCATTGTGAATGTGCCAATGTGAAGGTAGGTATAAACGAAACGAAACATCATTAATCACAGCTGAAATTTTGAAAGGACCATAAAAACGAGGAGCAAGTTTAACAAAAACATTAGTATCAACACTTTTGATCCTTCGTTTTTCAATGCGAAGCATAACATAATCACCTTCTTTGAATTGGTGTGCCTTGCGGTGCTTGTTAGCATGCTTAGTGTAAAGTTCTTGTGAGTGTTTAATGGCAGAATGCACATTTGCATAAATATCATGAAAGTTAGCAGTAAACTCATCAACGGCATGCACAATATTGGAAAGACGTGAAACATGAGTAGGGAGAGAATGACCATAAACAATTTCAAATGGAGATTTACCTATGGCAGTGTGAGTGTTGTTGTTGTATGCAAACTATAGAATATGTAGGTAATCATCCCATTTCTTGGATTAAGAAGAAGCAGAAGCTTTCAACAAGTCAATGATGATGCGATTAGTGACTTCAGTTTGACCATTAGACTCGAGATGGAATGCAAAAGTAAAATCAAGTGTGGTTTCAAGATTTTTAAAAGCAGTAGTCCAAAAAGCCCTACAAAATTTGGAATTTTGATCAGATTATAACTTTAGGCAAACCATGATGTGGAAAGACGGCTTTAAAAAATAAAAGTGCAGCTTGATGTGTTGTGAGTGTTTTCTTACAAGGAATTAAATATGCTTGTTTAGAAAAACGATTAATGACATTCCAAATCATATCATGCTTATGAACAGCGAGTGGAAATCCAGTAAAAACCCATTGAAATATGTTCCCAAGGTTTTTCAAGAATAAGGAGAGGGTGTAAAAGTTCCAATCTCTTACATGTTGCTGCTTTGACCTTTTGACAAATTAAACAAGTTGAAACAAACTCTTTAACATCAATTTTCATAGTAGGCCAAAAGAAATCATGACATAAGTTTTGAAAAGTAGCAGCAAATCCTCTATGTCTAGGATAGGGTGGTTTGTGCAACTCTTCAATGATCAATGTATGAAAAGGTTTAGTTACAAACAACTTTTGTTTGAAATAAAGAATTTTTTTTGAATAGTGTATTCCAAAAATGTGTGTGCAAAGTTCTCAGTCATATGCAACCATGTGGTTTTGAAATCATCATCTTGTGCATAAGTGTCAGGAATTGAATCAAATTAAGTACTTGTAGTGGTTGATAGACTATTAAGAGAGGGTCTTTGGCTCAAAGAATCAGTGACAACATTCTCCTTACCAGGTTGGTATTGAATGTTGGATTGAAAACTTTGAATGAAGGCAACCCACTTAATATGTCTATCTTCTATTAAGGGTTGAGACAGTAAATACTTGATACTTTGTTGATCAGTCTTGATGATTAAATCAATACCTATTAGATAATGTTTCCAAATTTTCAAAGCATGTACAACAATAGTTAACTCTTTGTTGTATGTACTAAATTTTGCTTCAGATGGTTTAAACTTACGACTTTCAAATGCGAGTGGATGGTTATCTTGCATAAGGACTGCACCGATACCTTTTCCACTAGCATCAATGACTACGACAAACAATGGTCTATCAAAATCACGTAATTGTAGTACTGGTGCATTTATCAAAGCATTCTTGAGTGCATTAAAGAAACTTTCTTGCAAATTAGTCCATACATAAAAAGAATTTTTCTTTAACAGGAGAGTGAGGTAATGAGATTTGTAAGCAAAGTTACTTACATACTTCCTATAATAACTGCATAGACCAATAAAAGAACGAAGTTCATGGAAATTTTTGGGTCTAGGCCATGATTGAATGGCTTCAATTTTCTTAGAGTCTACATGTATTTCCTTGCCCGATACAATGTGTCCCAAGTATTCAATTTCGGATTGAAAAAAGGAACTCTTTTCAGGATTCAGATACAAGTGGTTGTGTGCAAGCAGTTCCAATACACGTGTTAAATGCTCTTTATGTTCTTGTTCTGATTTATTGAATACAAGAACCGTATCAAAGAATACAATCACAAAATCTTGATGGTCAATGAAAATTATGTTCATCATGTGTGTGAATGTGGCTGGTGCATTTATCAAACCAAATGGTATGACAAGGAGTTCATAGTGTCCCATTTGTGTTCGAAAAGCAGTTTTGTAGACATTTTGATCGAACATTTTGACTTGGTGATACCCTGATTTAAGGTCAAATTTGCTAAAGATGTTTGCTCCTTTTAGTTTATCTAATAGATCATTCACTCAAGGAATAGGAAACCTATTCTTGATGGTGATTTTGTGTAAAGCCCTGTAGTCAATACACATATGAGAAGTTTCATTTTTCTTCTTAACAAGAAGTACTGGAGCTCCGTATGGTGAACTACTAGATCTTATAATTCCTTGATCAAGCAAGTCAGTGATTTGAGTTTGTATCTCCTTGTGTGCAGTTGGATTTACACGATAAGGTGCTCTACAAGGAGGTTCACTACCCGGTATAATATCTATTTTGTGATCTTCTGGGCGTGAAGGTGGTATTCCAGGTGGTAGATCATGCATCAAACAATTCTAGAATTGTGAGATAAGATCATCATGTGAAGAGTTGTATGAGGTTTCAGTTTCAACAAAAGTTTGATTTAACAACACTAGATATGTTTTCCCTTGTTTTCGAATGGTTTTTTTGGCTTGAGTGCGAGAGAGAAGTGGAAGTTTTTGATGTGCTATTGTTGCTTGGATGGAGAAATTTTTATTATTAAGAGAAAGAGACATGGTACGTGTTTTATAATTAATCAACGGATCAAATTTGTGATAAAATGGCATTCCCAAGATCATGTCAAGACCATGCAATGATGCTACTAAAAATTTACGTTCTTGTGTAAATTCACCAATGCAAACTTCAACAGTGACATGGGTTTTGCAATTAAAATGTTGATTATTAAAAACAGTTTTGACTGAGGTGAAGAAATTTTAGAGAGAGATAGTTGTTGTGCCAACCGTACATAAATAAAATCATGGCTACTGCCATCGTCTAAAAGAATGGTGACACTTTCACCCTTGACTGTGCCTTGCACTTTAAAGAAAGTCTAAGGAGATATAGGACTGAAGATGGGTTGTCATTGTGATCATACCACTTATCTACATAATGACCATATTGAAAACATTTGAAACACTTCACCTTTTTATTACCATTAGAGTTTTGAGCAGGATGTTGATTGAAAGAATTTTGGTTGCCTCATTGCTGCGTGTTGTTATTGTTGTTGTTATGAGGTTGAGAAGTTGTAGCAGAATTCTCAACTCTGCGTCTCTTGAAAAAGGTACAATTTTGATGTTTGTTCCTGTCAAAGTTAGGAGACAAGGAAGCTCTCTTATTACGGTTAGTGTTAGCAGTATGTTTAGTATGAGAGGGTTGTCCACCTTTCTTCTTCTCCACATTAACGGCCAGATTAATAGCTTTTGACAGTGAATCCGGTTCAAACATACCTACCACAGCACCAATTTGTAGTGCTAAGACAGATATATGTTTACGCTTTAATTTCCTACGATTGACATGTTCAATGGCTTGTAAATGAATTAAACAGTTCCAAAAATGATCATATAGCCTTGGACATCTTCATTTTGACCATGGTGAATTAAATCCCACTGGCATCGTGCTTTAGCTTTATACTGTGTGGGCAAAAATTGAGGTAAAAAACAACTTTTTGAATGCATGCCAGATACGTGGTCATTTTTCGTGCTGTTTGGTGGCATTCCATCACAATGCAACACTACTGGTGAGATAATTTGATGCACATTTTACCATTTCACGTTCCGAAAAGTCTTCATCATTAAAATAGTAATCTAATTGACTAACCCATGCTAGAACTGTGCTAGCATCTTTAGGTAACATCAAAATCCTTGCAAGTGAAGGCTTTTCTGCTAATTTTGTTTTTCTTGGGTGCCGATACAAATTCTATGTATGCATAATGCAATAATTTATCTTCAAGCTCTTGCCTTCGCATGCATTCATTCATGAAAGATTGTTGCAAATTGGCAAGCTGCTCAGTTATTCTTGGTGCCTGTGGAAGGTGTGCCATGATTGCATGCTCTTTTTTTTCTTTCTTTGTGAGTTTTTTAAATTTAAAATGGTTGTATGGAGATATTTACAGATGCAGTGTTGCAAAATAAGTGAGAGAGAGAGAGTAAAAGAAATAGCAAAACTAAAATGTACTTAGCTTAAGATTGAGTTGGCGTCCACTCCAGAATGGCGATGTGTGAGGAAATTGCCGAAAAAAGTGAGTGATCAGACGGTTAGTCTGCAAGTCGATCGAGTTTGCGACATCCAATCTTCCATATCCCAAAAACAAGGGCAATACAATCGGCAATTTATGTTACTGTTCATTGTAAAATTGAATTGGTAGGATTGGCGGTAATTGCAAACGGAATAGCTTGAGCAAGCTTGGACATACGAGGGTAAAGATCTCCCTTCCTTCGTAGAGGAAAGTCGTTAATGGTGCTCACGAGCCCGTTGATGGTTTTCGATTAATTATCGCTCGCTTCAAGCTCTCAATATATGAGTCCTCGAAAGGCTTTATTTTTTTGCTTTCCTTCCTTTTGAAGCTCGATTGCCAACCTAGGACCACCCTTTTAAATTGTATAACCTTTGAGCCTTGGGCGATTAATTGATGGCCACACCTTTAAATGGTTAAAAGGTGTGAATGCATGGGGTAGAAAAAATCGTGTGGCAGCGAGCGGGGTTGGACAACGATAGCGCACAGGGAAAAAGCAAATGATGGCGGCCACTGCAGGGGTTCTTGACCATCACAGCGTAGCAGTTGATGCCATCCTAGGGGTTCTTCTTTTGATGCAATCCGTACACTCTGTGAGGTTGACAAAGGACATGTTTGCATGCAAGAAGAGATTCCCACCGAGTCTCCTCCAATTTCCTCTTGAAATAGTCTTTATGGAAATTTATCTATGCTGTAGTGGTTTGACCACAAAATTCGTGGTTAGACTCCAAGTTCAGTAAGCTTGGAGCTCAACACCAATTTTGAAAAGCTTGATAGTCCACAGATTGCTTACTTGCCATCGGCTTCAAAACTGCTTGAAAACTCGTATACTGCTTGAAAACTCTCATGAGGTTCTCGAAGCCGTCCTCTTGCCAATACGCTTCTTGAACTCCTTTTCATCTTCATTCTTTTAATTCTGCCAATGTAGCTCTTTAAGAAACTCCTCAAAGGAGCCATAGTGGCTTATTTCTAAAATAATGTGCTAGGATAAAATGACTAACAAAATTATCATTTGCCGATGCCTCCTCGTCAATCTCTCAGAGTTCCAATCTACAAACCATCATGCACTCATTGTTAGTAAAATTCAAATAGACAGCACATAATTAACCATTGAGCCAGCTATCCCAATTGCAGTTAACCACATGCAACAGGAGGGTGCTCGGTCTCATAACAACAGATTATATATGATTGTCACGGGTATCCCACATAGCAGTTTTTAGCACGGTTTTGTGCAGTCTTATTCTATGTATGCATATGCGGATACAACTTGAGCTAGGTATAGCTCGCAGGTAGCACGTTCACATGTTCACAGCTTTGGACATGTACAGGTCCATAGAGCCACTCATTTAGGAGTGAGCCAGTTTGCCAGGATTTTGGCAGTGCATGTATACCATTTGTGGATCTGTTTACTAAGACACTGAGTGTTTGTCTATGCTTTACATGGTATTGGTGAGATTTTTTGAAATTTCACTCAGTTTTCAAGGGAAACTCTGTCGGATTTTTCCTAGATTCTCACCATGTTTCATGCATATCTGCAGTTATATTGTTTGATGGTTTAGTGGTTGGATCTTAGTCCCACTTTTGATAGGTTTTATCAGCCTTGTACACACTCTCGTAGGAGAGAGTTGCATATGCTCGTGTGGCTATAGACAGGTAGTCACATGCTTTACAGGTTCTACATGTTTTTTGACAGATCTTTGTAGGCCTACTTGGGATGCGTTTTGAGCATTGTTTGCTCACTGCCTACGCATATGGCTATGCGCTTTATGCTCGGTTGAACTGTTTGTCCTAGATTATATGCATGCAAATAGTAAATTGTGGAGCTAATTTTATGCATATATTAGCATCCATTTTGATGCGATTGATCATGGTTTTTCCATGATTGTGTAGTGATCAAGTTATCTCCCACTTTGTTGTCAGTTTGGCATGGTTTATGGTAGAGATTGTACTTAAGTATTTTGCTCAGTTTACAGGGGAGACTCTACCAAATTTCTCCCAGGATTTCTTGCCATAGTATGGTTTCTTGACATTCACTTATGGTTGCAGATATGTGTGACAATTTAGAGTCTACAGTGATGACTCGTGAGAGACGGCGATCTCGTAGTTGTCAATATATGCAAAGTTGACATTGTGGTCACACATGGCACATTAGGCGTCATTGTTTTAGACATATGATGCAGCAGCGGAGATCTATGTGAAATGCAGGGATGAGGTTTTGACACATGCTAGAGTGGTGGCTCCATATGCCAGTCACGGTGATATCACATTTCCCTTTAGCATTCCTCCTGCTTACATGTCTTTGAGAGGTGACACATTTCCACGTTGGTTTCTAGATGAGGATACAGTCTTCCACCTCATACCATATCATGATTGGTTTAACACCTTCTCTAGTAAGAGCTTTGGTTCTGTGCACTTGACCGATGGTTCGGCGTTTACATTGCGGATGCAAGAGATGTTTGTTTGTCATTGCCTAGTGGTGTATCATATACGCTACGACATGTGTGTTATGTTCCTTGATTGAGATAGAGCTTGATCTCGGTGAGACGATTAGCAGATTATGGGTGTCAAATATTGCTTAGAGAGCAGTCTTTCTAGATGCATTTTGGTTCATTAGTAATTTTCAAAGGAGCCCGTAGTGGCTTAGTATATCCTACGCATGTGTCTCAGCTTCGAGACAGCATGGTCTCGATTTTTTTGTTGCATGCTTTGAGTGAGAGACGAGACATGTCTCCTTCAGGGGTGAGCTCCACCATGCTCACGAGACAGAGCATTTAGTTGTGCAGGTGCCACTTGAATCTATAGAGATAGAGGTAGAGCGGCAGTGTTCTAGTGAGACACAACAAATGTTGTCTGAGCCTGTGCAGATCTGCTCCCTAAAGACACAAGCAGAGATGACAAACATGGAGATCTTTGATATGCTCATACTAGAGGCTGATGAGTTGGTGCCAGCATGCACAGTTTTGCCTATGGGTGAGAGGGACGTAGCCATCCCACTGTCGGCGTTGACACATCCATACATGATAGATAATCCTAATGATGCAGTACATGCAGATAGCACATTGAAGGTTAGGACAACTAGGTTTTTGCATATTTTGTCAGCATTCGGACGTCTCATGTACGACCTACTAGTGTCGAGACTCGACCTAGCAGCTGTAGTGGGAGTATTTGCAGTAGGAATTGTCAGTCGTACGGTGACTGACACTAGCATGATACATAGCGAAGTTTTGCAGGCCATGCAGAGTAGTTTGCGAGATTTGTATGCAAGCTTTAGCGTGGATATGCACGCTCGCCTATCCTTAGAGCCGATACGGTTGCATGTAGATTAATTGAGCGAGCAAATGGGCATAGGTTTAGAGAGTCTCTCACCTGTTTTCTTGTACATACAAGTAGTAGCTACTAGGACCCATATATCGGCACATTCTCCTTAAGTGGAAGATTGTTGGGATAAAGGTCTCTGTGATTGTCCACGACCTTATTTTTGTACATCTACCAAGAATAAGGAGCTCCTAACATTGAGCGTGACTCCACTTTCTTCTTCTTCCCGCATGCACTGCACGCATTCCGCATTGCACCGCACTCTTCAAGAAACATGTGAAGAGCTAGAATTTGCTAGCGTTAATGCTTTCACACATATTCAACACGATTGTTAATTTAAAATGATGCCATTGGATGGTTTTTTAAAGAAGGTACAAATCTATGCATGAGAGAGTTTTTTGTATCCCTCAGACACTCTTCCAACGTGCAACCAAAGATTTTGGGGCACTTATCTATCAATTTTCACTTTGTCAAAAGAGATTGAGAAGTACACTGTGGGCCTACCATTTCCATTGTAGGATTATTCTATAGGAAAAGTGGTCTCAAATATGCAAAAATCCTCTCCAAACATCTACAATGCATGGAAATGCACCATCCTAACAACTAGTAAAAGGTTCACCATGTTTATACATTGCATTATCATTTCATAGCAGATAATTTTCATGTTTTTATAACAATCCTATTCCATCAAGCTCGGTGGTCGCGGAATTGAAGATTTTTACCATACATCCACTTGACAAACTATAGAAGAATTTAGCCCATCAACTCTTGGATGCATGCCACCTTAGCAAGTTGAATCCCATGTTGCGACATGTTAACACTTGGAATTTAATTAGGGTGTGACACATTAGCATGCGGAACGCGATTCGTCTGCACACAATGATTGAGTGCCAACTTAGCACAAGGAATAATGTGTGCAACTCTCAGCGTGCAGGTATCAGGGGTGCATGGATAGTCTGGATGATAGTCTAGCCCCACTATCAACGATACTTGACGAACGAGAAAAAACCGTTGGTGTCCTTCCCCCATAATCATTGCTCCCACCATGGCTCTCGACTCCCCACTAGTCGCCATGTGGTCGCAATGATTGCGAGAAAAGGACACTAACAATCCTTTCGCTATACCAACTTTCATTTGTCACTCTCACTATCAACAGCTAAATTTTTCAGAGTATTTTGTTTGCATCTACGATTGTGCTTTTGGATGCCAGAATCTTATTGGGAGATAGATGGAGGTTCAATGTCCCACGTGTAGTACTTGCATCTTTTTACGTTAGATTTCTTAAGCTTGCTACAAAATAGGAGTATTTGGTGGACATTCGTGACATCAAGTTGATACCACATCACAAAAGTTAAGTTACAATTGAGTGCCACGTTACAAAAGCTAGGAGTCATCTTTCTTTAGTAGGCCAACACCAACAATGTATTCATTATGTTTGAGATTTGTTTCCACAAGCAATGGAAGCATGGAATTTTCTAATTATTTCAAACAATCAGAGAGAGGCTTATTCTAAAATGATCTTCTTAAAATAGAGATAGGAAAAGAGAAGTTTTTTGCACATAATACATTCCTAATGCAAGATATGATACTCGATATGCGCAATAAGTTTCATGTGAACTGCTTCTAAGAGAGCGTTTTCAATCTATTGGTCAATCCATTGTTATTTTTAATCTCTTCATTTGCTCTATGTTGTTGTACATTATACACACGAGTGTGGCCAGCTGTTGGAGCCCAACTTGTCCAACTGTTGTAATGAGCCCACCTTGTAAAGCCTATTAAATTCTCATTTTTATGTCAAAGACGTCTTATCATTTTGATCCACTTGTCTGAGTTATGTAAAGATTAATCAGTCAGCCAGGACACAGATGTGTTTCCACTTTGTAATTATGATGAGTAGAACCCTATGTACATTTTTTGAGCTAAGGTGACTAAAGTATAAAAGTCACCTTAGAACCATTTTTGAAATAACATTTGAATAATTAAATATGTGTCGTACACGTCAGAGAGAGAGAGAGAGAGAGCTTATCGTCTTCGCTACGCGCATCTCCCTCACCGGATTCACGAAGCGACCACACCATCGCGGTAGCCTCTCCGAGAGCTACGCGCCCACGTCACGCATTCGCATTTTCGAGCTGTTTGCGAGCGATCCTTCCACGAGCTTGTTTTGCTTGTAAGTAGCACAAACAGTGTCTGTTTTCAACAATCAAGTACTTTGTGGAATGAGTGAGAGATTAGCTACGCATAGATACTCATAGACTTAGGTTTCGTACACTTTTAGATTATGACATGTGAGTCTATCGCGACTGTATTCGAGATAACTAGGGTTAAAATCTGGTGAGATTAAACTTATAGGTAAGTATATCCTAGTGAGAGGATGGTGCCTAGCAAGTTTGATGCGATTCCGAGCTCATTTGATGTGTAAACAGTGTTGTGAGCGTTTAGGGATAGAGTGGGTTGCAGTCAACAAGGGTATGTGTAGGTTGGTCTCAGCCTGACAAGCTAACGAGTTTGCCTCTGTGCACCTACGGGTTAGTCGTGTCATCGGATGATAAGTATATTGTCTTTGTCGTGCTTGTGAGCATGAACAGGGGAGTAGTTTGCCCTAAAACATTGGCGCCGCTGCCGGGGACACAAGACCTTAAGTAGGGAGATCTACGTCACTCGTGTGATGGTTAGCTTACTTTAGTTTTGACTAGAGAGAGCTTAAACTTTTAGAACAAGATCTAGGATAGGGTATCCTGAGGTCTAGTGGATAGCCAGGAAGCCTGTGTCTTGCCGAGGGTCTGTGACTAGTTAGATTTAGTTAGGTAGGATAATGTGGAGCTATGGTTTTATGGTTTTGAGTGCTTGTTATGGTTGTGTAGAAATAGTGTAGAAAAACGCTGTAAAAACGTAAAACAAACAAAAAGAAGAAACAATAAGGTTGTTTGCTTGCCTTGAAATCAAAACCCACACCATATACTCTTGAAGGGGGTGAAAAGAGTAGACATTTGAATTTATGATCGCTTGAGAAAACGTAAAAATTGCGACCAAAACCAACAAAAAGAAGTAGGTGATTGTCATAAGAAAACACTAAGTGAACCTAAAGAGGCCAAGAAGAGATATAACCACTAGCCTGGGGTAAACTGATTGTGTCATGTGGTACAACTGAGATTCACAAGCTTAAGATAAAGTGTCATCAAATTTGCATCACTTTAAGTGCATTTGAGTTGTGAATTGCCATAGAAAAGTGAAATTTGTCAAGTGCTTGAGTCCAAATTCAGTGAAACTCAAGGGATAGACTTATATGAGCACATGGAACACAACTGTCCAAAAACAAAAACAAAAATCACATCCCAATTGCTCTCTGGTGAGTCTATCGCGATAGACTAGTGAATTTTTAGATAGACTAACAACTGGAAAAACCCTTTATACCACAGGTTTAACACATCAATACAAGGGTGCTCACAAAAATTGAGTGAATTTGAACACCATCTTGACCACAAAACCTCAAAACTAGTGTTTTAGAGTCTGAATTCAGAGACAGGGGCAAGAAGGTTTTGACCAAATGTCCAAACAGTGCACAAACTTGTCAATGCACTATACAGGGAGTGGGGGAACCAACTGTGGAGATAACTTGTGAAAAAGGCCAACATTGGAGAACTTGCTGAGTCTATCGCGATAGATTGGGGCAGCTGCTGCTAAGGACCTTATTTTTCAAATTCCCCCTAGGGAGAGCTTTAGCAGAGCCTATATAGCATACACACCAAATTTCAAGGTATTTAGATCACTGAAAGTGAATCTAAGACCCAGATAGAGAATCAAGCTCTGACAAAAATACTAAAATTGGCCCAGAACCCAAACCAAGTGTCCAAACTTCATAAAACTTAAGGGATAGACTCTAGAGAGTAAGAGGAACTCAAAGGTAAAGTCACAATTTTAAATTGACTTATGCTGAGCAATCTGGCAGTCTATCGCGATAGACTCGGAAAGGGGTGATTCAGACAATTTTTGCAGTTGTGACTATACTGCTAGGACATACTCTTCACATAGAGCCCATCCATCATTTCACATTTGAAATTGGACCACCAAAAGACTGACTAGTTGTCATAAAAAAGGTGGTTGTTGTACATAATTGAAAGATTTTTCCAGGTTCAAGGAAAATCCTTGTGAACAGACTAACCATACTTGTGTAGATCCCACAAGGAGATCATCACAGAGCCGCACAGGAAGAAGGAGTCTAGAAGCTTTAAGTTTGCAACCCAGCTTTCATTTTTATGTATTTAAGGTCAGGAGCCTTTTTTAAGTCAAGAGCTAAAAGTGTCAAAAGTCAAGTAAGCACCACGTCCACTGAAGAGAGTGTAACTCAGACAAGACTAGACCCATTAGCACCAATCATTGAGGAGGGTAGTGATACTGACACTTCGCCGGACAAGTCCTTCTTCATGATGGGGAGTCAACAGCCAGGAGGTTTCTACGGTGAAGGACCAATGCCAGAGGGAAGCACCTCCCTAAATCCTTTAAACGATACCAAGTTCACTAGAATCTTCTTAGAAGGAACAAACTCGAGGGGAGCCTTAGTTTATTCTGACTATCGAGGAAGCAAGTGTATTTGTATTGAAGAAAGACTGGCTCAGAGACTCGAGATAATTCGAGTCTATGATGATGGAGATAGATTCTGAGACGAAAAGGGGAACCACTATCTGATAGTTAGTAACCCTGAGGATTATGACAGATATGGAGATAATGTGGCAAAAGGGAAAATGGTTTCACAAACCCAAGAACCGCCTCCTAACATTGATCGATCTGGAGAGCTTTTTATGTATGATTAGAAAACAACCAGCGTCTCAACCTATAATGAGAATGTGGGGATTTACAAGCATGAGAGCGAGGGAATAGTCTCTTACTTTCGATGCAAGGAACACTACCCAAACGAATTAAGCAAAGACAAGGTTCTTTACTTATTCTCTTATGAAACTGCTAGGGGGAAGGATATTGTTTTTGTTGATAGGTATGGGCGAGAATACAAATGTATTCTCTCAGAGGAGGTAGAAAAGGCAACAGTTCCAGGAGCATCAACGTATGCCCTCGACGAAGTGCCAAGAGCCACCTACACCCCTAGCAAGTAGACAAATCCCTTTTCAGAAGAGTATGACGCGACCTCACATTCTACCTGACAACCAACGTTCAACTACCAGGACCAACCGGCTACCCAGCCATCATTACAGGCATGGCTTCGACAGAGTGCAACATTAGAACAAGTCCAAAATCGAGATGGTTATCAAGCCGCACGAGGGCTAAGGGATTTACAAGAACTACCACTCTATTCACAGTATCAAGGAGAGAGTAGGCCAAAGACTCAAGGGTCAACAGAGCCTAGAAGACCACCTATAGAACGAGTTAGAAGAGATGAACCATCTCTTGCAAGAACTGTTAGAAATTATGGCTTAGGAGCACCACTGGGAGAGGAACCGGGCCACTACAGAAGACTAGAGGAGGTATATCGACTAGGACGTGGAGCTCCAATGATGAGATTTGTAGACCATCGTAGAATTAGACCTTCTTAAGTGCAAAAATGGGTAAACAAGAAATACACGGGAAACAGAGATCCGAGAGACCATGTAGCAGCCTTTGTGCGTGTAATTAGAGTTGAAGAGGTGTTAGACTTCTCTACCCAATTTGCAGGGTTTGGATTAACCTTAGAGGATGATGATGCTACTTGGTTTGACTCTGTGGAGCGAAGAGACTTTGAGTCTATGGAGGAAGTGTTTGACGAGTTTATCGAGGAATGCTCACAAAGGGGAATAGCTCATAATAAAATCTCACAAATCCATAAATTCAAACAGAAAGATGGAGAATCTGTGCGAAAGGCAGCCCTACGACTAAAAAGATATGTTAAGTTTTGCCCTGTGAAAGAACTGCCAACTCAGTCCAGACTTATGCTTATATTTAACTAAGGAATGCAGATCTCTAGAAAGACTTACATATGAAGCAGAGCACGACGTTGAATGAGTTAACCAAGGAGGCTCTTTACCTTGTGGACAATTGTGCGGTCTACAAAGAAGGTGAGTTCAAGGATCTCGACGATGATTCCTCCTCGCAACAAAGTGGATGCAAGTCTGCTAAAACAACACCGAAAGGAGAAGAAGCTGTGAGCCAAGAGCAGCTTGTAGAGGAAGTGCTAAAAAAGATTAACTCGTATGCCAAACCACAAGCTAAACAGCCAAAATGGTGTGCGATTGAAAAAAAAATGGACAAACCATGGGACAGAGGAATGTTATTATAACAAGGGATATGTGAGAGAACGACCATATGCTCCCCAAGCTCAAGTGGCATCTCCTCAAGTTCCACCAATGCCTAGATATCAAACAGGCAACCTACCAGGACATGTAGGTGTAGAAAGACCACAACCAGTGTTGGGACAACAACCACCCTTACCAGGATTACGACTGGTCGGCATAAGATACACACCGACAGTAACCGAATCACAAGAGAAGGCTTTGGTACCTATGCATGCATACTACGAAGATCCCAATGGATATGCTGCAAATTCTGTCTATTATCCACTGGAAGAACCCTCCACACCAGAATCATGGAACATGATAGGAAATACAGGACCACCAACTGCTGCACAGGCAGCGGGAGAAGGAATATATAGCTTGGATGAACGAACATTGTTGTTCATAGCCAACAGAGGCATGAGCGGGCAGAGGCATGCACCCCAACAAAGAGGAGTTCAAGGAGCACCTCAACAGCCTAAGGGACCATGCTACAAGTGTGGTGGAGACCATTGGCTGAGGGATTGTCCTCATGATGAAATCATCAGGGTCAACGCATATTGCACTGAGTGTGGAATTACTCACTTGATTCCTGATTGCCCTAAGAACCTAAGCAAAGGAGCAAAAACTACTTTGAATATGCTGGGAGCACTGCCTTCTAGTGGAGGATCAGAAAACGAAACTACAATTCCTATTAAGGTCTTTACGAGAGCCCAAACAAGGAAAAATGACAATCAGCCCAAGAGTAACGATGAAAATCAAGAGGAAATCAAGACTGACAAGTTTAGCGTTAGTCGTGATAATCCTTGGAAAGAACGAAGAGCGAAAATGAAAGCTAGACGTAAGCGAAAACAGAAAGCTATAGAAGCTAAGCTAACAATGGCTCGAGAGCAACTTAAACAGCAAAGAGAGTCTGACTCTCTAAAATCGACAGAGGGACCAAGGAGCGCAAGCTCAGGAGGGTCTGTATTGGTAGATAAGGTCAATGAACCCTTAGATGCAATCTTGCAAGCATATGAAGCAAGATTGAAGAACAGACAGACTCTAGAGCAAAGGTGGATGACATATCCATATCCAAAGATAGAAAAACAGAGACTAGAGATGTGCAAGTAGTTGATTGAAACTGCACAAGCTTTACTAGAGCCTCCACCTATGGAAGTTAGAGATAGAATAATCAAACCACCAAACAATGAAACACCTATCAAAACTGAACAAAGGGTACCTGACAAGTTAGAAAACCTTAAATCCTTGCCTGATGTAGAGGATGCAAGAATCGTGCCTAATAGCACTGATGAATCACTGAAAAATTTTCCACCATATACACCTATTGTGGAAGAAAATTGGCCTGAAGAGCTATGGGAAACGGTGAGAAAATCTCAAGAAAAATATGAGACAAAAAAAGTCGAGTCAGCGCTTCTTGGAGTTGATCTTGAATAAGCCTCCATGGGATTTAGACGCTAAATCATTTCAAGGGGATAATGGTTCAGTTGCATCCGAAGATAGCAGACCAGCATCACTCAGAACTTTGCCGCCATACATGGGAGACTACGAGGCAAGGTCAGAAATTCGAAGGGTACCTTCTCAAAGAATAGGAGGTCAAATCAATTGGACCCTAAAATCTTGACAGACTTGTTGTCCACTCTGGTCAAGTGTACAATCACATTGGTAGAATTGTTAAAAATTAGGCCAAGCATGTGGACGGAAGTGGGAAAATGTCTTGAAAAATTTGGTATAAGGACGCCTCTTAAGTTCTTCGAAACTGAGTTTAATGACACAGAACCGAAGGGAGTCAACACTAGACCAATGCCTCTCAACAAGGTCGGAGAGTATTGTGAGGGTGAAGACGGCAACACTACTCTACCAGTCGAGTATAACGGCATAGAGACTAAGGCCATACTTGATAGCGGAGCTGGCATTGCCATTGCGACAAAATTGCTATGGAAAAAATGGGGAAAACCGACAATACAAACAACTAGAATGAAATTGCAACTAGCGGATGGGCACATAAAAAGGCCTATAGGATTGCTTGAGGCAATTGTGTATCTTCATGTGGCATAGAGTACGCACATACATTTGCCATAGTAGATTTCGGCAAGAAAAACAATTATGAAATTATCCTTGGTAGGCCGTTCATGAGAGAACGAAGGAGACACCGAGATAAGGGTCAATCAAACGGAAACAAAACTTGAGATTAAGATAGTGGGCTATGTGGACATTCCCACCTAAAGACATTGAGCAGTATGGAGAAGAATTTTATGATTCTTCTGATCAATGTGAAAACGAAGATAATGCGGATGATGAGAAGTCGGAAAATACGGAGGAAGACAACCATCAGGATCAAGCCAATGACGTCTTCTACAACTTCCCGAACCAAAGTGTGAGACGCCAAAAAAGATACAGAAGTAGGCGACACCATAATTGTCTAGCAACTAGGCTTAGACCTATGCCTGAGTTCAGGAGTAAGACACGTTTCCTTATGAGCATTCATGCTGTTGATTGTGCTAAGGATAAAGTATCAAGAAGATTTCTTAATGTTGCTGAAGACCCAGGTTTTAAGGCAAGACTGTTGAAACTTAAGAAAACCAGCAAGGCAAAAAAAGGAGTTGCAGCTGAAATATTGGATGTCTTTGGAGATCCAATTATAACGAAAGTTGAGCGGAAAAAGAAATACAATGATTTGAAACAAAAGCTGAAAAATGTATGGACAATTGAAATGGAAAGTAGCGATGGATCGAACGCTAGTGATGAGAGTAAAAAGATAGATGTACCTCCTCACTATTGTAAGTACACCATTCAGGAAATAAAATTGGTGGTCCAGCAACCGATGAGAGAGCCTAAATCCAACGAGTCCTATGATGGGCCAGAGAACGCCAAGAAAATACACCTAGCAGAGCCGGGAGAAAGTCCTCGACCTGCTTACATTGCCACAGATCTAAGCCAGGAAGAAGAGGACTTACTTATCAAAACGCTTAAAGAATTTCGTGATGTGTTTGCCTGGTCATACAAAGATCTGAAGGGGGTGGATCCTAACATTTGTGAACATTCAATCCCTCTAAAGTCAGATGCAAAGTCAAGCAAACAACGCCCATACACGTACAATGAGACATTCGCCAAAAGGATCAAGGAAGGTTTAGACAAACTTATGGATACTCAATTTATTTATGAGATAGAGCACGCAGACTGGGTGTTGCCGATCGTGGTGGTACCTAAGAAAAACGAGAAATTATGAGTGTGCGTGAATCTCAAGAAGGTGAATGCAGCAACAATAAGGGACAACTATCCTCTTCCTATCACGGAACACGTCCTGGAACGAGTAGCAGGCAAGCCCCCCAAACTAGAAGATCAGTACAAAACAGCGTTTGCAACAGAATGGGGCATATATGCGTTTAGGGTAATGCCATTTGTCTTTACCAATGCTCCAGCCACATTTCAGAGATTAATGACACATGCTTTTAAAGAATACTTGCGAATCTTGGATATTTACATGAATGACTTGTGTGTCTATTCTCTATTGAGAGAAGACCATATAGATCATCTTAGAAAGGTATTCGAAAAATGCAGAACGTATAGGATTTGCCTCAAACCAAAAAAATGTGTATTCATGGTACGGCAAGGTAAGATCCTAGGTCACATAGTATCGGCTAATGGAATTACCACTGATGAAGACAAGGTAAAGATGATCATAGAATTGCCAAGACCAAACACTGTACGAGAGGTACAATCATTTATGGGACATTGTGGATACTACCGACGTTTTATCTACATGTATGCTGTAATAGAAAAACCCTTATATAGTCTGATCATGATTTTCATATGGACCGACGAATCGGAGGAGTCATTCCATAAACTAAAAGATGCACTGGTATCTGCACCAATTCTAAAAGCACCAGATTGGTCAAAGATTTTCCATGTACGTGTAGATGCTTCGGCATTTTCAATAGGCTGTATATTAGCATAACCAAGGGAGGGTAATACAGATTTTCCCATCAGTTATGCTAGTAGACAACTCAACAGTGCAGAGAAGAATTATACCACCACTAAAAGAGAAGGATTGGGTATGATATATGCGGTAAAGGAAATTCGTCATTATTTGCTTGCGAACAAATTCACATTTTTTGTGGATCATCGGGGCACTTTTGTACTTAGTAAATAAACCTTGTAACACGGGACGAATTGTAAGATGGTTCATTGTGTTGCTAGAGTTTGATTTTACGGTAGTAGTAAAGAAAGGAAAAACTCATCAAAGAGTAGACCACCTTTCTCGATTACTATATGGGAAAAAGGCTACTGGTGTAGATGATGATCTCCCAGATGCATACCTGTTTAATATAGAGATGTACCGAAATGGTCAGAGCAGATTATTCCGTTGTTGACATATGGAATGAATCTTGACAATAGACACACGGTGGAAGACGTTAGACAAGCACAAAATTATACAATGCTTGCGGGAAGAACGTATCATCATGGAAACGATGGGATTCTAAGGTTGTGTATAGGCCCAGAGGAGTACGACGCGTATCTAGAAGAGGCCCATACACAGAGAGGGAGATTCCATCGAGGAAATCAAATGACCTATGAACGATTAAGAAGACTTGGAGTGTATTGGCCTGGAATGGCAGGCGATGTAGCTAATTACATCAAGAAATGTAACTTTTGCACATCCAATATCACTGTGGATTATGCAACATTATACCAAGTGACAATAGCACCCACTTGGAGTCATTCTATTGTGGAATATTTGACTAATAACAAGTTACCAGGAGATCGGTCTAAAGCCAGACAAAAGGCTTTACAAATCGAAGCGAATATGTACACCATCATTAATGATCAATTGTATAAAAGAGGAACTGATGACCAGTTGAGGTTAGTTCCTCATGAAAATGACTACTTTCCATTATTGGAGCAAGCTCATGCAGGCATAGCAGGAGGTCATTTTTTCAGCGGGGAGAGAACCGTAAAAATCATTATGGTTTGCAGGCATATGGTGGCCGACCATGATTCAAGATGCAGCAAAATTCGTAAAAAGGTGTGATGAATGTCAACGCACTAAGGTGCCAGTTAAAAGAGACGAAATGCCTTTAAGACCAATGATGAGTGCTCGAGCATTCGCTATGTCAGGACACGGGTCCTACGGGCAGGGCCCTACCCTAAAGGGGGGTCACAGACCTCGGCCACGGGCCAGCTAGCAGTGTGGACATGGGATCCTAGGGCTAAGAGCCTATAAGTATGGGCAGTTGGGTGGTGGAGATCCATGGAGGAGCTATGGAGGAGGAGGAGGAAGCCTTGCGGAGGAGAGGAAGCCTTGCTATACTTGGTTGCATGTTCTCTCTCTCTCTCTCTCTCTCTCTCTCTCTCTCTCTCTCTCTCTCTCTCTCTCTCTCTCTCTCTCTCTCTCTCTCTCTATGGTCGTCAAGTCGTCATGGCGTGGGTATAGTCCCTTGATTCGACAGTGGAGCCAACAGGCAGGCCGCGGGAAGCAACCCTTGCACACAAGACGAAGCCGCAGTCGACCTGCTCGGATCTGAACGCAGAGGGTGGGGATGGCTTCGCGCTGCCGTGGGGGGTAAATTTCATCATGGGGACGTGCCCGGGTATGGCCTGTATCGACGGCCCCGTCGGTCTTCTTGAACGCACAGTCTACTGCCGCCATATTCGCCATGCAAGCTACATGTTATTTTTTAAAAATATATATATATATAATTTCAAGCCCTAAACTCGGCCATGCAAGGGCGATCACACACGGGCAGAGGGCCCAACGATAAGCAGCAAAGGAGCTAGAGACCTGGATCCACCACCCAACCGCCCATACTTATAGTCTCTTAGCCCTTGGATCCCCTGTCCACACTGCTAGCTGGCCCGTGGTCGGGGTCCGTGACCCCCCTTTAGGGTAGGGCCCTGCCCGTAGGACCCATGTCTTGACACGCTAAATGGGGATTGGACTTTGTTGGTCCTATTACTCCACCAACTTATCGTTCACAAGCACAATACATCATAGTGGCCACGGATTACATGACCAAATGGGTGGAAGCAAAAGCCACAACGAAAGTAGACGCTAGAACCACGGCACAATTCTTATATGAATATGTGGGGCCTTCCAATTGAGCTGGTGAGTGATAGAGGGACACACTTTGTAAATGAAGTTATCGAACATCTCTTGATTGAGTTTATGGTGATTCATCGCAAATCTGCACCCTACCATCCACAAGCCAATGGCCAAGCAGAAGCGACCAACAAAATATTGTGCACAGTTCTTACGAAACTGGTTAGTGAAACAAGAACGGACTAGGATCAAATGCTATATTCAGCATTGTGGGCTTATCGAGTTGCATATAAAACAACACTCAATGCTACACCGTTTAATATGGTGTATGGGTTAAATGCAATATTGCCTATCAAATTTTTTATTCCCACCCTAAGGGTAGCTAAACAGTTGGACTGGACGGGCCATGAGCTTTCAAAACGGTTAGATGACCTTAAAAAATTAGATGAGTTACGACTCAATACAGTAGCGGCCATTTATGCAAAAAAAAGACAACAGAAAGAGTTTTTTGACAAACATGTCAAAAACAAGGACTTTAAAACGGGTGACTATGTCTTGGTATACACCCTTAAACAGCATGCCAAGAAGCTAAAGAAAAGAGGAATGGGACCTTATTTGATCCAAGAAATCTCGTCTAGCGGAGCAGTAAAACTGTCAACACTAGATGGAAAAGAAATGCCGAATTGGATTAGTGGGTGTCGTTTGAAAAAGTATCATCTACCTTTAGCTCTGAGAATGTTGTGTCAATTGCATTACGGCAAAGCCTATAGATAGGAACAGCAACGAATTCAGGACCAAGCACAACAAGAAGCCAAGGAACGCATTGCTAAGCGAAAACAGTTTCTAAGGACAATAAACATGGTCACACCAATGATGACTGAAGTATATCCTCTTTCAACATTCCAAACAATCGAAGCGGATATACAACGCGAAGAATTAGCAAAGACAATAACATACTTTATGGCTCAGGACAAAAGCACCATTGACAATTTAGAAAATACGTGGTGTAGTCCTTACATAAAAGCATATGCAGGCACTGAACAAGTTGAAATCTATGCATTGCTTGACACTGGGGCAAAGTTGAGTGTCATCATCTTTGAGCTCTTTCAGAAACTTGGACCAATGACGAAATTCCCAGAGACACACAGGTTGAAAGTAGCATCGGGTGATGAGGTGACCACGTTGTGGTTTATTATGTTACCAATCACAGTGCAGGGACACACGTTTTCCATGTACTGCCACCAATTAGATCAGCAACGCCGTGTATCTTAGCAGTGTCGTGGATGAAAGCTAACAGGGTATTCATTGATTTGGATACAATGAAGCACTGTTCAGAAATGAAAACTTTTCAGAACCCTTCTTATCATATGATAAATATATGTCAATGTGGAGACAGGAGTCAACACATCCGCAAAGCATTGACCAACAACAAACAAAGTTTACATGGCAAGAAATGTATTATCAAAAACCAACAATCGTGCAGGGAACCAGGCAAGTTTGGGTACGACGTACAGATCTAGCCGAGGCACAATTTCATCAAGGGAGGAAATATCAAGTTTGGCTCAAGCAAGACAGCTTAATTCCTGTAAAAAAGTGGACAGAAGAACAGACAAAACACCCAAAGCAACCAAAGCTTCAAAGAACAATTATCAACCAGTCGAATCCGCAACGGGCAATATTGGTATGGCATCCAAAATTACCAATTCAGAACGAACCGACAACATAGGTATGGATACCGAAGAAAACCAACGATCATTTGTCTACAACTGTCAATGATAAGCTAGACCATACAGCCATCACGCGGAAACACGCAGCGTCCACAACAACAACCACGACGATCTGTACAACCAGAGTAATTAAAAAGATATGGAAACGAAAGAATGTTCAACCAGAACATGCAACAAAGAATACAACAATATCTACTTCAACGAAGCCACAAACACAAGTTCAAAAACCTTGGAAAACCATCAAACAAAGAGCGGCAGATTTACAACTTTTTATCGCAAAGAAAATCTGCCAGCCAACTTAGGCTACCATAGGAAACCTCAACGACAAATGCCAATAAGCGAATCGCTTATACCTTCCTCTTACACCGCATAATTTTTTTCTAAATGCATTGATTGTGCATGCATATAGGGCTACAGTACAAGGCCTGCATTAGCACGAGTTCACGCCCATGCACAACACATACCTTTGACGATACCATGTCGTCCGGGAGGACTCCAACTAGGAGGGGGGGAGGCATTCCAAATTCGGACTCACGTCATATATTAGAGGGCAATGTTTGTGATTAATTTTTCAACCATTTTTGCGTTTTATTGTGTGATTTTTGGGAAAAGAATATGCCCTCGTAATTAATCAGACTTGGGGACCAAATGATCATATATGAGTCCCTAGGGATGTGTATATACTATAAAGCGAGTCAAAACTGGCCAAAAACCGTCGAAAAACAACAAAAAATAGGCCAAGGTTGACGATTGAGAGCGAGAATGTACATAGACGAGAGAAAAGTGAGCTACAAAGTGTTTTTGCTATTCATTGATATTTTTGTAGGTTAGAATTGCTATTTTCGGATTATTTTGGGATTTATTTGCTTTATTTTAGCCATTCCTAGCAAAAAATATAGAAAAAAACCATAATCCAGATGGAAACACAACAAAAGAGACACCTAATCAGAGCAAGGTAAAGAAGACACAGAAAAAATATGGACTGCGAAGGTGACAGGGCAAAAATGGCCACCGTCATGATGGGACCTCCAAAAGGAGAAATCTACAAAAATTGTAGAGCTGGAGCAAACGAGGTCCAAATCAAGAAATTTGCGAGCCTAAACCGCATCTCGCAAAAAGTTATGGCCACAGATAAAAGATGGGAAAATTTCGTGTCGGAGTCTCGATTACATATAGAGGGGCTAGGCTAGAAATCTCTCATTTGAGTCATTTTCCATTGTGAGAGAGAGAGAGCTCCCTACAGCAGTTGAGACTTCCAGGAGCTCATCCATCGTGCACGGTCACCAGATCGACATCAGATATGAAAGGTATGCTCGTCAACACTGACTCTAAGTGTTGTTTACTTCAGTTAATCGCAAAACCTCGCCAGCACGACCATCACAACCTGTGCACACATACTGTAGGCCAGTTGTTAGGAAGACCTAGAGGCCACCAAATGGAACCAAAATTGAAAGTCACAATGCCTATAGCTTAGGGATCAAGCCTATGACCTCGGAAAGTGCGAAGGAAGCCACCCAGAACACCCTAATTTCACAGGGCCTGCAGAAGGGCAGCTGACCCAAAGTGATCGAAAATGAGCCAAAACTCATAGGCAGCAAGCCAATAACCTCAACAAACCAACTGAATGGTTAGACCATGAAAAAATTCTTCGAAACGGAGCCTAAAGTCCCTATCTGACGAAAACTGCGCAAAGCGTCACGATACTCTAACGGGCCGACCAAGTGACCAAATGACACCAAATTTGACAGGGTACATCCAAAAGAGGTCAACTACGAGTTGGAATGTAGCCACTCAAGAAAAAGCTCTTCCACGAGGGCAAACGCCAGCAATAGGCCAGAAAGATGTCCAAATGGTCGTTCTTGATGATGTAAGCACCAAAAGAACAATCGACTGCTTTGACGGAAGGTCAAAAGGAAAGGAAAGTCAGCTTGAGTCATACAATGACCAAAAAGAACGGCGACCATCACCTAAGTGGTCTACTCGGACTCCAGAAACAGGATCCATGGACGCTTCTCCGGGAAAAGAAAAGGCAAGAACCTGGCAACGAAAGGTGCAATACTCTATACACTTCTACCCAATTCATTATAGCCAGCAGCCACATGGATACCTGCAGAAGTGCAACAGGCAGCAGCTTTCCAAATCTACCAAGGTTTCTATGTGGATGACAAAGGAAATCTAGTGGATACAGTAATGATCCCCAAGGAGACAGAAAACTACCTGAAAAGATCACCGTAGAGGTCACGGCTGAAAAAAGTTGGCTTGTGGAACTTTGTTTCACTACCACCAGTGGGGATGGATTTCAAGAGGGTACAACAACTAATTGAGACTATCCAAGAAGACGGAACTTGCAGGGTTGCAGGCACGGATAATGAGATGATGGAGATTCAGATCACCAAGGAAATCATCAAAGAAGCGTCAAAATTGTCTGATCAGGGAGCCAACATGAGAGAAAGAAGGAAGAATCTCACAGTCTACCTGCAAAGATCCAAACTGCCTTCTTTTGAACTCATAGCAAACCGGAAGTAAGAGAACTGACACAGTTATACAATCATTTTTTGTTGAGCTATAGCAAGAGACCACTTAGATACACTACACCACACGGGGTCATCTCAACAACAATGACCTGGGCTACGGGAATGACACATGAGTTCTATATAGATCATGCATCATATCTGTTTGAGGAAGTGACAAAGTTACGGCAGGACAAGCCAAATTACATTATAGGAGGAGAAGTCCTCACCAGAATAATATACCAGGCCATAGGCGCGGCAGATCAGCTACCACCTGCTCCTCAACAAAATGACTGGTTGGTGTTAAGAGATAATATTGAAGACAGACCACAAAGGCGAGTACCGGCTTCTACTAACACCATTGGAGGACGCAGGCTGGAAAGAGTCACCAGAAGTACACAGGAAAAGATGGAAGAGGAAAGAAAAGCTGAAGAAGAAGATTTGAGATTAAAGAAGCGGAAAGCAAAAATGGAGAACAACACCAGATTGCAGAAGGTAGCAAAGATGGAAAGAATGCTCGAAGGCTTTGTACTCGAGAGATCTTTACGAGGCGATGTAGGCGCCACTTGGAGACCCTCTAGTAGCACTTACACATTCAGAACAAAGAATAAACACAATCCAGCTTTTGAGTTGGACTGGTTTGAGAGATACATCCAAGAGAAAAATGCTACGGATGAACCAGAACTACTACTTCAAGAGGAGGATCTCCAAACTTTGAGAGATCAGTTGAGGCCAACTACACGATATGAGGAAACACCACCTCCATCTCCAAGGCCAGAGACAAGTGAAAGGCAATCAACTCCACTTGCTGACTCTCCTCCGCATTCAGAGAGCTCACATCGTGATGAGAGGGTTCCTACACCACCCAATGAAGAAGAAGAAGAAAGGACAGATGGCCATCCAAACACTGGAACAGTATCAAACATTGATAAAGGCAAGCACATAGAGGTAGATCTGACAAGAGAAAAAGCTTCCTCCTCACAAGAAATTGAGTTGGAAGCTACTATAAACCTGGATTTACAATCAATGGAGACTCTACTAAACCAAACGAGACTGCACAGTCGGTTGTTAGCCGATCAGAACAGGGCAACAAAAGGAAATTGGAAACAACCCATCAAGAGGTTCTGAAGTTGCAGGAGCAAAGAGATGACAACCTTAAACTAATCAGCATTAAAGATGCTGAGATCTTCGGGCTCAAAAGCAGATTAAAACTCCTCGAGGAAAATTTACAGGAGTCAGAAAGTTTCAATGCCATTTGTGAACATACAATCAATGTGTTTCTTAAAGACGTCAATGACAGAGATGAACAAATCCAAAGGTTGGTGGCAGAAAAGCAAGATGCCCTGGAGACAGTCAAAAATTTGCAAGCCGTAATCGATGACTTACAAATTGAAGTGAAGGATTTGAGAGCAGTAACAGACATACAGGCAAGGGAGATAGAAAGAGCAAAGAAACAAAAAACGTTGCTACCAGCAACACCGGTGGTCCAACCGCAAGAAGAATTGGCGGCACTGAAGAGAGAGCTGGAATTGGAAAGAAAACAGCGATTAATGATAGCCGAAAGTGCGCTTAGAGCTGAGGATCAATTGCAAAGGCAAATCTCGGACTTACAAAGTGAACAACAACAAGGACCAGCTCATGACAGTGAAATAGAAAGCCTTGTTTCCAAGTCCATTAAGGAAGAAAATGAAAATTTGCACATCAGGGTAAAAGAGTTAGAAGAGGCTGCAGCCCAAAAGGAGATGGAATTTCAAACACTCCAAATCAATAATCGAACAATGGCTGCACAAATTGCAAGTCTCCAAACTCCAAGGCAACCCCAAGGACAGGTGCGGGTGCACCTGGTGCAAGCGGCCACGGATTTGGTTGGACTGGCAGAACTATATGGGGGTGATGATGACTATGAGGAAGAATTACAGGACCATGGGGCCCCAGATACACAGACTGATCAAGCTGGCTCCAACAACCAAGAAGAAGACGAAGATTCAGTCACAAAATTTGAAGAGCAGAAGCTGGCCGAAGAAATGGAAAAGCAATCAGAGATGATGTGGTACAAGGCCATGAAACTAGAGAAGGAGATGCTACAAGGACTCTCCAGATCAGGCAAGACAGCAATAGAGCTACGGGAAGAGTGTAATGCCCCGATGTTACCCTATGCTCTGTTGAAATATGAAACACTGACATATCAACGACAGCTCGAAAAGGAAGAACAAGTGCCATTATTTGAAGGAGAATTACAGGTTCGGAAATAGCAAAGCAGAATAGTAGATAGCCAGCCAAAGTGGAGGCGTCAATGGCTTTTGGATCATCCTAACAACCTGATCCACTTAGTCAATGCACCACCTGAGCTGAGAGACGATAGGACTTTTTGCCCAACACCCAGAACTTATACTTACAGCCAACATAAAGCCTTACAAAGCAGAAATCCCACATGGCTGAACTATCCAGTATTGCCAGGACCTGTCAAAGGAGAGAGAATATCCGGTTCTTACATGGTGAAAACCCTTCAGGGCGCCATTGCGGAATTCAGAGGCTCTCCCGACCTATCCAGCAAGATGCTTTGTAAAATAGCTTGGACTTTTTTGGCCTGTCTCATAGCGTTCTTAGAAAGCTGAGTTCAGAGTACATGAATAGAGAAAGAAACATATCAGAGCTATCATATGATCTAAGTGGGCCACCTACAGAGCCAGTTTTGTATGCATACTTCAGACGGCTCATGTTTTTGCCCAGCTATCATCTCCAAACATTCGAAAAAGCATTTTACACCAACTTCTTCATGTACAAGTCAAAAAGTTTTGGCCCATTAATGGCGAGCGAATCTATGCGATACGATGCGTTTCTACATCAAATAAACCAGGAAGAAAGACGACGACATTGAAGACAAAGACAGTCATGTCGTGGTAGACATGAACTAGGAGGGGGGGAGTGTTGGAGCCCAACTTGTCCAACTGTTGTAATGAGCCCACCTTGTAAAGCCTATCAAATTCCCATTTTTATGTCAAAGACGTCTTATCATTTTGATCCACTTGTTTGGGTTATGTAAAGATTAATGAGTCAGCCGGGACCCAGATGTGTTTCCACTTTGTAATTATGATGAGTAGAACCCCATGTACATTTTTTGAGCTAAGGTGACTAAAGTATAAAAGTCACCTTAGAACCATTTTTGAAATAACATTTGAATAATTAATCATGTGTCGTACGAGTCTGAGAGAGAGAGAGAGAGAGTGCATGATCTTATCTTCTTCGCTACGCGCATCTCCCTCACCGGATTCATGAAGCGACCACACCATCGCGGTAGCCTCTCCGAGAGCTACGCGCCCACGTCACGCATTCGCATTTTCGAGCTGTTCGCGAGCGATCCTTCCACAAGCTTGTTTTGCTTGTAAGTAGCACAAACAATGTCTGTTTTCAACAATCAAGTACTCTGTGGAATGAGTGAGAGATTAGCTACGCATAGATACTCATAGACTTAGGTTTCGCACACTTTTAGATTACGACCTGTGAGTCTATCGCAACAGTATTCGAGATAACTAGGGTTAAAATCTGGTGAGATTAGACTTATAGGTAAGTATATCCTAGTGAGAGGATGGTGCCTAGCAAGTTTGATGCGATTCCGAGTTCATTTGATGTGTAAACGGTGTTGTGAGCGTTTAGGGATAGAGTGGGTTGCAGTCAACAAGGGTTATTGATTGATGCATCATAGAAGTGCGCATGTGTAGGTTGGTCTCAGCCTGACAAGCTAACGAGATTGCCTCTGTGCACCTATGGGTTAGTCGTGTCATCGGATGATAAGTATGTTGTCTGTGTCGTGCTTGTGAGCATAAACAGAGGAGTAGTTTGCCCTAAAACACCAGCGAAGGCCGCCTCTCTCTCTCTCTCTCTCTCTCTCTCTCTCTCTCTCTCTCTGTGACGCTCAGTCCCCTATCTTGTCGGAGGTTGCAGGGTACAATGCCGCTTCAAGGAGCTTTTGCCACGTGTTGCCGAAGGGCAGGGGGGGATCCCTCCCCCATTTATAAGAATATATATTGTTCCTAAAGCAAGATATTTTGGCACGAGCAATAAGTTTCATTAAAATTGCTTATTGTGAAAGCATTTTCAGCCAGTCGATTACTTCGGCCACTTTTCCATCTCTCTAGCCTCTCCATTTGTAGAATCTTTTTATGGAGTGTTCAACATAAAAATTGCCTATATCAATTTATTGCTCAACTACCCATCTCTTCAGCATGTCCATCTACAAACAAAGACGCAAATTGTAATGCCGACTCTTGGACCTCCATTAAGCACTTACTGGAACGTTCTTTCAAATCAATCAAAACACCAACAATGCAAGGCATAAACAAAAAAAAAAAAAGACTTGCATCAAGTCTCGAAGGCAACGGAATAGGGCATGATACTTACAGACAAATTTAAGCCTTGGTCTTGGCTATTATCTTTAAGGCCTAATGTTTTCGTCTAGTTTTGTTGCTTCACTGTTAGGACGAAGGGGGGAGGCGGGAAGCCCCCTAGGCAAGAGGCATGCAATCAAGTTCTTCTAAAATTAGAGCCAAGGAGCTATAAGTGAAGGTGGTTGGGTGGAGATGAGCATGCATTAATTCCTTGTCCTTTCATTCACATTTTCATTGATTACATCCTTCAAACACAATTCTTCTGCTACCCTACTGAACATATCCTTCAATCAATGCACAATTAGGGACAACATTTGCATGTCAAGAACAGTTTGTGATTTGGTAAACAAACCACATTTGACATGCATGTCAACCATCATCTTCTTTCTCAAATCCTACCTAGCAATTTCATCATGAATCAATTTGCATCTTGCACACTGTTATAGGCCTTTCAAGATAGGTGAGTGCACGTGTTAAAGTCTTGGATCTAGGCTCTGAAGAGATAAAGTGTTGTTTTAGAGGTCATAATACTTGGAAATGAATTGGATGACTTTGTTTGCATTTCTTCACTTTTTAAAACTAATTTCTAGACAACTCATTGCACCTTATCTGCCTGCTAACATAGGACAAATAGACAAGTTGGGACTTAGTCGTAGTGAACTTGTACAAGTATGTCATTCACAAGGTTAGTGCTCTGCCACAATGTACTTGACCCATGCTTTACAAAGAGTAAGTATTTGATTTCAATATATCAAATTCTAGCATATCTTAGTATTTTATATTCATCTTGATATATATTTAGTTTAGGGGACCTTTGAGAACGAGGTTCACGACCCATACCAATTAACCCACATTAGTGGTGTATCACAGACCTCAATGTGTAGTATAGCCCCAAAAAAAAAGGTCAATTTCTCTTCGTTTTTATGAATTGACCTATGGCAGAGTAGAAGCCCATGGAAGAGGTGCATTGTGATTGTTTAGGGTGGTAAAACTACCTCTCTAAGAGGCAAATCTTGGATAGGACCATGTTTTTTGATGTGTAAGTTGCTTAAAGTAACCATACATTGACAAGGACAGATGCTCTAGGCAGCTCCGTTGAGCCCCCCTCCTAGAAAATGGGTAACCAGCAAATCACCATCCCACCAAAAAATTTTACTGACAAAATAGAAATAGCCACCAAAAGGCCAGCCAAGCATGGCTAGGTTATTGAGAAAGTCACACAATAAAGATATCATTGGGAATTTTCTTGTAAAGTCGTCTTCTATGAGATACACGCATATGTCAGATCATATGGAGAGATGGCCTGCATGTCTGTGTCGGGGCCACCAATAGTGCTGATTATTGAAAGGGAAAATTACCAAAATATCCTTCTAATTTCAAAAAGTCCCAAAATTCCCCCAATATTTTGTCATAAATTCCCAAAATCCCCTTCAAATTCTCCAAAATTCCCAAAATACCCGTGGTTGTGAGACTAAATATCTCCAAAGCTTAAAAAAAGTGTAGCTTTTCATAAGAAGAATGGTTGTCTATCAATACAAGATGCTAAAACTAGAATTTAAGTTGGTTATGTAGCCTTTGGAGATGAATTGCTTCATTATTGTTAGACATAATTGCCTTTTTACGCGAGATAATTTGTGACAAATTACATGCTAAGCACTCAAAAACGGATCTCAATTGTAGAAAAGGAATAAAGACTAGAAGATTTTGAAAAATCCAACCAAAATAGGGTATTTTGGGAATTTCCACAAATTAGAGGGGTATTTTGGTAATTTTCCCTTAATTTAAGCACTTCGGGGGTACTTTCACCCTTCAAGAACAGTTAAATTCTTTGAGTACCCCTGGCCGACTCCTCAGATCATCTGAGTGAACTAGTGAACTTTTGGACCCAACAGATATCCAACTCTATGCTCCCATAGATAGACCCACCCTTGCAAAATTCTGAAACTTTTAACGCTTATTAATATGAGTCAGATGTGGGAAGTGAAGCTTGAGTAAACAAAGTGACCTGCAGGATTGAGCACATGCTACACAGAAATGCCACCAGACAAAAGGCTTATTTTGATATCTGCGAAATGGAAATTCCTTCGATATAAACTGATTCACAGTGCAGAGAGCTGATATGGAACTGTGAATCATAACTGATATGGAAGTGTTGGCAGGCCACAAATGCTCACAATGGAAACTAGGAAATGTAGTGACAGGCCCCATGCTTTCAAATGGTGAAATGGGCCGGTGGGCCTCCAAGATAGCAACGTGATCCATCTCCTCTCCTACTCATCGGTGATTATGTCGTGCACAAAATTCTTAAAGATAACCAAGTGGCACAACCTAATCAGCTTCAGCTAAGCCCATCTCATGAGCAAGCAAGTGGCGCACCTTTTGTAAAGCAAAGGGTAGTATTGCAAATGTTACTTCACAGAAAAGCAAAGCACACCAATGGCACTTCTTCAGATCTGTTAATACCACGTCTGGAAGTTTTAATCTCCCAGTAGCAGCTCCAATTATTGTCAAATGACTCTTGAATGCAGGTTTGAAGGATGCAATGCGTCAAAACTTTTATCTCTTCCAAGGGTCTTTTGATCTGGCATATTTCATGCCAACAGCTGGAGCTCTGATTTAGCTACGTACATAATATAGGCACAGTCCAGCAGCTCATATCCAAAAGCTGAATGTCACTGCCGCCTTTTGGGCATGCAATGTTGCACATACTATACACTCTGCTCTCCAGAGCTGCATACCAACTGACAATGTGGACATCATTATTCACTACACCAAGCCATTAATCAGCTGCATACGACAATCCCATGCGGTCAACAAAAGTAAGCACCAATGCCCAGCCAATTTTGATTACACTGTCTGAACCTGATGCAAACCCTTTACTCCATTAAAAAAAATGCCTCGGCCTCATCATTCCTCAGCTTTCAACTAGAAACCTTAGTAAGCACACGCTATGAGACTCTATTTCAAGCTCAGCGATGGAAAATTAGAGCTAAGCTAGCCGAACTTGCGCCAATCATTGACGTGTCTAAACTCTAGAACAGCCACTTGCATAAATAAAAAAGCAGTCAGTGTTTTGGGCTTTTTGCTAACAAGGGTGATCAATAAGGAGTTGCTCCTCGGAATGCTGGCGTAGAGATGACTGAAAGAACCTCAATGACTGAATTCATGGAGCTCAAGGCAGCCTTTAGTACCTCCTCAGGGCATCCAGGTTGGACCATCTTTTTAACCTACAAACCACCCCCCACAATTATGTTAGGAAATCTCATTCAAACGACAAGCTATTTTCATATATGCTCAGTTGAAGAGAACTTTGTACCTTTTCTAGATAAGCCCAAAGTTCCTGAATGCGGCCAATGTAGTCTTGATCTTGAAGAGAGAGAGTAACAGTTTTGAGATTGGCCCCCGGACCACTGTATTGGATGGGTCCAGGGTTTCTGTAGAGATCATCCATGAGCCAGGACGATGCATTTTGTGCCAATGTTCTGCACAAAGCAAACACCTTAGTTTTCCCACCATAACATAACCTAGAAATTATTACGAGTGATTTCCTTACTGGTGTGGCTTTCCATTCAAATCCACTTTGGCAAAATGGACATCTGGCTTTCCAATGTGGGAGACACCTGGACCCCTCAACCATCTCTTGACAGTCATCATAGCCTGCACAAATATGTTCTTTAACCATTTATGGCATTAAAAACAAGGTGAAGGTGAACCCTCAGGTAGGCATTTTAAAACCGAATGTAAAGGAAGTCAATGTGACCTGACCCCTTATGAAGGGACCCATTCACTAACCTCAACAAAGGCGTGCGAAAAAATTGTACGATTTGACATGCCAAAAACTCTACAAGCCTTTCAAGGTCGCAAACTATGCCAGGCGTTACAGCATGTTTACTACCACTTCAGCACAAAGTAACCTTGCTAAGTTTACTTTTCTATCTCAGACAATTTTTGAAGATAACCAACAAATAACAGACCGTTAACGGAGCAGCTCCGCATCGCCAGGCTGAGACATCTTGCTTCAAGTTTGTAACTGTTGCCATATAGCCATTTAATCCAGCACCAACAAGGTGGTAGCAGATCTGACCTAAAGCCTGTGGTTGCAAATATGCTTAGAACCCCAGCCAGCTAATTTTACAAAATTCCGCGGAAACAAGCACTTAACGAGTTCCAAAATTGGTAAGACTGCTTACATAAGCATAGTCACAGTCAAAGTTCGAAGGCAAAGATCCCCTTGCTTGGTAACCAAAGAAGTGGCAAATAGCATTGAACTTCTTTCCAGTATAGGTTCCAGCTTTCTGAAACAGCAAACCCCACCTGATTAGGGACGACTAGAGAGAAGCTACTATGTGAAAAGCCTAAATAAGAAGCAATAAAGCTTTTTTAGCATAAAATAGCTCACTGTTCGTCTGTTCATTTCGGTCTCCACCAGTTGTACAAGCAGCTTCTCTGTCTCAATCTAATTGCATACATTGTATGATGAGGGACTGACATAGCAAGCCTAATGCATCAGAAACTAAGCTTTATGTTATCACCTGAGAAAGCTGTGCAGAATCGTCTGACTCTTTTTCAAGCAAAAACTGCAAAAAATACAATCTCTTGTAAACATTTAAGTTTTTACACTTGCAACACATACTTGGAAGTGTAGTAGAATGCTTGCCTGGCCGCGGATAAATGGAGGCAAAAATTCAAATAATGCCGACGCCCAAGGTGAAAGCTGGGAAGGAATCTTTTCAACATGAACACCTTGCCTCATGAGACCATGGATTTCCTGCCAAGGTTACTTTAAAAGTTGGATTATCAATCGTGAATTGTGTGTACCAGAGGTCAAGTTCAAACATTTCATAATTTTTTTAAGAGACGGCCATGTCCAGTGGAAGAACTTTCTTACAGCAGAAATGAAAAGAAAATGGTAGACAAGAAAAATCAGTATAAATCAGATCTGGGAAATAGTACATAACTAAAAAATTCATGTGCTGTTTCCACTTGTACAGCTCAAGAGCAATCGGCCCCATATAAAAATCACTTGTTCTGCATACCTCAAGAAGTGCATAAACTTCAGGAATGCTCTCTATAAGACCTTCCGGTAACAGGACGACACCATGATACTTGTCTGCAGGTAAAAAGATACATGCATTGTGTAAATCATCGACAAAGCAACCACACAAAGCCTTAACTTTCACAGATGAGATTGACCCAGTAAAAGAATCAGGCTGGCACAACAAAAAGAAAGCAATATTTGCAAGCATGATGTTTGTTTTCATTTAGAACTTGATAAGGCAGTAACGGCTTGCTTAGGGCATCGCCTGAGTAAGCATTCCTGTCAGGTTTAGAAAAGCCCCACTAGGGTGCCCGGGGGCGGGGGCGGGGGCGGGGGCGGCAGGGGTGCTTGTTCTTTCTGCAACGTTATATGTTTGGAATAATGGATTGATTGTATTAAAATAGCTGCGACACTCAAAGGTAGCCACATTTTTTTGCCTCCATTTTTAGATACAAAAGCTGCAGAAATTTCCTGAGATGGCCAGTGCAAGCAGAACCCTTGTAGCTGAGTTGCCATGAGTGGCAGTTGCCAAGTGCCTGGCCTATGCCAATCAGTAGTATGCTGCCCCAAGCACCAGTATTATTTTTGCCCTTTTGACCACTTCAAAAACAACCTTTGCCAGAAATCAATTCGTACAAAACCAATTTGGACCCATTTAGGCACTTCCATAAAACCCAGATTGTCATGGAAACTATTTCCAAGGACAAACGACAGCTGCACAGCATACTTCCAATTCGTTTCGAAGTATCTGAAAGTTCCAGACACCCGCTATCTACAATGTTTCAGATTTTCACAGTTTTTTTCCTAAAGGTTTGCTTTCTATATCTGATGCACATGCCACATTAAAACCATTGAAAGCAACCCAAAAAGTTTGAAACTTGAAAAACCTTGAAGCCTAGTCTTTAGCATCTGAAGTCTAAAATGAGCCTTTTGTGTGTGAGTGTGGGTGTTGCAACGTTTGGAAGTTTTGGGTGGGGAGAGGGACGATTTGTTTTGGCTTGACAATTAGGTCTTATGATATCTGAACCTGCAGTTCCATGCAACCATCTAAGGCTTGTTGATGCAATGAGAGTGATGGACATTTTAGTGCAAGGCTAATAAAACCTTTTTCTGAGACAATTTCCTACTCTGCAGCAAACGCCTATTTCAGAAACATTGCCTTTGTTCCTGGAAGCCCTTCATGTGATGGACAAGTATCAGACAAACTCCATGCTCATTTCTTGTCACTGTATGTATATTGATGACGGGAAATAGCTATTCTTAGGTTTACCAAATCCCTTTTGACAGGGCAGCAAGACGCACTCTGACTAGGATACACATGTTCACAATCCAAACATTCAATCACACCTAGGTGTAAAAGTAAAAGCCGGTAGTAGCTCAGAGTGTTGCAAGCTTAGTACATATACCTAGATGAATCCAGGGAACGGCCAGATTAATCCAAAAGGAAAGTGCAAGCTATACACTCATGGTAGTCATCCACAAAACAGTACAACTAGTAGAATCATCATGCATAATGGACTAAATATTATGTCCTTCACAATGACGTCATCAGTTACTGATCCTGGGTGGGGGACTGACCTAGGCTTCAATATGTATGGTTCAAACACAGCACACAGCATACACACATGGCCCGAATGATATTATTACCTTTTTCAGCCCTTGCTTGCACAGCGTCGCATATCTGCTTCGTGACCTCAAATAAGGTCATCTTTGATGTCGAAACCTCCTCTCCAAGTATGACCTGCAAGCAGTTGATACACACTACTTCAAATAACTAATGTAGCACAAATGAAGCTCATGCAATGATACCACCTGTAATAAAGATCCAATTGATAATAGGATGTTACACGCTTGGACACTCCCAAGTGAGAAATCAAAAGTGACACGCATAGAATTTGTAAATAACTGAACTTGAATAAAAAAACACAAAGAAGAGAAGAGTCGACATAGAACGGCGGAGTTCCGTCCCCAGATGCACAGGCCGCAAAGACTTGCACCCCTTCTGGTATTTCTTTATTATTTATTGCTTCGCAAAGGTACAACTCCTCGAGGGTCCAGTTCTCTCCAAGACTCTGCTTCCAAATGGTCCATAGCGTGACCCTCACGGCACTTATAAACAATACACAGGATGCCCAAAAGCGAAGCCCCAAAAACATAAGTTCAAAAACACCAGTTCAAAAAGCCATTGGCCCTCCAAAAGCAGCACAAATCCCACGTCAACACTATGCCCATGAATTGCGGAACATGTAGCGGGAGATCACCACGTGTCAACCGAAAAGAACAAACTGAACAGACTTTAGACGCTTCAAAACAATTGAACTGAGAGAGAGAGAGAGAGAGAGAGAGAGAGAGAGACACGAGAGAGACAGTGATGTAGTTCCACCCCAAGAAAGCACAGGCCCCAAACCCCTTTCGGTATTTCTTTATATTGCTGCAACGCGGTACAAGCCGGTCCTCTGTCCTCTGCACTCCCCCACGGAGACGTGTCAGAAACTTAACCCATGGCACATATTTAAAGGCCCTGAGCCTATCCAATGAAAAGCATCCAGTTCTAAAAGCCTCTCGCTTTCCAAAAGCAGCCAACACTAAATCTGGCAATTCCAGACAGTTTTGCCACGTAGCAAGTGTCAACGCAAGGCGTGGAAATCCGTACAGTGCCACGTGGAAGTCAACGCAATTTGAGGACATCCATACAGCTTCCACGTCATTACGTTTTAGCACTGGTTCTTGAGTGTGTGTGTGTGTGTTGGTCCTGCTTTGATTAATTGTCTTGTGTCAATCACTAGGGCCCCATCGGACAGGGTCCCATAAGTTGGTAAAAACCTTTCAATAAATTGGCCCCCACTCGACGAGGATTTGCAAGTTGGTGAGACTTTTGCTTCTTCTTCTTCTTCTTCTATTGCTTCTAGGGTTTAGGCCCTTCGGTCGAGATCTGCTAGTTAGTTCAGGTCTTCAGTGGCTTGACACGTCAGTAGTTTGTCGAGATCTGCTAGTTAGTTCAGGTCTTCAGTGGCTTGACACGTCAGTAGTTTGTGACATCCCCCCTTCTTGAGAGTAATCGTCCGCAATTACCGTATTTCTGCAAAACAACTCAAGTTAGCTCAAAAATTTCCGAGGGTCATTTCGAGGGACAATCGGTTTTCTCATTCCAGATTGGAGCTCTTGATATTACGACGTAGCAAAGTTAGCCATCACACTCACACCACGCTGATCTGTAACGAGTGTCTTGATGCACAAATATTTACATACCGAGGTAATCTCACCCAATTAGGAATATCTAGTGGTTGGCACATCACAATGCAGCACGAATGCTCACATATGCATGTTACAAGACAAAGAAACATATAGCCGTCAATAAACACTCCCCCCCAAATGACCATCTTGGTCCGGGCCATGAGATGTTCAACGACTCCCTCATCACCCCTCCCATAAAAAAACTAAAAAGGTCCAGGCCATGAGAGATAGAGGCCTTTTACAACCAAACGCAACCCATACCACAACTTGCCTCGCTTGGAGGTGTTGAGAGTAACCATTGCTCATACTTCTTAATACTCCCCCCGTAAATAATCATCCAGGTTCAGGCCGTGAGTAACAACAACAATACTCCCCACGCAAATAACCACAATGGACCGTGTCACAAACTGCTGACGTATCAAGCGACTGAAGAGCTCAGCCATCTTGAAGATCCCGGCCAAGGGGCCTAAACCCTAAAAAGAAGAAGCAGTAGCAGAAGAAAATCCCACCAACTTATGGGACCCTATCCGATGGGGTTATTCGCTTGCAGATCCGGGATCATATGGTTCCCTTATTCTTTCTTTGTTTTGAAGACTCTTGCCTTGCTGAGGTGGATACTACCCTGTTTGTAGGATGTGAATGAACCAGCGTGCATCCCAATTCTTTGCTTAACATGTCCCATGTAACAGACTTGGACACTCCAAGTCAAGAATCAACCGCGACAGCACCAAATAACCACTTCAAAACAATTCACAGATCACAATAGATTTGCACTGGCCCGGCGGAGTTCCGTGCCTAGAGATATTGGCCCCAAAGACTGGCGCCCCTTTCGGTATTTCTTTTTATATTAATCAGTTCAAAGTACAAGAGAGTGGGTCGGGATTCACTCTCAGACTCTGCGTCCAGATGCTCTGAGAAGTGAGGCCCTCACCACTAATTTAAAGGTTACAAGGGATGCCCAAAAGCAGAGCCCCAAAAGCTTCAAATCAAAAGCAATTGCTCTCTCTCTCTTCTCTCTCTCTCTCACGGAGAGTCAAAACTTGAAAGCAAAAGCATTCTCTCTCTCTTTCTCATTAGGTAGAGAAAAAGCAAAATTTGCGTCGCTCATCATTTTCAATCAAAAAAAAAAAAATTTAAGCCTCCGCGATTTCCAAAAATTAGGGTTTCTGGCAAAAATTAAGGTTTGCAAGAATTTTAGGGTTTCTGGCAAAAATAAGGGTTTTTGCTGTCTGCCACGTCATCACTTCGTGACATACTCCCCTCTTGAAAGCATTGTAATCGACCGCGATTACGCCTGCAAAACCGACAAAAGCCATAAACCGTCTTAGCAGACACTGACTGTTAGTACCTACGTACTAGGAACACACATCTAGCACATGTACAAAATCGACGGTCACATCACAGGACATTCAACATTCATTCGGATCTTAGACCATGATTTATCGGTAATGTAGCTAGCAATCACATCTAGGTCCAATCGGGACCTCATCGATGTCCGATTGACTAACCCCTATTACAACCATGTCTATTCGAGATCAATCAGACAAAATGTTGCAGTCATTTCGTCTATCAGTTCTTGCACTCACAAGAAGTCAAGAACAAATCAGTATCATAATCAGGAATTCCATTTCATAAAGTCATCCAGCAGAATACTGTCAGCTCTCAGTATCCCTGAAGCTCAAAGAGACATCAGTGACTTTAGTATCAAAATCGAGGCATCTGTTGACTAAGGAGCGGAGTGACTCCCCTCTTGTGCATCCCACTGAACCAGATCTCCGGCCAAGCTGAATTCTGGGTTCCGTTTGGAGTAGACTATGCTAAACCAAAACACCGAGGTAAAGTTTCACAATCCGAGGAGTATCTGCTAGGTCCTCCTCCTCCATCCACCAAGTACCGCCTTCGGACTTTACCTTTCTTCGTATCGTTATGTGCCAAAATCTGTTCAGGAACAAGGATCTCCTCCTTTTCTTCCACTTCGGGTTGCTCATCAGGCTCCCCATCATCAGGCACATCACCCTTAACAGGTTTCAAGAGACTCACATGCAATGCATTGTGAATCCTCCAAGTATCTGGCAGTTTCAATCGGAAGGAGACATCATTTATCTTTTCAGTAATCTGGAAAGGTCGATAGTATCGCATACTAAGCTTTGGAAAAAGCCTCTCCTTTCCCTTTTTGTTTCATAGGCGTGCCTTCTCAAAACGTAAGAGCACCCAATCATCCTCCTTCAATTTCATGTCACGACGATGGCGATCCGCTGCCTTTTTCTGTCGTTCTTGAGACTCCTACAAAGTCTCGAGAACCTTGGCAAAAGCCGGATCCAAATCTCACAAATATTCATCCGCTTCAAATATCTAAACCTTGGCAAAAGCCGGATCCAAATCTCACAAATATTCATCCGCTTCAAATATCTAATCTTTCGTGCTCAGGAAAGATGGAACCTTCGTAGCACTTTCAACAATCTCACATGGCGTCTTCCCCGTCGAAGAGTGTATCGTATTATTGTAGGCAAATTCCACCAAAGGTAAGTTCTTTTCCCATTGAGTCTTCTGATTCGAGATACAAGACTTCAATAAATCTAAAATCACTGAATTGGCAATCTCAAATTGCCCGTCAGTCTGCAAGTGGAACGATGACGAGAACTGCAACCGCGTGCCAATGTTCTCCCAAATTGCCTTCCAAAACAAACTCATAAATTTGGGGTCTCTATCGGAGACAATCGTCTCAGACGTGCCATGTAATCCGAAAATCATCGTGATCATTCTGTGTAATCGGGAGATGAAAACTGAGATCCATTTCAATACTTTCCCAGGGGCGGGTGGGTATGGGTAATAGCGTGTAACAATCCCTGTGTCTTATGCCTGTCAAACTTGACCTTCTGGCATACTGCGCACAACTCTTCCACGTCCTTTTTGAGTCACGACCAAAAGAAGTCTCTCTCTACCCCTTTCATGGTGGTAGCAATGCCGCGGTGACCCGTAAAAGGTGGACAGTGGCATTCAGTCATAACCTTATCCCTCAACGGCTGTGTAACGCACAACATAGTCTTTCTCATCAAGTAGCCTTCCCGAAGGGAGTATCCAGCTATTGTCTCCCCATCCCGTATCCGTGTGAAAATATCTGCAAAATCTGTATCTGTGGCATACTGATCGACCATATCCTCGAAGCTCCTATGATGTATCGCGGAAATAGCCAGAACCAACGGTTTCAGAGACAAAGCATCTACCACCACATTCTTCTGTCCCTGCACATGGACAATCTGGAAGTGGAACTGTGACAAGATGTTCGCCCACCGCATCTGCTTTTCCGAAAGCTGCTTCTGTGACAAGAAGTAGCGCAAACTCTGATGGTCTGTAAAGACAGTAAAATCCGCTCCGAGTAGGTAATGCCGCCACTGAGTAAGAGCATGCATGGATAACCGCCAAAAGCTCTTTCTCATAGATCTGTACTGTCATCTCCGGCCTAGAGAACGAACGGCTCTCGTAAGCTATGACATGGCCTTCTTGCATCAAGACCGCACCCAAACTACGACCACAAGCATCACAATATACTTCAAATGACTTGTGCAAGTCCGGCAAAGTCAAAATAGGTCCCGTAGTCAATTTCTCTTTCAATGTTCGAAAGGTAGTCACCTTTGTGGGTCCCCACGAAAAAGGTACTCATTTCTGTGTCAAGGTATGCAAAGGGGAAGCAACCTCTGCATACTTTCATATGAACCGCCTGTAGTACGAACACAGTCCCAAGAAGCTTCTAACTTCATGGACATTCCTCAAATCGGACCAATCACGGATAGTCTCTATCTTGGCCGGGTCCATTTGCACTCCTGCTGTGCTGACACAATGTGTCCCAAAAAATGTATCTCTAGTAGGAAAAATTCACTTTTCTTTGCATTAATCACTAACGTGTGATATCGTAATGCCTGAAAGACTTGAAGCAGATGATCTCTATGTTCTGCCTCATTCTTGGAGAAAACAATGATGTCGTCAAAGAAAGTGCCAACAAATAGCCTGTACTCTCGAAAAATCCTGTCCATCATCCGGTTAAATGTCGCAGGAGCATTGGTTAAGCCAAAAGGCATCACCAAAAACTCAAATAACCCAAAAGTCGTCCGAAAAGCTGTCTTGTAGACATCTCCTGGCGCTATCTTGATCTGATGATATCCACTCTTCAAGTCAATCCTGCTAAAGCACGAGGATCCCTGTAACCTGTGAAGTATATCATCGATCCTAGGAATCGGAAATTTGTTCTTGATGGTGATTTCGTTGAGAGTGCTATAATCAATGCACATTCTCCAAGATCCGTCTTTCTTCAAAACCAACAACACTGGAGAGCAATACGGTGAAGTACTAGGCTGGACAAGACCCTTTTCCAAGAGGTCTTTCACTGGGTTCATCATCTTTTCATTCTGCACTCGGCTCACACCGTAAGGTGGCCGATTCGGTGGCATGCTTCCAGGTATCAGATCAATGGTTTGATCTTCAGGCCCTCTGAAAAGCAATCGGCATGAGTGTGGAGAAAAATCTTGGCGTTCTTTTGATCAGGTCAAAACATATTCAACCTTTATCCATCGTTCAATTCTCTCCCAAAAGAATGAATAAGAAATTGAAGTTCATCAAGTACAATCTCTAAGCCCTTCATTTATCAAAGTCGCTTTCTCGGCCCGGTAGTCAACCACGGCGTAGTTCTTGTGGTACCAAGGGATCCTGAGTAGAACGTCACTCGCGTGCCCTGAACACCCCTGTCACTGCAAACGAAGTTTTCCAATGCTCTGTGTAATGGCAACATCCCATCTTGGTGCCAGTCGAACTACCTCCGCCTGTGGCATCAGTCTGTCGGGCGTAATTTCCAAATTGAGCCGCCAATTCCAAGTGAAAAGAAGTTGGCCTTGGCTCCTTCAAAAGAGCTTCCTGATCCTTCACTTTGTCCCAAAAGCGGCAAAGTTTGTACTTTCAAAAGCGGCAAAGTTTGTACTTTCATTCATTAGATTCGGTGCAGGTCCCACGCCATGTGATACCAGTTCTGTTTTTCTATCTGCCTTTTCTGCCACGTTCCTCAGCTGCTCTCGAACTCTCAGGCCTGTCGTCGTCTTTATCATGTTGTTCTTTCTGTTCCTTTTTAGGGCACTTCGCGGAGATATGTCCATGTTCCCCACATCCAAAGCACTTCCCCTCTCTAATGAAGCGAGCTCTCTCCTCGGGAGTAAGCTTGGGTCGTGCATCCTTTTTCTCTGGGTTGCTCTTTTTCTTTCTACTTTCATTCCCAAAAGTATGTTCGGCTCGTTGTGTCATGGCCTCATCTGTGGGGTAGGTCAGACTGCCAGAGTGAATGGCAAAGCCCCGCTTCGCATGGCTCATCAACTCCTGAATAAAAGCTGACTTGTGTTCCAAGCAGAGATCTCGGATCTCTGTCAGTAGACCAAAGGTAAACCGCTCAATCTGTTCTTTGAATGAGGTCTTCTTCAATGAAGAGGCGGGTAGAAAAGAGCTCCAGAATCTTTCACAATAAGCATTGATTGTATCTTTCTTGGTCATTCGAAGATGGTTCCAAGCAACTCGTACATCTCGTTCATATTCTTGCGTCAACCAAGAAGAAATAAAAAGCTTCTTAAATTTCAGCCATTTAACTGGCGCAATCTTGTTTAAAAGAAGAGTGGACCACCAAGTACGAGCATTCCCCTTACAGTAAGAGACAGCTCTCCGAATCTTGGAGTGCTCTGAATGGCGTCCTCCCGCGAGATCAATGTCAAACTACTATATAAAAGACAAAGCCTTCGAAGCATCTGAGTATCCTGAAAAAGTATCAAACTTGATCGAGTGGCCACCTTCCTTAAACTCTCGGACTTTCTTGCTTTTATCCTCGAGAAAGTCATACTGGTTGGCTTTATAAAAATTCTTCTTGTTCGCATATAAGTTTCCGTTGTCAGAGTCTGAACTGTCCGTAGACGAGTCCTCTGTAGAAGTGTCACTCACTGGGCGAGACTTAGACTTCCTTGCCTTTTTCTTGCCCTTTCCGAAGCGTTGTTTCTTGCTTCGCTTTTTGCTTTTCCTGTCTTCTTCGCTCGAGTCTGAAGAGCTAGAAGAACTGTCAGAAGAAGAAGAAGAAGAAGAAGAATTGGGTAGGTCTTCAAACTTGACGCGCTTCTTCAATTTCTTTGCCTTGTCAAATGTCGACCGACGACCCAAATATCCCGAGAAGTCAGTGCCTTTCTTCTGCTTTTAGCCGTGCTTTTTGTCTTTCTTTTGCTTGTCGAAAAGATGAGCAATCCGTGCATCAACCACGTTCTCCAGTTCCTTCTCCGTATATTTCTTGGAGGCAGAAGGTTTCTTGAGAGCGGGTTTCGGGAGTGGTGTTGTGGTTCTCTGCCGCTCCGTCTGTACCTCTTCCAAAGAGGTCTGGTTCATATATTTTGCCATCTTCGGGTCCTTGGCAAAATTGAGCATCATCTTTGTTGCATCGTCAATCAATTCACGACGCTCCATCTCTTGCTGCTCCGCCTGAGAGGCCTAGGCGGGTCATACTCCGTGCCGGAATCTTCGTTGTGATACCTGCCTGCATCTCCAGATGCAGAGAGAGTCGATTGATCATTGCCTGAAGCCATAGATGCCGCAGAAAAAAAATTCGGGGATCGGATTTCCCATAGAAGAGAAATCGGCCGTGCTCTGATACCACTGTAACAGACTTGGACACTCCAAGTCAAGAATCAACCGCGGCAGCACCAAATAACCACTTCAAAACAATTCACAGATCACAATAGATTTGCACTGGCCCGGCGGAGTTCCGTGCCTAGAGATATTGGCCCCAAAGACCGGCGCCCCTTTCGGTATTTCTTTTTATATTAATCAGTTCAAAGTACAAGAGAGTGAGTCGGGATTCACTCTCAGACTCTGCGTCCAGATGCTCTGAGAAGTGAGGCCCTCACCACTAATTTAAAGGTTACAAGGGATGCCCAAAAGCAGAGCCTTTGGCCAAAAGCTTCAAATCAAAAGCAATTGCTCTCTCTCTCACAGAGAGTTAAAACTTGAAAGCAAAAGCATTCTCTCTCTCTTTCTCATTAAGTAGAGAAAAAGCGAAATTTGCGTCGCTCATTATTTTCAACAAAAAAAAATTAAGTCTCCGCGATTTTCGAAAATTAGGGTTTCTAGCAAAAATTAGGGTTTGCAGGAATTTTAGGGTTTCTGTTATCCGCCACGTCATCACTTTGTGACATCCCAGAAGTCTCTTAATAGAGTCACACATCTCTTTTAAACAATACTCTCAAATCTCTTTTTGGCAAACCACAGCAAAACCGCTCAATCTGGTCCCTCAAAGTAATCTTCCAAAACGAGGACACTAGAAAGTAAGTATCCCAATGCCACAAACTACTGCACTGAAGAACGGAGCCAACCTTCAGATCCTGGCCAAGGGGCCTAAACCCTATGAATAAGAAGACGAAGAAGAAGTTTGTACCAACTTATGGGACCCTGATCAATGGGGCCCAAGTGACACAAGAGAATAAAATAAAGCAGGACCCACACACACACACACGTGTGGAACTGATGATGTGGCGATTGTACAGAATTCCAAATTTTCCACTGATGGCTAGCATGGCAAAATTGTACAGAATTCCAGATTTTCTGTTGACTGTTGATGGGCAGAACTGTACAGATTTTCGCATTTCACACTGACTATGCTGACATGGCAGCCTGTACGACTTTTCGTAAATTGCGCTTGCTCATTATCTGCACCAGCTTTTGGGCCAGTTGCTTTTGAGTTTGAAGCTTTTCACTGTAACTGCTTTTAATGGCCAAGGGCCTTTAAATATGAGACTAGGGCTCATTCTCTGGCACTCTTCTAAGAGAAGGTGCATAGCGTGGAGTACTAGCTTGTACTGTGTTGATGCAATATAAAGAAATACTGAAAGGGACGCCAAGTTTGGGGCCAATACTCTCTGGGTAGAACTCTGTCACTCCGTGTCACGTGTAATCTTCAGTTGTTATTGAAGTGTTAAAAGTCTGTTCAATTTGTTCTTTTCTATTGGCACGTGGTGCCCGTCTTGTGACGGTGGTATCAGAGCATCAAGCGTGTGCTTTTCTGAAAGCATACCGATCCGACAAAAGAGCAGACAAAGCAAACCAGAGACTACTGGAATTTTTTTTGAAGTATCTTCGAGTCCCAAACCCAAACTTATTAGCCACTCCCACCCTTACTTCATCGCGCATCGGGCGCGCTCCCATCTTCACCGCTCATGTCTTACAGGGCATAAACCATAAAGATCACTTGCAAAAGAAGGATCCAAGATTTGTTTCGAGCTGCTGTTTTTTTAGAGGCAGTGCCATGCAGTGGTGGAAGTTTACAACTACCAAGCCACACACTCTAAGGACTTGGCAAGCTTTCAAGAAAAATTTTGTCCAAAGTTATATGGTTTTTGACATCTTCCTTCGGAGTGCAACTTCTGGCAAAGTGGGGTATCTTGAAATGCTTGGAATGGGAAACCCAAGCAGATTATAACTTGAAATTTCTCGACATCTCTCAATTCGTGTCTCTTTTCGAGCTAAAAAATTTGGAGGTCCAGTGTGATCGCAAGGTCTTGGGACTACCATCACCACCACAGGAACATTGCTTGTCGAGGCTTGTTTCAACTATTCAAGAGTTTGTGGATCATGCTCAGGTCGGCTACGACCTTATGGAAGGAACCTAGCCCTAATTTTTGGTGCAGGTTTCAAGATGGAAAGTCAATCGACTTTTCGAGCTCGACTGATGTCGAGATTGCTTTTTAAGTTTGAAATCTGTTTGAGAACTTGTTTGGTGATCCTATTTGGAATTTGTTTGAAATAGATGGTATCTGTTTTGAGCTTGTCTTGGAGCCGATTTGAAATGTTTGACTCTGGTTTTAATACTAGTTTCAATGATTGGTGACTTTACTCCCAGGTGCAGTACAGAGAAATGATGTTTGAAAATGCTTGATCATACTCATCGCCCAAACCCTTGTGGTTATTTGCGGGGGGAGTATTGAAATGTTTGAAACGTGTTGTTTTTACTCATGGCCCGAACCCTTGTGGTTATTTACGAGGGGAGTATTGTTGTTGTTACTCATGGTCCGAGCCAGGATGGTTATTAACGGGGGGGAGTTTTTTTTTTTTTTTTTTAAATAAGGAGTCAGGTAGGGCACTCCCGGCCGCCCTCCGCATACACCAGAAAAGTGCACAAGAAGAACGACCAGGGGGGGAGTATTAAGAAGTCTAAGCAGTGGTTACTCTTAGCACCTCCAATCGACGCAAGCTGCAGTCTGGGGGGCGTTTGGTTGTAAAAGGCCTCTATATCTCATGGTCCGGACCTGGATGGTTATTTGCAAGGGGAGTGTTCATCGGCGACTTTATGTTTCTATGTCTTGTAACATGCATATGTGAGCATTTATGTTACATTGTGATGTGCCAACCACTGAATATTCCTAATTGGATGAGATTGCCTGGGTATGTAATTTTAGTATATCAAGGCACCCGTGGAAGATCAGTGCAGTCTGGGTGTGATGGCTAATTTTACTACGCCGGAGGATCAAGAGTTCCGATTTGGACGAAAGGAGAAGTCAACTCCTTAACAAAAGAGCCGAGAGGAGAAGCCAACTCCTTAACAAAAAAAAGAGCAAACTAATTGTCCCTCGGAATGACCCTCGAAAATTTTTGAGCTAACTTAGGTTGTTTGCAGATATGTTGTAATTGCAGACGATTACTTTCTTTCAAGAAGGGGGGATGCCACAAACTGCTGACATGTCAAGCCACTGGACAACAAAGCCAACCTTAAGATCCCGGCCAAGGGGCCTAAACCCTAAGAATAAGCAGACGAAGAAGAAGAAGTTCCTACCAACTTATGGGACCGTGTCCGATGGGACCCAAGTGACAAGAGAATAAAACAAAGCAGGACCCACACACACACACATGGAACTGATGACGTGGCGACTATGGAATTACAAATTTTTTGTTGACTGCTGACATGGCAGAATTGTACAGAATTCCAGATTTTCCATTGATTGCTGACGTGGCAGAACTGTACAAATTTTCGCGTTTCACGCTAACTGTGTTGACATGGCGGTCTGTACGGATTTTCGTAAATTGCGCTTGCTGATTTTCAGCGCCAGCTCTTGAACCTGTTGCTTTTGAGTTTGAAGCTTTTCACTGTAACTGCTTTTAATGGCCAAGGGCCTTTAAATATGAGGCTAGGGCTCATTCTCTAGCACTCTTCTAGGAGAAGGTGCATAGCGTGGAGTACAGGCTTGTACTATGTTGATGCAATATAAAGAAATAACAAAAGGGGCGCCAAGGTTTGGGGCCAATACTCTCTGGGGTGGAATTTCACCACTCCGTGCCACGTGTCGTCTCTCTCTTTCAGTTCAGTTGTTATTGAAGTGTTAAAGTTTGCTCAGTCTGTTCATTTCTATTGGCACGTGAGGCCCGTCTTGTGCACCCAAAACCTCTAGCAATAGTCATCCAACATGTCTTTCTTAGTTACCCTCAAATGATGCCAAGTTGTAATGACATCTCTTTCATATTGGCCTAATATCCAAGTTGACGTGAAAATTTTCTTGAATTTTAGCCACGTCGCAGGTGCTTCTCTGCGTAACAACAGAGTAGACCACCATGTCTGTGCATTTCCTTGCATGCCGCCCTTTGCACCTTGGAGTGTTCCATGAACTGACCTGCTAGGAAGGCGACATCAAACTGATGTATAAACTCAAGGCCTTGATGGGTGTCCTCGTAGCCTGAAAACATCTCAAACTTGACGACCTGACCCCCTTCCTTGAACTCCTTGGTCTGCTTGCTCATTTGTTCACTGTTAGAAGAGGACAAGCACTCTTCTGAATTGCAAGATGGCCTCCCATGCCTCCTAGACTTTTTCACAAATATGCTTTTCTTCCTTTTTCTCCGCTTCTTCCGCCTTCTCTCACCCTCACTGGAACTAAAGAACGACGAACTATCGAAACTCTCTGAAGCCGAAGAAAAATCTGAGTCATCCTCGAAACGAACACGCTTCTTGGATCTGCTTGCCACCTCGAAAGTCCACTTCCAGCCCAAATAACCAAAAAAATCTGTTGATTTCCTCTTCTTCCAAGAGTGGTTCAAGCCTTTCATTCTCTAGTTCATCTTCTTTTCAAGAGCTCTGTCCAACTCTTTCTACAAGTACACCTTCCGTTTTTCTACACTCGTTTGTCCTTTCAGCTTTCGTCCCAACCTGATAGGAGAGTCAATGACCACGAGTCACTCCACTCCTTTGTCAACAGATTGCCTCGATTTTTGATGCTAAAGTCACTGATGTCTCTTTGAGTTTCAGGGATACTGCGAGCTGACAGTATTCTGCTGTAATGACTTTATAAATTGGAATTCCCAATAACATGATACTAACTTGTTCTTGACTTGTTTAAGTGTAGGAACTGATAGACAAAATGACTGCAGCATTTTGGTCCAAATGATCTCGATAGACATGGTTGCAATAAGGATTGGTCAATCGCGCATCTATGAGGTCCTGAGTGGATCTAGATGCGATTGCTAATTGCATTGCCGATAAATCATGGTCTGAGATCCGAATGAATGTTGAATGTGATTTGTCATGTGATGTCCTGTGATGTCAAGTGATGTCCTGTGATGTTGTGTGATGTGGCTGTCGATTAGTACATGTGCTAGATGTGTGTTCCTAGTGCATCGGTACTAACAGTCAGTGTCTGCTAAGACAATTTATGGCTTCTGTCTGTTTTCCAGGCGTAATCGAGGGCGATTACAATGCTTTCAAGAGGGGGGTATGTCACAAAATGGTGACGTGGCTAACACACACACAGACACACACGGGGGAAAGCAGGTAAATTCTGCATTGCTGACGTGGCAGGCAGCAGGGAAAACAGCACGGAAAACACGTTGAATTGCTGACGTGGCAGTGTACGCAGTACGGACCCTGTGATTTGCGGCGTAAATTGCGGAAGCTGCTGACGTAACATGTTGCATACGGAAATTTTGCTTATCGATTGTTGCTGAATTCTAAGCAAGAAGATTTTGAAGCTTTTGGGGCTATTTGCTTTATTTAAAAGGAGCTTTTGAATTGAGAAGCTTTTGAGGCTCTGCTTTTGGCATCCCTTGTAATGAATAAATAAGTGGTATTGGGCTCTCAATTCTCAGAGCATCTAGACGTAGAGTTTGAGAGTGAGGCCCAGCCACTCCGTGTACTTTGTGCAACAGATTAATATAAAAAGAAATACTGAAAGGGGCGCCAGTCTTTGGGGCCAATATCTCTTGGCCCGGAACTCCGCAAGGCTGTGTCGAATTAATTGTCAACTGTGAACTGTTTTGAAGGGAGAGTCTGAGAGTGAGACCCAGCCACTCCGTGTACTTTGTGCAACAGATTAATATAAAAAGAAATATTGAAAGGGGCGCCAGTCTCTGGGGCCAATATCTCTTGGCACGGAACTCCGCAGGGCCGTGTCGAATCAATCATCAACTGTGAACTGTTTTGAAGGGAATTCTTGTGGTGTCGCGGTAGAATCTCGACTTGGAGTGTCCAAGTCTGTTAAAGGCAACACCAAAAATTCATATAAATCAAAGCTCATCCGAAAAGCTGTCTTGTAGATATCTCACGGCGTGATTCGAATATGATGATATCTGCTCTTCAAATCGATCCTGCTAAAACAAGAGGATCTTTGTAGTCGGTTAGGAATCGGAAATCTCTTCTTGATGGTGATTTTATTGAGAGCTCTATAATCAATGCACATTCTCCAAGATCCGTCTTTCTTTCAAACCAACAACATCGGAGAGCAGTAGGGTGAGTACTCGGCTGGATAAGACCCTTTTCCAAGAGGAATTTCACTTGGTTCATAATCTCGTCATTCTGGGCTTGGCTCACACGGTAAGGTGGCCAGTTTGGTGGTGTGCTTCCTGGTATCACATCAATAGTATGATCCTCAGGACGAGAAAGTGGGAACTCACCTGGCAGGCCCTCAGAAAAGCAATCGACATGAGTGTGGAGAAAATCTTGGCATTCTTTATCAAGTTCAGACATATTCGTCCTGTGTTCATCTTTTCTCTTTAAAATAGATCGAGTAAACAAACAGACTGGATTTCATTAATTTAGAAACGGCCAAAGCCGATCCAATAGGGACAGACTTGCCCTTCGATTTCACATCAAGTACGATTTTTTGGCCCTTTTCATTTGTCAATGTCGCTTTCTTCGCCCGATAATCGACCACGGCATTGTTCTTATGATACCACGGGACTCCAAGGAGGACATCACAACCTTCCAAGGGCATTATGTAAAAGTCCTCGAGCCCCAAATACCCCCGACAATGCAACTGAAGTTTTCCAATGACAGGTGTAATGGCTATGTCCCGTCCGGGTGCTGCTAGAACTGCCTCTCCTTGTGGTCCCATCCGATCAGGTGTAATCTCGAGCCGTGCCGCCAATGCAGGTGAAATGAAGTTGGCCTTGGCTCCTCCATCAAAGAAAATCAGGGCTTCTTGATCTTTCACTTTGCCCCAAACTCGGCAAAGATCTGTAATTTCATCGTTCGTGCTTGGGTCAGTACCCATGCAATCTCGAACCAGTCTTGCTCTTATCTTGCCTTTTTCTGCCACGTTCCTCGGTTGCTCTCGAACTCTTTGGCTTGTCTTCATCCTGTTCTTGCTGTGCCTTTTTAGGGCATTTCGCGGAGACGTGCCCATGTTTCCCGCATCGATGTAGTAGGCTCTCTCTCGAAGAGTGAGCCTAGGTCGTGAATCCTTGTCTTTCTTTTTTTGGGAACTCTCTCTCTTTCTACTTTCATTATTAGAAGTCAGTTGGGTTCTCTGAGTCAAGATCTCATCACTGAGGTAAATCAAATTGCCTGAATTTATCGCAAAACCCCATTCGCATGACCCATCAATTCTTGAATAGAATTTGACTCTTGTTCCAAGCAGTAGTCTCAGATCTATGTAGAAAGTCCGCAGCAAAACCGCTCAATCTGTTCTTTAAATGAGACCTTAAATGAAGAGGCCGGTAGAAAAGAGCTCCAACATCTCTCACAATAAGCGTCCAGAGAATCTCTCTTAGTCATCCAAAGATGATTCCAAGCAGTTCGTATATCTCGTTCATACTCCGGAGTCAGCCAAGAAGAATAAAAAGCCTTTTGAATTTCAACCATTTAATTGGAGCTTCCTTTCTCAGTAGAAGGGTGGACCACCATGTTCGAGCATTTCCCTTGAAGAAAGACGTAGCTCTCCTAATCTTGGAGTGCTCTGAGTAATGCCCTCCAGAGAAAGATCTCGGAGCATCTCAAAATCCAGAAAAAGAGTCAAACTTAATTGACTATCCACTTCTTTGAATTCTCTTACTTTCTTGCTTTTATCTTCGAGGAAGTCATATTGGTTGGCTTTATAAAAATTCTTCTTCTTTGCATAAAACATGTGATCGTCCGAGTTCGAACTGTCTGAGAATGAGTTCTTTGTAGAACTATCAAAAACTGGGCGAAATTTAGGCTTCTTTGCCTTTTTCTTGCCCTTTCCAAAGCTTTGCTTTTTGCTTCGCTTATTGCCTTTTCTGTCTTCTTCGCTCGAGTCAGAAGAGCTAAAAGAACTGTCAAAAGAAGAAGAAGAAGAACTAGGTAGTCCTTCAAATCGTACATGCTTTTTCTGCTTTCTTGCCAATGCAAAAGTAGATTGACGACCCAAATAATGTGAGAAATCAGTTTCCTTTCTTTATGCTTTGTTGTTCGCGTCCAAAAGCCGGTTGATTTGTGTCTGAACCACCTCTTGTAATTCTTGTTCTGTAAACATCCTCGGAGAAGGAGGTTTCTTGATTGCCGGTTTGATGGGTGGCTCTGTGGCCTTCTACCACTGGGTGTGTACTTCTGCGAGGGATTGCTGAGTCAAAAAATTTGCAAATTTTGGATCCTTCGCAATTTTAATCATCTGCTTTGTTGTCTCGTCAACCAATTGTCGAGGTTCCATCTCTTCAATTTTAGACTGAGTAGGCCGAGGTCGGCATACTCTTCTGATTGCTCATGAGAATCTTCTCCGTGATCTCCTCCCGCACTCGCAGATGCAAAAGAAGTCGACTGATTCTTGTTGAAATCCAGAAGTGCCGCGAGAAAAGGATCGGATTTCCCGATAGAAGAGAAATTGGCCGCGCTCAGATACCACTATAACAAACTTGGACAGCCCAAGTCAAGATTCTACCGCGACACAGCAGACATTCACTTTAGAACAGTTCACAATTCACAATTAGGTCAACACGGCCCGGAGTAATTCCGTGCCAAGAGGTATTGGCCCAAGAGACTGGCGCCCATTTCGGTATTTCTTTTTGTATTAATTTGTGTTCAAAGTACAAGAGAGTGGATAGGTGCTCACTCTCATATCTACGTCCAGATGCTCTTAGAAGTGAGGCCTTGCCTACTTACTTATTTAAAGGTACAAGATGCCCCAAAAGCAGAGCCCCAAAATCACTAATAATAACAGCTTTTCAACTTCAAAAGCAGTTTGCCCAAAAGCTGCCATAAAAAAAACAGCCAGCGTAATTTCAAGAAATCCGTACGCTGCCACGTCATCAACGCCGCAAATCCCGTACGATTTGCCACGTCAACCTGTCGACGCATTCTGTGGGGGTTTCGTATTGCTGCCACGTGTCATCCTTATCCGTGTCTGTGTGTGTCTGGGTTAGCCACGTCACTAGTTTGTGACAAAATGAAACCTTTATGTACGTTAAGCACAAAAGGTGAATCAAAATAGCAAACACTTCTACTTGAAAATATATGTATGTATATATATATATATATATATATATATATATATATATATATATATATATATATATATGTATATATATATATATGTATATATATATATATATATGTATATGTATATATATATGTATATATATATATATATATATATATATATATATATATATATATATATGTGTGTGGAGAGAGAGAGAGAGAGAGAGAGAGAGAGAGAGAGAGAGAGAGAGAGAGAAACCAAACATGAGAGACAGGAAGGTGGAATTCCTTCCCTAAAAGCGTTGGCCCTCAAGACTGAGCGCCCCCGAAGGGTATTTCTTTTATATTGCTAATACAAGTTATTGTCACAAGTGCTCAAAGCCTTCTTGTTCTTCACAAGACTCAAGCCTTTTTCGTCTTCAAGAAATGCTTAAAGAAAGAGATAGCCCAAAACTATTGATCCCCACAAATGCCCTCAAGAGGTCTTTATATAGGTAAAAGCCTAGACTTTTGGGTTCCCTTGACCCTTGGCTTTTCCGCTTTTCATTTATCCAACCTTTGGCTTTTCATTTGTCTGACCTTTGGCTTTTCATTTGTCCAATCCCTTGGCTTATAAAAAGAAGAGCACCCCACTTTCTAGGGTTGAATTGTGTTATGCGCCTCACTTTTAGGGCTAATTTGTGACATACCCTCCTGTTGAAACATAGTAATCGTCCTCGATTACATCAGCAAAACTGAACAAGGGTAAACAATAATATTTATCAATTAGCCAATCAATCATGTACATGGATGAATGGTACAAACCACATGGCATGCATCACATGTATCTATGCATAACTATCGAGTTCAATCTTGAACTCTCACATACTCCATATGCACTAAAATCAATCCGACTAGTCATCACATCCGGTTCTTATCTTGGATGTCTCTGATGCACTAGAATCAATCAGATTTCTATCAAGCCATCTCATCCTCTTTAGAACCTTTGATATCCTGGAGTAGCAATATTAGCCATCACGTCCAGATCTCACCGATCTTTGACAGATGTCTTGATGCACTAAAACCACATACCCAGATTATCTCATCCAAATTGGAACTTTTGATACGCTAGATTTATTCATACTAAGCATCACATCCAACTCTAACTCAAACTTTACGAATGTCTCTAATGAATTAGTACATCATCAAGATAGAATGTTGTAGACATTCCATCAAATCATACTCAATCAAATAATAAGACATTATTCAAAAAGAGAGAGTAAATCATTCTTGTTGCAACTTCTATCAAAATACATAGTGATGGCAGAGTGTTGTCAGCTCAACACCCCTAAAAGGATAACAACCAGTCAGTAAAAACCATTGTCAATCATTTGTGTTGATTTGTGACAAGAGAGTGAAGGAGCTCTCCTCTATGCAGCAAGTCCTGCACCAGACTCAACCGCTGGATCATCCTGAACTCTTGGTGGCAAAGTAGGAGCCAATCCAAAAGCCTCAAGGTAAAGCTCTAATAATTGAGGAGTATATGTCAAGATCTCCTCCTCCATCCATTTGGCATCCAAGGCTTGATAATTCTGAAAACTTAGGGATTCACTACTTTCTCGTTCTTTGGATTCCTCCTCTCGTATCGGAGGAAGTCTACTTTAGGGGGTCTCATCAAGAGGCCTCCTAAGCTCTCTCTCCTCTTGGAGAGGAAGAGAAATCCCATAAGCACGAAGTTGTTGAGTAACTTCCGCTTGCAAAGCAAGGTTACCCATAGCTTGCTGCAACCTAGTAACAAGATAATTGACAAACATGGCAGTATCATCATTAGCAGCTTCATGTGCAGAATCAAAGTTATCAATGACCAAATATTTCTAAATTAGCTTTCCTTTAATCTTTATTTTCTTTTGTGCTAGTATTTGTTCAGATTGAAGGATTTTCTTTGTTTCCTCAACTTCAGGTTGCTCGTCAGCAACCATATCCTCTAGCACTTGTCCTTTAAAACGACACAAAAGACTCACATTCACATGAAAAGCATTGTGAATCTTCCAATGATCTGGCAGCTGAAAGCAACATCATGAAAGGACCATAGTATCGCATCCTCAGCTTTGGATAAAGCCCCTTTTTCTTTCTGAGGCGTGCTTTCTCAAACTTGAGTAGCACCCAATCATTCTCTTTAAGCTCATGTCTCTGCAATGCTTATCGGCTGAGCATTCGTGTTGCATTGTGATGTGCCAACCACTGAATATTCCTTATTGGATGAGATACTTCTAAGAAATTAACGACACAAGATATCAATGTTGGGGTGGTAAAGCCCAATGTGTCGCGCCTGAGTGTTGGGCAACCGGAGACTAACCGGGAACTAACACTGACCATTCATTCTACATAAAACAATAAGGACTCATAACCCTAACACTATTGTATTTGCAGTCCACCCAAACCTGTGTCCCCTCTCTTCTTCTCTCTTCTCCATTGTTGCACACACACGTATGCACTCTTGCATGCGCATGCGCACTTCAACTGGTATCAGAGCTCAGGGATTGGGAGCACCATTGGAGTTCTATGGGGAAGCAGGCGAAGAAGCAGCAAAAACTGCAGCACGTTCTTGCCTATCAAAACGTCTTCATTCAAGCCGATTCCCGCAGTTCCTGTCCAATTTTTTGTCCTCTTCAACTTTGTAGAAGAAAGTTTTCTTAAAATCTTCACGAATTTTGAGGTCACTCTGACTGCTTGTAGGTCGTGAAGTACAAGCTACAGATTTTTACAGATTGGGTTTGACCTGTAAAAACAACTCATTTCATGTCCATCTCCACAATTCCCAACTGTCTTCGTGTGGTCTACAACTTCGCAAAAAAGGAAGTTTCTGCAAATTTCGCACGATTTGAGAGATATTCAGTTCAGACAGCATGGTAGTCTACCTTCGTCGATTCTTCTGCGTACACGTTTTCACTGCAGACTCATTCTGCAATCTCTGTCACATGCATATTTGATGCAAGATCTTGAGGATCTGTAAATCAGACAAACTGCCGCAACGCTTACAAAAAAGGGTTTCTGCAGTAGATGTAAGACCTTATGCGGTTTATGTATTGTGATGGAAATATGCAAAGCCTATTGTTGAGGGTCATGGTAAGGTTTTATTGAGCTGAGGGATTCTCAAATGTGGAGACCCCTTCGGTGATACAGTTTTGAAGCGAGCCTCCGACATCCCCATACTTTCGACATCGACATAAGATGTAAGTTTATACAGTTAGTGCAGTATTAGTGTGCATCGCCATTGTTGGCATTGCTGTCATCTTTATACGTATCGTTTGAGTCTTGACAGTGTTCATGTCACGTGATACATCCAACCCTATGTGTCCGTGGACAAGCTATAGCATGATCAGGGTTCAATCAGTCCAGTCAGTCTAGATTAGAAGTGATTTGGCACTTTTGTGAGTCTGTTCGCAGACCATGCATGTCCAGTCACTTAGTATAGATGCATATCCTCTCGTTGCACACAACATGATCATAAGCATTCCCATTAGAATTCATCAGAATCCTTCAAGGGAATTTTTCAGTGCATTTAGCCTATTTTACCTATTCTTGACATTTTTCACTTATTATTTTTAAGTGACTTTTGTTGGAAAGTAGGTAGGGCAAATTGAGTAAGTTTGTATATAAGCAAACCTAGACTAGCACTAAATGGCAGCAGAGGCAACAGGAGCCAAGCTCAACGGGCAACTTCTCCAACAAGACCTTGGCGGTTTCCCCCTCCAAGCAAGAAGAACCATCAACATCCCCTAGCGTTTCCACATTCAGCATCAGCAACCATCGCCAAGCAAGTCCCAAGCCTAGCGTTTTGCATCAGCCTCATCGCCATAGAAATCCCTGACCTAGCGTTTTTTATCCCAGCAAGCTAGCGTTTTTGGAGACACGTCAGCCTAGCATTTTTGCATATTTGCAGCGTTTTGAGCCACAGCAATGCAGCGTTTTCAGCAATGAAGAACCTGCAAGTTCAGCCCCTAAGAAAGTAGCAGATTCAGCCCGGAAAGACCATCAGTTTTCAGCCTTAAAGAACCTCAGTTTTCAGCCTTAAACCTGCAGAATCTCAACGACAAAGACCCATAGAAACAGCCCCCAAAACCAGCGTTTTCGACTGTAGCAGATTTCAGCCCATAGCGTTTTTGGACAGCAGATAAAAGATTGCAGATTTCAGCCCTTAGGTCGATCTCGTCGTCCCCGTCGTCATCGCCGACATAGCCTAGACTTGCATCAGTCTCATGCATACCGTTTGTACCAGCTTGTGCAATCATAAGTAAACCACTCTCGTCGACGAGAGTGGGGCCTTCGGAGGAGGGTTTTACAACGTCTCTTGTGTCGTATCTCTCTTCTCTCTCTATCTCTCGGTCTCATACACTTGCACGCACAGTGTCCATTCACTTTGTTTGTAATCATTACACATCTCTCATTAAGAACGGAAGGCTCTCCCTTCCATAACAACAGAAGGAACCTCGAGTACAGTTCGGAGCACTCATCTTGAGCAAAGCGCAAACGTTCATTCCGCTGCACCTAACAGTTCAGCTGGTCAAAAACAATCTTCTAGAGTTGGAGACTCTCACAGTGACAATTCTTTGAGATTCTATATTGCCAATTTAGCCACTTTGATCAGCGTTTTAGTTATTGTAAACATTTGTTTTGGGTTCAGAAGTCAATTTTGCAGGGGAGACTGTCGAATTTTTTTAGGTTTTCTATCATCTTCTTTAGTGCAGCGGATTCGTCACTTTTTTTCCTTGTCGAGTGATGCCTTCATCATTAGAGAACTCTTTGTTCAACATTGAGAAATTAGATGGCACTAACTTCCCCTTTTAAAAAGGACATATTTACAATGTCTTAGAACAAAAGAAGCAGATTCGGCTGATAAAGATGAAGGGGATAAAGCTTGAGGATATGGATGAGTATGTCACGTGACACATCCCAACCCTATGTGTCCGTGGACAAGCTACACCACAACAGGGTTCCCGTCAGTTCAATCAAGTCTAGAATAGCAGTGATCTGGCACTTTTGTGAGTCTATTCGTAGACCGTGCATGCCCAGTCACTTAGCATAGATGCATATCCTCCGGTTGCACACAACATGATCATCGGAATTCCCATCAGAATCCATTAGCATCAATTAGGGGAATTTCCAGTGCATTTAGCCTATTTTCCTATTTATTGGGATTTTCACTTATTATTTTTAAGTGACTTTCCTACAAAAGTAGGTAGGGCAATTTTGCTAAGTTAATATATAAGCAACCCAAAGCTAGCACTCCACAGCAGAAGAGGCAGCAGGAGCTTCCCGCTCAACAAGCAACTTCTCAGCAGTACCCCCCCGCCGCAGTAGACCATCGCCATAACCTCCCTTACCTTGGCGTTTCTAGGATCAACATCGCCATCCCTCCCCCCTCAAGCCTGGCGTTTCCAGACCTCCCTGGCAGCAGTCCCTCAAGAATTACTAACGCCAGCCAGCAATCCAATTCAGCCAGCGTTTTTGGGATCGTTGATAACCAGCCTTTCCAGCGTTTTTGGATCAACCTGGGCAGCGTTTTTGGACCATGAGTGGCAGCGTTTTCAGCCAGGTTTGCAGCACCTAAACACGGCAAAGATTTCAGCCCTTAGAACCGCAACAAGCCAGCGTTTTCAGCCAAGGCAGCTTCTTCAAAAACGCAGCCTTGACCCCTGTTTTCCAGCGTTTTGTTCAGCCCTAATTTCCTCGTCAAAACAGGGAATTTCAGCCATGTGAATTAGCCCTAAGACCTCTCAGGACCGCAGCAGTTACCCCCTTTTGACAGCAGATAGAAGTAGACCAATTCAGCCCCAAAACAGTCCAAGAAACTCAGCATCTAGAAGATCTCAGATTTCAGCCAAGTCGTCACCGTCACCGTCGTCGTCGTCATCGGCATAGTTCCATTGCATCAATCCATTGCATTTGCATTGTACGCATTTGTGCAATCAAGTAGACCACTCTCGCCGACGAGAGTGGGGCCTTCGGAGGAGGGTTTTACAAACCCCTCGGTGTCGTATCTCTTCTCTCTCCTTCTCTCAGTCTCATTCACTTGCACGCACAATATCCACTCACTTTGTTCGTGATCATAGCATTCTCCATAAGACGGAAAGCTCTCTCTTTCCCTAAGAACTAAAAGGAACCTTGAGCAGTAAAGATCACTAATCTTGAGAAAATACAACATTCATTCCGCTGCACCTAACAGAGTATGATTGGCAAGAGTTGGATGAGCTTGCCTGGTCCACCATCATGCTTACTTTGTCAAAGAATGTGTACTTCAATGTGAACAAGGAAAAGACTAGCTATGAGATGAGGAAGAAGTTATGTGACTTATATGAGAAGCGAGGTACAGCATCACAGGTTTATCGCCTGAAAAGTTAGTTGATTTGAAGATGGATAAAGGCACACCCATGTGCAACCATCTCAATGAGTTCAACATAATTTTCAGTCCGCTTTCTACACAAGGAGTCAATTTCGACTATTCGGTCAAAGCAATGTTCTTGCTAGTTACGTTGCCACAAAGTTGGGATACTTTTCTCACAACCATAAGTAACTCAGCGCCTCCTGATGGTTTAACACGTGCTGATGTTGAGGGTAGTTTGTTTACTGAAGAGGTTAGCAGGAAGAATCTTGATGCTTCTCGTGGTACTAGCAATGCTCTCATTGTTCGTGGTTGATCACAGGAAAAGGGCAAGCAGAATCAAAGGGGAAAATCTCGTAGTAAATCACACGGCCGAAAAGACATTGAGTGCTATCATTGTCACAAAAAGGGTCACATGAAGATAGATGAGAAGGTAATTGAAGAGCTTTGATCTGGAAGCCACCTTCTTACAAGCATCTTAGAGTCTTTGGCTGTGAAGCGTATTGCCATGTTCCAAAGGAGTTTTGAAGCAAGTTGGCTCTTAAGTCAAAGAAATGCATATTTCTTGGCTATGGAAATCCTAGCGAGATGGGATTTTTGTTATGGGATCTTGAATCTAAATAGATAGTTCGCAGCAATGACGTATACTTTAATGAAGACTTTAATGAAAAAAAGATGCATAAGAAGCCTGTGCATACAGTGGAGGTCAGGAGAGTTATCTTCCAAGAAGATGAAGTTCTCCACAACAAGATGTTGCTGAGGGACAACCGACTCAAGCAGTTATTAGGTCTACAAGAGTTTCAAGGCCTCCTGATAGCTTTACTCCCTCATTGCACTACATTATATTGACAAATTACGGAGAGCCTTCCTGCTATAAGAAAGCCATGTCAATGAATGACAAGGCAAAGTGGGAGAAAGCTATGCAATCAGAAATGGACTCGTTGCATAAAAATCAAACTTGGAAGTTGGTTCTGTTGCCTAAAGGTAAAAAGGCATTACCATGTAATTGGGTGTATAAGCAGAAAATTACACCTCATGATAATAAACCAAGTACAAGGCACGACTTGTGGATTTAAGCAGTAGCAACAGGGTATTGACTTTGATAAGATCTTTTCTCTGGTTGTCAAGATGACTACTCTGAGGTGTGTACTTACGTTGGTTGCTAAAGAGGACATGGAACTTGACCAGATGGATGTCAAGACGTCGTTCTTGCATGGTGATCTTCAAGAAGAAGTTTATATGCAGCAGCTAAAACCAACCCGTGGGGCGGTCGGCTTTGGCTTTCACCTGAAATTCTTTACTTCAGACACACATAGAGAGAACGTGCAAAGGGAACCTACAACAGGACTTAACACTTATGCACAAACACGGCTCGGAAGCTAGAATGCTCCGAGCAGACGCCGACAACCTGTAGGCCCCAAAATTGGCGACCCTTTTGGTATTTCTTTATCTGTATCAAGCTAGATACCAAAGAAGAGCCCTGGGAATCCTTTATCTGTATCAAGCTAGATACCACTTGTTTTGGCCAAATTTCAGCAACATAACAGCCCCAAAACTTGCGCGAAACCAAATCCCCTACTGGAACTCTCTTCCACTGGCATACACCCTCTGATTCGTGACCAAAAACAGTAAATTCAGCATGCTGTATTTACTGGTTTTTGCCCTGTTTTCAGCCCCAAACAGTCCCCTAACTGTCCTCTGCCAATGGGGCACTATTCCCAATGGTTCTGGCGTCCGTATGGCTGAAAAACTGTCAAATTACCGCGCATACACAACGCTGAAAAAGCACATGTACAATGAGGTTTTGACACTCACCGATGCCTGCTTTGGAGCAGCAATTAGCTACCCATGTTCCTGCTCAAGGAGGCTCTTGCCTCAGCACAAAAGCATGAAACCACACAGCTGTACATCAGTCAAATGAAGAGCCCTCTTGTGGGGCATCACATAACATAGGGGGGGGAGAGAGCAGTGTGTAGTGTGCAGGTGGTCATCACTCCTAGCACCACACTGTACATAGAGAGGAAAGCAAGCACTCCATAGCTCTTAACCTGTGACGGGTTCTCAATGAAGCATTCCCAAGCATAAATCGAGCGCCCCCTCTGCTACGCTTGACCTATAATGCATCTGTGAACAAATAGATGCAAAAAGGAGAAGATTTCCATGGCTGCCAAAACCTGCGTATCGCTGAAAGCAAAACAGCCCTGTAAACACACATCTGATGCCTTCCAATGCTGAAATGAGCTCCTTGGTCCTAGATAAAGTCATGGGAAGCTCAAAAATGGAGAGAAATGACAGAAAATCAGAGTTATCAGCCTCCAAAACTGCTCCAAAGAGTCAGTTACGAGTTCTCTTCTCCCAGACTTGGTAAATTGGCCAAAAAGTGCCACTTGGCACTCATACATGCAATTTCCCCGCATTGGGCTTCCCGCTTAAAAATCTCTCAACTGGTGCATCAATTGACTTTGCAGCAGAGTAATAAAATGTTCCCCTTGTCATGCTGATGTTAATGACGCGAACACATTTCATAGCCCAAAATAGCAGTTCCCTAAATTTTAGGAGATGCTTCCGTTGGGCTCCCACTGGTCTGCTGACCATCTATCCTCATTGGGACCGCATCCAAAAGTGCAATGTGGCCCAACTATCGGATACTTTTTGTTGGTGATCCCACCTTGACTCTATGCCTTTATTGGTTCACTTCCTAGTATCCACCAACTTGCTAAGTGCGACGGGGATACCTACATGATCTTGAACTGAGCCTAGACATCCTTTTACTTTACGAGTTCCAGTGCCGACCAACTTTCCGTTTGCGGGTGAAACTACCGTTAACATTGGCCATACAATGTCCGACCATTTGCAACTTCAAAAAGAGGGTCTCAAAAACTAAACAAAAATCATTGGAAACAAACCAACAACTAAGGTTAGCAGTTGCCACGTTCTCGTGACAGCAACCATAAGGTTTTCTTGAGAAGGGCAATGAAGACTTGGTGTGGCGGTTAGAAATGACTCTTTATGGTTTAAAACAGTCATCAAGGGAGTGGTATCGTAGATACTACACGTTCATGCTCTCTCAAGGCTACAAACGTAGCGATATGGACCATTGCCTCTACACTAAGCGAGCTAAAGATGGTAGTTTGTTGATTTTGGTCCTTTATGTGGATGATATGTTAATTGCCAGGCAATGCAGGGATGAGATTTCACCCTTGAAGTCAGAGTTACATGCAAACTTTGAAATGAAAGACATGGGTGAAGCAAGTCATATCCTGTGGGGGAGCAGGAGAGAGAGCCCACTTGCTGTCCTATGCAATGAGAGTGAAGGAGAAGGGGAGAGTGGCGCAGAAGAAGCTTGCGCAGAGAAAAACGTGAGAGAGAGAGAAATCGTAGAAGATTGGGAAAAGTCACGCTATTTTCTTTTTGGGCTTCACATTTGAGTATATGAGTAAGTGACTAGGGGGCCATTCACACTTGGGCCCCCTCACTTATAAGTCTTTTTAACTTATAAGTTAATAAGTACAAGGCACTTAGGCCTTTATTCCCTAACAACCTCCCACCTAAAGGCAATGTACCTTGGGAGATCAAAGAATCAACTAACTATGATACATCAGCTGATCATGCACTTACTCATCCAACACCCATCATCTGACGGCAATATGCAGACCGCTTTGCTGGAAGACTCTTGGTCAAAAGATCTGCAGGATTGTCATCTGTGTGCACCTTGACAAGTGTAATGCACTTGTCATCAAGCACACTCCTGATAAAATGATACTTCACCTCTATGTGCTTTGTCTTGGCATGAAAAACAGGATTCCTTGCAAGCATAATAGCACTCTGACTATCACAGTGTAGCACAGGAACCGGTGACTTAATGCCAAGCTCTTCTACCAAACGCATGAGCCACAAAGCTTCTTTGCATGCCTCAGTGGCAGCCACATACTCAGCCTCAGTGGTAGACAAAGCAACACATTTTTGCAGTCTAGAAATCCAAGAAACTGCACCTCCTGTGAATGTAAACACATATCCAGAGGTAGACTTCCTGCAATCTGGATGTCCAGCAAAATCTGCATCTGTAAAGCCATGCACAGATGTCTCACTCTTCCCAAAACAAATGCACAAGTCTTTAGTGCCTTTCAAGTATCTCAAGATACACTTCACTGCTTCCCAATGCTTTTTGCCAGGATTGCTCATGTACCTGCTTACCACTCCCACCGCAAATGCAATGTCCGGACGTGTAGCAACCATAGCATACATCAAACTGCCAACGGCTGATGCATAAGGAATCTTGGCCATTTCAGCCCGCATATCATCTGTGTTTGGGCAGTCATGTGCAGTCAGTTTTACATATGGAGGCAGCGGAGTACCAAGTGCCTTTCCCCCATCCATATGAAAACGATGTAGCACCTTATTAACATAATCTCGTTGAGATAGATACAGACGCCTGTTGAGTCTATCTCGAGAGATACGCATGCCCAAAATATGATTAGCATTACCAAGATCCTTCATGTCAAAGCGATTCTTTAAGCTTTGTTGTAATGCATCCAACTCCGTGACATTTTTACCCGCAATAAGCATGTCATCAACATACAAAATCAGCAATAGAAGAGATCCATCACTTGCCGTTTTGATATACAAACAGTGATCAGAATTACTTCTTTTGTATCCTTGAGACCTCATGAATGTATCAAACTTGTGATACCATGCACGGGGAGACTGTTTCAAACCATACAAGCTCTTCAAGAGTCTACATACTTTCTTCTCTTGCCCTTTTGACACAAAACCTTCTGGCTGCATCATATAGATCATCTCAAGCAAATCGCCATGCAAAAACGCTGTTTTGACATCCATTTGCTTTAACTCCATATCTTCAGAAGCAACCAGGCCTAAAACAAGACGTAATGTGGCAAGCTTTACAACAGGAGAAAAAATCTCATCAAAATCAACACCATGCTTTTGCTTGTACCCTTTAGCAACCAAACGTGCCTTGTACTTAGAAGAAGCATCAGATGTGACCTTGGTCTTGTAAACCCATTTACATGGCAGAGCCTTATGCCCTTTAGGCAAATCAACCAAGTCCCATGTATGGTTTTTCTCCAAAGACTGCATTTCCGAAACCATTGCTTTGAACCATTTCTTACTGTCTTCCCGTTGCATAGCCTCTTTATAGCAAGACGGCTCACCACAATCAGTAAGCATGACATAGTCCAAAGACGGTTCATATCTATCGAGGAGCCTTGTCACCCGAGTAGACCTACGCACCCAATGATCCATAACAGGTGGATTTTCAGCCTGTAAACCATCAAAAACAGCAGGCTGTTCAGCCGGTTGCATCGCAACAACGGGCGGTCTAGGAGCATCAACCTGTTCCCCTACCTGTGGTGCATCAATGGCAACTTGTTGGGGCTGATTTTCAGCAGCTAATGGCTGATTTTCAGCAGCATTTTCAGCATGTAAAGGCTGTTGCACATTGGGCCTTCTTGGCTGTCCATATGTAACATCTTCACGAAAAACAACCCGGCGCACTTCCTCGACCTTTGTGGGCTGTTTGTGCATGCAATCCTCATTGAAGATGACATCATTGCTGCGTATGATTTTCCGTAATGCGGGATCCCATAATCTATACCCCATTTCACCATCCTCACCATATCCTAGGAAAATGCATTTATGAGACTTTGGTTCTAGTTTGGTGCGCAGTTCACTCCGGATGTGAACATAAGCCTCACAACCAAACACTCTTAAATGTGCATATGAGGGTGGCTTGCCAGACCACACCTCCTCAGGCACCTTTCCACCCAAAGCCTTGCTAGGTGAGCGATTAATCAAGTGAATAGCTGTTTGCACAGCTTCTGCCCAAAAACCATGAGGTAATGCAGCATGTGACAGCATACTCCGAACTTTCTCTTGGATAGTCCGGTTCAACATCTCTGCAACTCCATTGTGAGAGGGATTAAAAGGAGCCGTGAGCTCTCTTTTAATACCTTTAGTAGCACAAAAGTCAATAAATGCTTTTGATACATACTCCCCCCCATTGTCTGAGCGCAAAGACCTAAGCTTCTTGTCAGTTTGATTCTCAACAAACGCAAGAAACTTCTTGAAAGTATCCAAAACATCGCTTTTAGCACGTATTGGATACACCCACACCTTACGTGTAGCATCATCGATAAACGAGACAAAATATTTCTTTCCCCCTAAGGACAACTGTGGCATTTCACATACATCGGAATGCACTAAGTCTAACCTGTCAGACTTCAAAGAAAGAGACCTTTTGTGCGGTGTTTGACTGTGCTTACCATAAATGCAGTGCTCACAATGAGAAAAATCAGCATACCTCAAACACGGCAAATAACCACAACGAGACAAAGTTTCCATTCCTCTTTTACTCATGTGTCCCAACCGGCCATGCCACAAAGAAACACTTGGCTGCTCGGTTACGGCGACAACATGGTCACGCACACTAGATACATGCAAAGGATACAAAGTGTTCGATTTACAACCCTTGGCTACAATCCGGGCCCCTTCACAAATTTTCCACTTGCTATCACCAAAAGTGGTGTGATAGCCTGCATCATCTAGCTGCCCTGTACTAATCAAACTCTTCTTGAGTTGTGGCACATGGCGCACTTTGTGCAAAACAAAAGTCATACCATCAGCAAAGGAAAACTGGACACTGCCAATACCTGCAATGTCACATGCATAGTTATCTCCCAAATAAACAGTGCCCTGCACCTCACCTGAGTACTGTGTAAACCAATCCCTATGAGGTGTTACATGAAAGGAGGCACTTGAATCAAGAATCCAAGTATGCATGTCCACATCAGAACCCATAGCAAGGGTATGTGCATCCACAGAAGAGGCATTGAGTACATCAGTGCTGCTGTCACTGTCACAACTACTAGCAACATTGATTTCCTCAATCAACACAGTGCTCTTCTTGGCATTTCCCTTGTCCTTTGCACCCTTGTTCTTCTCTTTCTTCCACTCATAGCATTCCCGTTTATAATGCCCTTTCTTTCCACAATGATGACACACAACATCTTTCCTACGAGATTTGCTGCATGCCCTGTCCTTACTGTCAGATTTCTCCCTCTGTTGAGACCTGCCTCTCAAGTGCAATGCATTAGAAGACCCACCTGTGGTGTTCTTCCTGTTCATCTCTTCCATCAAGAGAGAACTCTCTACATCTGCATACTTAAGTGACGCACTTGAGTTACTAAGAGCTGTCCGGAATACATCCAACTCTCGGGCAATGTGCATAGCAGAAAAGTAGCTTTGAACTCCTCATCAATCGTGAATTTCAGCTCTGTCAATTGGCTGAAAATAGAATTGAATTCATTGAGGTGCACTGACATGTGCGTGCCCTCCTTCATGCGGAGATCCATAAGCTTCTTAAGCCAATACACTTTACTGGCAGCACTCTGCTGTGCACACAACTCGTCTAAACGCTTCCACATGCCCCATGCTGTCTGTTCATTCTCTACATTGAAGAGTAAATTGTCAGACACCGAAAGCATGATCGTGGAGCGAGCCAACTCGTCCACTTCTTCCCATTATTCAACCTCCATATCAACCGGTTTCACACCCTGTAACTTAATAGGTTTCGCCTGTTTCTTCTGCAACATCACATTATAACATTGCTTCTTCCATATAGCAAAGTTATGGGCACCTTCAAGCTAGCGAATGTGCAACAAATTGCCACTTTCACTGCTAGAAGCCATTCTGAGTGATTGCAAACACTGAAACCCTGTTTTGCCGACCTAAACACGCCCAAATGTGCGCAATCGGGCAAAAAACAACTTGCTGTTACAGAAAAACAGCGAGCAAGTTTCACGCGAAATCACCTCAAAACAGCGTACATTCACTGCCAAACCCTTACCAAAGGTTTCCACAAGGTGTATACATCATTTGCTTGCTGAAATTCCCTGTTTTAGGGCAAAAATCAGACCTGTAAACACCTGTTTTGCTGAATTTTCAGAACCTCGTTGGTGGAAACACCTGTAAGATTGACCTGTGAGACTTGCCCTAATGAAATTGCATCAAATTGACCCCGAAATTGGTCAATTTCAGCAGAAATAGGCTGCTGTTCGCCAGTTTTTGAAACCCTAATTTTGGGGAAACTGTCACCGGAGGTCGATTCTACACGGTGAGAGGATCCCTTCGCGACAGAGTTGATCGAAAACGGTTGAATATCCTTCCCGCAGCGAGCAAGAACAGGATTCTGATCTATGTTGCAAAAATGGCTCTCTTGGAAACCCTAAAGCTCTGATACCATGTGTGGGGGAGCAGGAGAGAGAGCCCACTTGCTGTCCTATGCAATGAGAGTGAAGGAGAAGGGGAGAGTGGCGCAGAAGAAGCTTGCGCAGAGAAAAACGTGAGAGAGAGAGAAATCGTAGAAGATTGGGAAAAGTCACGCTATTTTCTTTTTGGGCTTCACATTTGAGTATATGAGTAAGTGACTAGTGGTATCATTGTTAGGGAATAAAGGCCTAAGTGCCTTGTACTTATTAACTTATAAGTTAAAAAGACTTATAAGTGAGGGGGCCCAAGTGTGAATGGCCCCCTAGTCACTTACTCATATACTCAAATGTGAAGCCCAAAAATATCCTTGGCATGCGCATTAAGCGAGACAGATGCAAGAAATTGGTCTATTTGTCTCAATCTGAGTACATTGCTAAAGTGCTCAAGCGTTTCAATATGGAGAGGGGAAAGGCATTGAGTACTCCATTGCCTCCGTATGTGAAACTTTCTAAAAATGATTGCCTTAAGTCTCAAGAGGAAAAGGTTGAAATGGCACAAGTGCCTTATTCATCTGCAGTAGGGAGTTTGATGTATGCTATGATTGCTACTGTCACGTGCACATCTAACCCTATGTGCAGGTGGACAAGCTACTTCATGTCTAGGGTTTAGTTCGGCTTAAGAAGTGTTCTGGTACCTTTGTGAGTCTGTTCGCAGGCCGTGCATGTCTAGGTACTTAAAGTAGTTGCATATCCTCTGGTTGCACACAGCATGATCATCAACATTACAGTCAGTAGCCATCAGGAGCATTTTACAATACACAGAACTTATTTTTCCTATTTTAGCCATTTTACACTTATTATTAATAAGTGACTTTGTTGGGAAACTCGGTAGGGCAATTTTGCTAAGTTGATATAAAAGAAACCTGGCAGTCACTCAGTAGAGCAGAAGAAACCAAGAGAGCACAGGTAGAATCTACAGCAGGCCCTCTAGATTTCTCCTCAGCAAGAACGGCATTTTCTACAAGCGCCAAGATTCCTCTGCATTTCAGTGTTTGCAAATCAGCTTGTACCAGCGTTTCCAAGATCTGCAAATCAGCGTTTTGCACACCTTGTACCAGCGTTTTCCAAGATCTGCGAATCAGCGTTTTTACACAGCTTTGTCTCAGCGTTTTTCAGCAGATAAGAGCAGCCAGCATCAGCGTTTTTACAGCCAGATACTTCAGCATTTTTACAGCCAGGTGCACTAGCGTTTTCAGCCAGATTCAGCCGCGTCTCTAGCCTCTAAAGACAACGTTTTCCAGCCAGCCGTCGTCCTCGTCATCGCCGTCATCTCTGACTTAGATCCTCATTGCATCATAGCATCAAGAACTTGCATCAGCACCTTTGTATCAAATTGTGCAATCAATAGCATAGACTTCTCTCGCCATCGAGAGAGGGGCCCTTGGAGGAGGGTTTCACAACATTCTGGTGTCGTATTAACTTCTCTCTCTATCTCTCAGTCTCAGAAACCTTCATTCACAATGTCTTCCGCTTTGTTTGCGATCATTTGCACTCTCTCATTAAAGGAACGGAAGGCTCTCCCTTTCGTAAGTAAAAGGAACCCTTGAGCACAGTTCGGAGCACTCATCTTGAGCAAAGCTCAACATTCACTTCCGCTGCACTTACAGCTACACAGCCTGATATTGCTTTTGCAGTGGGAGTTGTTAGCAGATATATGTCAAATCCAGGCAAGAAACATTGGGAGGCAGTGAAAGGGGTTATGTGATATTTCAATGGTACAAAAGACGTGTGCATTTGCTTTGGAAGAAAGGAAGCATGTGTAATCGGTTACACGGATGCAAATTATGCAGGAGACTTGGACAAGAGAATGTCCACTTCAGGCTATGTTTTTGAATTCACTGGAGGTGCAGTTTCATGGCAATCTCGTTTGCAAGATTGTGTTACCTTGTCTACTACAGAGGCTGCATATGTTGCAGCTTCAGAAGCTTGCAAGAAAGCTATATGGCTTGGTCGGCTTGTGGGAGACTTGGAAATCAATGTTGAGATGCCTGTGTTACATTGAGATAGCCAAAGTGCTATACAATTAACAAAGAATGATGAATCCAGTGTTTCATGCAAAGACAAAGCATGTGGATGTGAAGTATCACTTCATTCCTGAGGTGCTTAAGGACGAGCGATTGCAACTTGCCAAGATTCACACCACTGAGAATCCTGCTGATCTTCTAACAAAAGGCTTACCTTCACAGCGGTTTGCACATTGTCGGGCACTGGTAGATGATCATGGTCATTGTCTACCTGTATTGTATGTATATAAACATTGTCACCCCAGCTTAAAGACACATTGTCCTTTAAGTGGGAAGTTGTTGGGGTGGTAAAGCCCAATGTGCCGTGCTCAAGTGTTGGGGGGCCTGAGACTAACCGGGAACTAACACTGACCATTCATTATACATAAAACAATAAGGGCTCATAACCCTACATATTGCGTTTGGAGTCCATCCAAACCTGTCTCCTCTCTTCTTCTCTCTTCTCCATTGTTGCGCACACACACACGCTCTCGCATGCGCACTTCAATCAAGAGTTTCGATCTGAAATGAGACTCCTTATTGGATGAGATATTTTTGGGAAACCAACAACCCAAGATATCAAGAGCTCCAATTTGGAATGAGACTCCTTATTGAATGAGATTCTAAAGCCAGCGACCCAGGAAATCAAGAGCTCAGATTTGGAATGAGAAAGCTGATTCTCCCTCGGATTGTTCCACGGAATGACCCTCGGAAATTTTATTTTTTTTTAGCTAACTTAAGTTGTTTTGCAGATATGCTATAATCGCAGACGATTACTTTCTTTCAAGCAAGGGGATGCACAAACTGCTGACGTGTCAAGTCACTGAAGAACGGAGCCAGCCTTCAGATCCCAACCGAGGGGCCTAAACCCTAAGTGAAGAAGAAGAAGAAGTGGAAGAAGTTCCCACCAACTTATGGGACCCCATCCACTGGGGCCCAATTGACCTAAAGACATTTAAATAAAGCAGGACCACACACACATACTGAAACTCTAATGTGGAAACTTGATGACGTAGCAGCTGCTGTACGGATTTCCGCAATCTGCACTCACTTGCTGACATGGCAATCTGCACGGAACTACGCTATCTTGCTGATGTGGCAACCTGTACTGATTTTCGTGATTTACGCTGGCTGATTTTCAGCGCCAGCTTTTAAACAGCTACTTTTGAGGTTTAAGTTTTTCATGTAACTCCTTTTCAAGGCCAAGGGCCTTTAAATATGTGCAGAAGGCTCATTCTATGACAATCTTTTGGGTGAGGGTGTGTCACAAACTGCTGACGTGTCAAAGCCCTGAAGAAGGGAGCCAACTTGCAGATGTCGGCCGAGGGGCCTAAACCCTTAGAAGAATGGGTAACAGAAGAAGAGGTCCTACCAGCTTATGGGGACCCCGTCCGATGGGGCCCCAAGTGTCATAAAGGATTCAAATAAAGCTTGACTCTCACACACACACAAAAGACTTACACAAACTGATGACGTGGCAGATTTTTGAAAATTGCGTTGACATGATGACGTGGCAGGCTATACGGTACGGACTTCTGTCACAAAGTGTTGACATGGCTACGAACAACAGAAACCCTAATTTCTGCCAAAAACCCTAAAATTCTTGCAAACCCTAATTTTTGCCAAAAACCCTAATTTCCGGAAATCGCGGAGGCTTTTAAATTCTTTTATAGAAAGATGAGCGACACAAATTTTTCTTTTTCTCTACCTAATGAGAAAGAGAGAGAATGCTTTTGCTTTCAAGTTTTGACTCTCTGTGAGAGAGAGAGAGAGAGAGAGCAATTGCTTTTGATTTGAAGCTTTTGGGGCTCTGCTTTTGGGCGTCCCTTGTAACCTTTAAATTAGTGGTGAGGGCCTCACTTCTCAGAGCATCTCGACACAGAGTCTGAGAGTGAAACCCTAGCCACTCTCTTGTACTTCAAATTGATTAATATAAAAAGAAATACCGAAAGGGGCATCAGTCTTTGGGGCCAATATCTCTAGGCACGGAACTCCGTCGGGCCAGTGTACATCTATTGTGATCTGTGACTTGCTTTGAAGCGGTTATTTGGTGTTGTCGCAGTTGATTCTTGACTTGGAGTGTCCAAGTTTGTTACAGTGGTATCGGAGCACGACCGATTTCTCTTCTACGGGAAATCCGATCCCCAATTTTTTTTCCACGGCACCTATGGCTTCACGCAAGGATCAGTCGACTCCCTCTGCATCTGGAGATGCAGAGGCAGGGATCACAACGAAGATTCCGGCACGGAGTATGGCCCGCCTTGGCCTACTCACGCGGAGCAAAGAGAGATGACGCGTCGTCAATTGATCGGCGATGCAACGAAGATGATGCTCAGTTTTGCCAAGGACCCGAAGATGGCAAAATATATGAACCAGACCTCTTTGGAAGAGGTACAGATGGAGTGGCAAAGAACCACAACACCACTCCCGAAACCTGCTCTCAAGAAACCTTCTGCCTCCAAGAAATATACGGAGAAGGAACTGGAGAACGTGGTTGATGCACGGATTGCTCAACTTTTCCATGTGCAAAAGAAAGGCAAAAAGCAGAAGAAAGGCACTTACTTCCCGGGATATTTGGGTCGTCGGTCGACATTTGACAGGCATAAGACACAAAGATTGTTACACCCTTTTACCCATACCCACCCGCCCCTGGGGAAGTATTGAAATGGATTTCATTTTTGATCTCCCGAGAACACAGAATGATCACGATAATTTTCCGATTACATGGAGCGTCTGAGACGATTGTCTCCGATAGAGACCCCAGATTTATGGGTTTGTTTTGGAAGGAAATTTGGGAGAACATTGGCACGCAGTTGCAGTTCTCGTCATCGTTCCACTTGTAGACTGATGGGCAATTTGAGATTGCCAATTCGGTGATTTTAGATTTATTGAAGTCTTGTATCTCGGATCAGAAGACTCAATGGGAAAAGAACTTACCTTTGGTGGAATTTGCCTACAATAACACGATACACTCTTCGACGGGGAAGACGCCATGTGAGATTGTTGAAAGTGCTGCGAAGGTTCCATCCTTCCTGAGCACGAAAGATTAGATATTTGAAGCGGATGAATATTCGCGAGATTTGGATACGGCTTTTGCCAAGGTTCGAGAGACTTTGCAGGAGTCTCAAGAACGACAGAAAAAGGCAGCGGATCGCCATCGTCGCGACTTGAAATTGAAGGAGGATGATTGGGTGCTCTTACGTTTTGAGAAGGCACGCCGGAGTCGCATGAATCTTCTAACTCCTCATGTGATACATCCATAGAGGTAAAAGCTTCTCCACAGCCTCCACCTACAATAGTGGACCTCCATGAAGCTACAAAGTAATCCACACCTTCCAGTGTTCAAGAATCACCTGATTAACCACTTCAAGTTCGATCCTGGGAGAGTACCTTACCACCCTTGCAACTCTACGAGGCACCTAAGGTAATAGAAAACTACTGACAAAAATCCTCACCGATTACCAACTAGAACAATTGGTTTCAAAGGGTGACGAGCACATTTCAAACGGTATGATCTACCCAAGGAAGGGGGAAGTGTTTGCTGACAGTCATCATTCACTCACTCTCCTTTCAACCTTCCTCCCTAACCTCTCAATCTCCCAATCTTAGGAAATGTATATATAAAGCCTTATACTCACAAAAAACAAAAATAGTAAAGAGCAAGAGCAATTAGCAAACAACTGTGCACAATAAAAGTCAAAACATTGACTCACACCTACACATTCGCATCCAGTACACCGAAACAGAAACCTATGTCATAAAACACCTTTGATCCTCATCACTCGAGTGATGGAGGGTAGGTAGAATTAGTACGATAGTAGTGTTTCTGTTTTAGAGCTTAGTGATTAGCAAAGTTCTTTCTTCCCACTGATGTGCCTCCTAGAGATATTCTTTGTGTTTCCTCGTGTGTACAGAACATGTTACTGTGATTAGGATTTGGACCTTCATGGAATCTTTCTCTCATCCACTTTTCAAATCAAGCATCAACACAAACAGGTAGTTCTTGTCCATTAGCATGTCCCTTATCTTTTTTGCATCCATGTTTGTTTGCTTTAATTGTGATTGGTAGCATAGTATTCAGTGCATTTGCTTAGTATCAAACATTAAATTCAATGTAATTTTTTGTCATAATCACTTGTGTAGGTTTAAAAATCAAGCAGTTTGACTAAGCTAGTTTGACCAAGTTAGGTGTTAGAGATCTTCTCTTAATACCATGGGGAATGCCTTCCTAATAATCTATGGTTACTTAGGTTCTTAATCCGATTTAAGCAGCATTGTGTGCAATATACTAGGACTTTCTAGTGGGTTTAGTCCCTATTGACCTTTAGCTTAAGTATTATAAAGGGAGTTTACTAGTGTGATGAGCCTGGGGAGGGTAACATACTAACAGCATTATATGACCCCCCAAAGTTACAAAATTAAAATGTTGAAAACGAAAAAAAAAAAATCAAAGTGCCACAATGTAAAATCTTAAGCTGGAAGAGAAATCTCAGCTTGATTTGGTACTCCACTCACATATATCGCCTATGGTACTAGAGCCCTAGAGGTTCCCAGTGTGTGCGTCTTTCCTTGAAAAGCAAAAAACCCAAGACATAAAAAGTAAGCACACACATCAAAATTGAATCGCTGTGAAAAGACTTTGGGAAGTCAAAGAAAAGGTAATCACTCAAGCGATGATTTCATGAGAAATTCCTTTTATCGTAGCTTAACTACAAGGTCTTCTAGGTATAGCCTATAGTCAGCCCTCGAACATGAAATACTTGACTCTCACGATTAAACAACTTAATTGACCAGAGAAAATTAAGAAGCTTACCCATGATATCAATAGTCGATCTTTAGTGTCTTTCGACCGTTAAATTAACGACCCCATACTTGTTTAATTTTTTATCTTTACAACTGTTTATGCGTTTGATTATATTGAAATTTAATGTTTATTGCTGACAAATGGTTTAGAATTATGCTACCAATCAATTTATCTGCCTAAAACTGCATATGCTTTTTAATTGTATATGAGAATGCAATTACTGTGCCAATGTTGTTTGATTTTGCAGTGAGACTAAAGAAGGCCAAGGATATTCATCTCAAATGCTCTTCCACCTCAACGAACGAGCTTGCACTCAATAGCTTCCGAGGACAGAATCTACATCAGGAAGGGGGGCATGTTAACTCTCACGCACATTCCTATCACCTACGACGGACGCTATATTATTTATTTGGTAGAGTCAGGTACCGGGCTTGTCGGTCCAATAGGAAAAGGGTAAAAGTGATCGCCGATGAGAGACGCACTCTAACTCGAACATTCAAGGGATTAGTTGGCTAAGCATGGACGCCCAAGTGTGAATGGGACGAGCTCATATAAAAGTCAACTAAACTTAAAATTCACTCACTCTCATTTATGCAATCGAAGAGTGCTCTTGCTCTATCTCCATCTTCTTCTTCTTCATCTCCTTGTGTGTGTGTGTATGCATGAGAGAGAGAGAGAGAGTGTGCGTGATCGAGCATTGCGGCGGCACGACAGCGGTGAGGCGGTTGAGCGCGGCATAGCAACGTCTCCCTCTTCTTCGCGGCGGAGATCCTCCACGACAACAAGCGTAGAGCGGTGAGTGGCACACCATCGTCATCTTTGAGCTTACTAGTTTAGGCTTGTTGTGTGCTTGGAGCCATTTGTGGCTCGCACACAGTGTATCGGAAAGTTCTTTGCATTGACACGTGCGACATACGCGTACACTTCTCAAACCGTGGAAGCACCCAGTCATCCTCCTTCAACAATAAGTCATGTCGATGCTTATCCGTTGCCTTCTTATGCCGAGCTTGAGACTTCTTGCGCAAAGGTTTTGAAGCACCAGGTTCAACAGGGGCAGATTCTTTCTCGCTCACACACCCCATTGGCACGTTTGCATCATTTTACATGCCACCAAAACAGCAACTCACACCAACTCAAAACATTCCTATTCATCAAAGATGGACATACTAGGTTGGACAGAGACAATATCTATGGTATGCTCAGATGTACAAACAGACTCCCAAGGCAAAAACGTGAAGAACAAGGGCAAACATGCAACTAACCATATTTGGTTGGGACTGAAGTGCACACTCCAGTGCAACATGTGAAGCCTTTCTTCCCATCAATCGAATAAAGTAGTAGTACTGCAAATCAGAATCACAAGATCAGATCAGAACAAGCAGCTTTATATGTGTGTGCATCAAGGAAATAGAAATGCTTTACACAAATAACCTTCTCTGCAGATAATGCATCCGTGCATATATTACTAATCAACTGGGAGTTGACCTGCAGACGACACAAAAGACATTCAGAAGTTATTGATGTATAACCTGCGGTCCAACATAGAAGATTTCCTCACACTTAGAAAACGCTCTCCTTTTAAAATTGTGAAGACCTGCAGTAGCTTTTGTCAAACTTGAGAGGATAGCAACTCATTACCAAGAAGAGTCATGCTTTCAAGTCTCAATGGCAGCCTTTCATAAGGCAGCTACCAAATATCATCATCACAAATGAACTACATGATGTGAGCGAACATATTCACATTCCCAAATGTCTCTATATTAGACTTGTCAAGATCAAAGTCTCTCAACGGAATGAAGCCATTTGAATGAATCAAGACTGAACACACAACGTCAAGCCTACGGCAGTCATTGCCTTACATCAAGGAGACAAGTACTGAGAAAAGACTGCTTACACGACTCCCTTGCACGAAAAGATTTAATTGTTCACGCAGAACCAGTTCACAGCGATCTCCTAGAGAACAGAAACGGCTCCAGAATAAAACAGCTTCTGCTCTGACCTCATTCACTCACACAGCCTGTCTGCTATGGCCCTTGATCTCCATCACTGATGCTTGCCAGAAACAAGAGCAGAAGGGTGCCGGCTGCTACTTCACCGTGGAAAGTCCGGCAAGTGAATATCGCAGTCCATCCACCAATGGAAAAAGCTACAACTAGAGAACTTTACAGAGACAAGCAGTTCAGTAAGTCTGGCTGCTTGACACGACACTATATCTTATATCTGACCTCGGTCTCTGGCAGATGCACAAAAACACAAGGCACCAACAGCCATATCACATCATAAGGTTACCCAAAGTACCTTGCAAACTGTATCAAATCCAACGTCAGTTTCCACAAACTGATTTTTCAAGTCGCCATTGAGAGTTACAGGTACTCCAATGACCTACAACAGATTGACTCAAGAGGTTACTTCAACTATCATGTAATCCAGTAAAGTAAAACTCTTATCACAAACAGGCTTCTTAGTTCAGACCTTAGTTTGACAGCCTGAGGCAGCAAACGTTTCAGCAAGCTGTGCTGCATCTGCATTACTTGTGCAGCCTTCAAAGCGACACCAGAGAATCAATAAGTTACAACATGAAAATGCACTCAACAAATAACAATCATCTGGACGGATAGTACTATGTCAGGCATACTTACCACCAACTAGAACTAGTCCATCAAGTTTCAGGGTTTCGCATGCTGCTCTAGCATCATTCACCTGCTGCACAGATCTAATTTGATCTTTCGTCCGGCCCAACAAATCATAGCCACCTGCATTTCTAACCTAGCTACTAAGTCACATATGCCCAATTACAGATCAATGACATTGAGCAAGTCAGTGAGAAACATGAAAGGCATGCGTGGATCTGATTGTGGGCATTCTTCTGGACACTTAGGAAAAACTAACCTTGATTGCGGTAAGGTGCTAGCTCAGCTTCTGTTATCTCCAAGGTCTGCTGTGCGAAAAGTCCCTCCGTGCCCCCTGCCATCAGCAGAGAAAGTGTCAAAGAACCCTGCCAAATGCTAGAAATTTGAAGTTTATGCAATTATTATTAAGAACTCTTTTTCTAGATTAGAACTTGTACATGCTCATGACAACCTGTGCACAGCAGATGCCTGATTAAAAAAAGTTCTTGTTAAGCAAAACATGTTAACTTACCGACAAAGCCGAGTAGAGTGCTATCAGGATTGTGCGATTTCAAAGCATCATACAGGCCTGAAATTATGTTGTGACCGCCAGGAGACTGCCGCCCACAAAATACAAGTCCAACTCTATAACCACAGTAAAAACATGTCAAAAAAAAATTTCATGAGAAAAACCCTCCCTCCTTCCCTAAACCCTCCCCCCCGGCACCCCCATTCGACCCCTCTTCCATCCTCCCTTTCACATTCTACCCTCCTCATTGGCCATGCTGTTGTTAAACAAGGTCAATCACTGGACATTTCTTAGATTTGGACAAGAGAAGATGAGGGGCTCGTTCTCAGGAGGAACATTAATTCAGTGCCTCTCCAAACAGGTGGCCCTCCTCCATCTGCACAAAATTGCTTGTACCTGTACCCTCTACTAGTTCGAAGAGTTGAGATCCACTAAAAGCTTCACAAGGTTGAAGATCGACAACCAAAAAACACCCCAAGCTTTGACAGTGGTCATAAAAAACAAACCCGTGACGACCTCGGAATCTCATCGTACATTACAGTAGCAATCCTACAAAGGTAGCACAACATAACCATGTTCATCAACAAATCACATGTTCTGAAGCGCATCCAGGTCCAGAAAACGTTGGCCGCATACCAAAGTTTCTGAGTAGATAACCACTCTAGCTTTGCCACATAAAAGAAGTGAGCGACTATCCTACATACAGGAGCATTGAAAATGTACCAGCCAAACTGCAAACACGGGCAACAAAAAAGAAATGTTTAACCTGAGCTTTGCTAAAGACTGTCCATTTGTCTCGTCTCGCAACAATTGCACCAGGGGTTGTCCATAAGTATGAGGAAAAGTTCTGCTGATTGCCAATGCATCAGAGGGGTCTGCTGCTGTCGTAGGATCACCTCGAAGTAGATGAACTCGGGATCCCTGACACAAGTAGAGTTCAGGAGGTGGAAAAAAGTGATGGGGTAAATCATTTACTGGATGCAAAAGCACATGACCGGGATCCTAGATTGCAAAATGCATAGAAGGCGCTATATGCAAAATGATGGAGAGCCCCTGAGCAAAGTAGGTGAGCTTCTCGAGTTCTTACCTGCAAGGCAGGTGGCAGCTGGGGAATGTACTTGCTTCTAATCTTCTGCAACCCACTAAGCGCCATTCAATCTAGTGCAAGAATTGCAAAGAAGAGAGAAATGGAAAGGGCCGATGTAGCTGCCCCCTCTTCTGAAGTTCTGGATTCAATTTGGGCGCTTAGCTTTGTGAATTTCGCCTCGCAAGGTCAAAAGAGAAAAGAAACCCTTGCATGCAGGGCCTGAAAGAAGACGAAGAACTCCGACTGCACTTCGAGATGCGGAAAAGCTTATTGTGTATTGTAGTGAGGGCCAGTAGATGGCAGGTAAAAGACACCATAGCGGATTTTCTTAAAGCCCCCTATTCCCATGGGCTCCCTTGATATTTTCAATGGTAAAATGTCTTAAGGATAAGCTTGAATGCATTAGGACAAGCAAGTAGCTTGTCTCCTTTCTACATTTCACAAACTGCCCTCCCATCCATTTTTTATGAGTCTTGCTAAGGCTCCATTTTTTATGAGTCTTGCTAAGGCTGGGTTAAGACTGAACCCCCCCGGAAGAAACACATGTGTGCAAATTTGTCGTCGCCTAGTGTGAACAGTATGGAGGAGGAACGGTGAAAAAGCGAAGGGGGGGGGGGGGGTTGGGTCGGAAGAAAAATGGAGGGCCCCACAAAAGAGTGATCAACTCCAACCAACCAAATTTCACCATGGAGCATTGACGTCCCTGTGCATTTCTCTTCCGCCACCTAGTCTGAACCGGCCCTAAGACTAATTAATGGAGGGGTTTTATATGCAAGGTAATGCACCTACCCATAAAGCACATATAATCGCTTCTGCGAAAGCAGGCCTTTTAAGTAAGAGGTCTGCTAGTGAAAGTACTAAAACCACATACATGAGCCACTCAAAGTTTATAGAGTAGTTAATGGAGGGGTTTTATATGCAAGGTAATGCACCTGCCCATAAAGCACATGAAATCGCTTTTGCAAAAGCAGGCCTTTTAAGTAAGAGGCTTGCTGGTGAAAGTACTAAAACCACATACATGAGCCGCTCAAAGCATTGTCCGGTTGAGAAGCTTAGATTGGGTTCAGGATGCGCTGACTAAACACTATCTTGACACTAGTTGTGCCCTGCGTGTTCACAAGAGCTGGCGGTAGAGCTCAGTGATCTATAGCTGATTGGTTGGGAATGACCTTGTAGAGGATGAAAAGTGTTCGAGCTTCCTTCTCGCTAAAAAGGCAGGCAAAAATATGCGCCTTCCCGGGGGGGTTCACCCATCTTTGAGGTGGGTCCGAAACCTTTGTTTTCGTTTCTCTCCAATGGTTGTGTGCCATGGTTTCTGCACACTCCTTGTCGTCACTTCGTCTGAACCCATCTTTAGAGCGCCTTCTCATAGGGCCCTTAAAGTGCATTTTGTAACGAAGGCCCTCTGAATTCGGAAAGCCCTTTTGAAATTTGTCAGCCACCCCATAGGGAGCTTCAAACCGGGTGTGTTCGTTGCTCGCTAGCTTGCAATCTCACGTGGAAGCCTCGGTCATTTTTATTTTCCTTTAAAGACACCCACAAGCAATGTACGAAGATAACTTCTTCTTCTCCATATGTGGCTTTGTGCCTATCTACTTGTATCTTTCCCTCCCCTCACCTCCCTGCTTTGTCTCGCGACGTCCTGTTGTGCGCTTCTCTCTCTCTCTCTCTCTCTCTCTCTCTCTCTCTCTCTCTCTCTCTCTCTCTCTCTCTCTCTCTCTCTATAGAGACATTTGCAACATCGGTCACTTGGGAGCATTCTCTCTCCCCCACTTTCCAACCTCGCTTCCAGCACACTCTCCAATGGATCCCTCCAAATTTCAAGCTCTCGCCATGTCGATTATTGTGGTTAATATTGTGTTACAGTATTGGATGAGCTTGTGTGATGCCTTGTCTATCACAACGCCAACAAGCATTGCCATTATTGAATGTATTGAGTCGGACTTCATGGTCGTGGCTTTGCATGCAATTGCTAGTGGGTGTGGTATTGGTGATATATTAATGTAAGATAATCATCCCATTGCATGCAAAAGTAAAAAGCTGAAACCCAATGAGCTCAATTGTTGCAATTATGACAAAGAACTACTAGATGTTGTGCATGCTTTGAATTTGGGCAAACAGTACTTGATGGGATTTGATTTTTTTATTAAAATTGATCAACAAAGCATTCATTTTTTTGCTTTCACAACCAACTATCTTTGATTTTCATATAAAGTAGGCATCCTTTATTCAAAGTTTTCATCTACTCATTTAATATCAACGATGGCATGAAAATAAGGTTGCAAATGCACTAAGTCGCTTGCCATCAATTAATAACATTTTTGTTTCGTCTTGTAAAAATTTTCCACAAAGGGTTAATACTTATACTTATGACTCTGACTTTTGCTGACATTTATGCTTGCTTTTGTAACCATACATCCTTTGTTCATGCACAATACTCTTTTCATGATGTGTATTTGTTTTTTGAAAAGAGACTGTGCATAACCATTTGCATTTCATCAACTTGTTCTTCAAGAGTACCATGAACCACCTTATACAGGCCACCGTGGGATTGCCACAACTACTTATATAGTAGAATCTCAATTTTATTGGCCCTATCTTCAAAAAGATGATGTTATATATGTTGCACAATGTTTTATTTGTCAACAAATCAAACATCATCATGATAAGCAAAATGGTTTGTTGATGCCTTTACCTATTCCCGACTCTCCTTAGCAACAGATTTCTACGGATTTATCATTGGATTGCCACTCACTCATACACAAAACAATTTGATTTGGACCATCGTAGATAGATTTAGCAAGTAGGCTTACTTTCTGCTTTGTAAGAAGACCTTTTTAGCTAAGTAAGCGGCTCTATTGTTTCTTAAGCATATTTTTGTTTGCATAAGATGCCTAAATCTATCATAACTGATCAAGAGATACGTTTTTGCAATGATTTTTGGGTTTTGCCCTTTGAGCAATGTTAAAGGTGATTGATTTTCACTATTGTCGTGCTCTTCTGATCTTTGTTAGAGGGCTTGCTAACAAAAATCTCTTTCAATTTTGTACATTTTGATACGTGGATTTCGATTACCTTTTTGGTTTACTCTTTCGAGGTTATTATGATGAATATTGGGAAGTTCTCTTTGAGTACTTTACTTGTATGGAGAAAAGTGGAGATTTGCCTTGTCTCCACACAAATTTTGAAGATTCCTAGTTTTCTCTATTTTTTGCAACTTAGGGCAATTGGTTCCCAATCGGGGAGGACTATTATCAATATTACTAATTTTGGATGTTTTATCAATTTTGATCATGTTTTATCCTCAAAAACCATTCAAAAGAAGTAATGTAAATAGAACCACCAAGGAGACCATGTAAAAGGTTTTTATATTGTCCAGGGATGGCCCCAAGGGCGCTTGACCATGTGCGAACACTGCTAAACGACACAATTGTGATGGACGGCACCACGAACCACAACACCAACACCACCACAAATGCCCAACAGATGACATCAACCGTGACATGCGTAGCACTTGCATCTATGTAAGCGAGATGGGAGATTCCACACCATCTCCAATGGGGACTCTCTCCTTTCCACTAGTGATACCATTAGTAAAGTCCAACTCTTATATATATATATGCCCCAAAAGTCCAACTTAGTATTGCACATGTGGGTTTTACCTCACTACCATGAGGGAACCCTCCAAATCATTGTTTCAAAATCCCCTTTAAACACCTTGGGCATCATAAAAAACAAAGTCTTTTGATGCTACTTCCCATGCTTGCACTTGATGCTCAAGTATCCAAATGCCAAACCATAAAGATTGGCCTAAGACCTATATCTCCGGCTTCATATTGAAGCATTCACCCCACATCACCGGTACCGAGCGCAAAAAAAATCAAGAAAAATCAAAATTTACCATCTATTCTTGTTTTTTGCCAACAAACGCACTTATCTTCGTGCACATATATCCGATTGACAAGATGTATAGCTCATCTTGAAGCTCTCGGTAAGTATTACCAAAAACCTTGGGGAGTTGAGAAAAAAACCTTTAATGTATGCATTCCAAAGTGCCATGCCATTGCAACCATTAGGAAAAATATAGACTTTGCATGGGCCTTGTAAGGAATCCTAATTTTTAGGGATTTATGCTAATGTTGTGTAGGGGCATTCAAGAAGATAGTTTTGAATAGGCTTTTCTAGCCTTTTTTTAGGCACATGTACGATATGGACCTAAGAGGTCACTTTCTCTCTCTAGCTTTTTGGAAGTGAAGCGAGTAAAGGAGTGTGGCCACATTAGCAAAAACGTGTCACTAAGGGCCAAAACTTGACATTTTTTAATTAAAATTTTTTACTTATTTTTCACTTAAAACTCTCCCCCAAAATATATGCATATCAAAAAAACCATTTTGACCTTTTTTTGATCTACAAGCACTGAAAGTCCACTTTTTCAAAAATCTTTCCCAAAAAAAAAAACCTTTGTTCTCTCCTCTCCCTCTCCCTCTCCTCTCTCTCCCTTCTCCCTTCTCTCGTCCTCCTCCCCTCTCTCTCCCTCTCCCATCTTGCTTCCTTCTCTCCTCCCATCTCCCTCCCCCCTCTCTCTTTTCATCATTTGCTTCCTCACGCATCAACTGCCATGGTGCTCACGGACATCACATATCATGTGCCTCCACGACTACGTACTCCGCACATCAAAAGTGCACATATTCGCTTGCCCACGGAGTTTGAATCGAGGGCCGCACATGAGGGTGAGCAGAGGCCATCATAGGAACATCGCATCGTCTGTGAGACGAATGTTGATATTTGGGTGGATGGCCATTTGTACCCTTACGATCCTATAAGCCGCTTCCATCCATCCTTTAATAGCTTTTCAACCTTTCTTCAATATCTTGAGAGGGGAGAAGCAGGCTTGTTAGGCTATTGCAAGCGATTGTCTATGGGTATAGGTGCTTCTTTGCATTTGTGGATGCACGAATGTCAATCTCTCTTCAGGTCAAAACAGTGGCATTACAGCAAATTATTGCCTCTTTGGAGAGGAAAATTGACCCTACCCAACAAAAAATGCAAGAAAAGGATGCCCACATAAAAATTGCAAAAAAATTCAAACTCAAAACACAAAAAATTTGCAAGTCCAGCTCTGAAAACATTGATCGTATAGCATTTCTGACCTAACTTGAAACCTTGTGTCTATGCATAGCCTTGTTTGGTTCTACCATGTAGTTGAAGTCAATGCAACTTAAAAGACTATGCAGTACTTTGATGGCAATTATACTGTTGGAATTGCATGACCGCAAGAAGGAGTACCATCAAAAGGTAGGCTTAAGTCCATACGAGATCTTTTCAAATGGAAGGAACCATTTAGATGGACTTTATTAAGTGCTGCTAGTGACCACGATATCACTCTACACACTTAGTTCTCTAAGTGTGATAAGGTGAGTTAAGTTGTATTATGTTTACTTAGTTCTAATTGCAATCCTAAGCAGCCATTATGGAGGAAAATTGTTATGTTAAATGTTAACCCTCACGGCTCACAGACACTCTATCACCTACGACGGACGTTGTATTATTTACTTGGTAGATTCAGGTATCGGGCTTGTCGGTCCAATAGGAAAAGGGTAAGAGTGATCACAGATGAGAGGCGCACTCTAACTAGAACATTCAAGGGATTAGTTGGCTAAGCATGGGCGCCCAAGTGTGAATAGGGTGAGCTCATATAAAAGTCAACTAAACCTAAAATTCACTCATTATTCCATTTGTGCAATTGAAGAGTGCTCTTGGTCCATCTCCATATCCTTCTTCTTCATCTCCTTGTGTGTGTGTGTGTGTGTGTGTGTGTGTGTGTATGCGTGAGAGAGAGAGAGAGAGTGTGTGCGATCGAGCATTGCGGCGGCACGACGGCGGCGAGGCGGTTAAGCGCGGCGTAGCGGTGTCTCCCTCTTCTTCGCGGTGAGGAATCCTCCACGAAGCAAGCGTAGAGCGGTGAGTGACACACCATCGTCATCTTTGAGCTTACTAGTTTAGGCTTGTTGTGTGCTTGGAGCCATTTGTGGCTCACACGCGGTGTACCGGCAAGTTCCTTGCATTGACACGTGCGACATACGCGCACATTTTTGGTGCCGTTGCCGGGGAATGCCATGCACTAAGCTTGAATGGCACTCTGTGCTTCTTTTGTGGTGCAATTTCAATTGTAGGAAAGGTAAGGAAGGAGGGTGTGTGTGTTGAGAAGAAGGATTTTGTGTTATACTGTGTATTTTTTTTGTTAATGGAGTTTTCAAAGGTACTGTGTTTATTCTTTGTGTATTAAGGTTGTTAGTTTTCTTTATTAATGGAGTTTCCAAAGGTACTATGTTTATTCTCTGTGTATTAAGGCTGTTAGTTTTCTGTGTACAGTAAGTAGGAAGTAGATCTGTGAGAGCTAATAGAGTGTGTTAGTGTGTAACAGTAGGTGTATTAATTAGAAGTAGGTAGATAGAGTGTGTGTGTGCTCTCGCACAGGCTGCGATGACCTTATCCTTTAAGAGTTAGTTTTCTTTATTAATGGAGTTTCCAAAGGTACTATGTTTATTCTCTGTGTATTAAGGTTGTTAGTTTTCTTTATTAATGGAGTTTCCAAAGGTACTATGTTTATTCTCTGTGTATTAAGGCTGTTAGTTTTCTGTGTACAGTAAGTAGGAAGTAGATCTATGAGAGCTAATAGAGTGTGTTAGTGTGTAACAGTAGGTGTATTAATTAGAAGTAGGTAGATAGAGTGTGTGTGTGTGCTCTCGCACAGGCTGCGGTGACCTTATCCTTTAAAAAATTTAAAAATTAAAAATTTTAAAAAAAATTAAAAAAATTTAAAGGTAGGACCGGGATCGGGAATATCTCCCAGACCCAAGCCCAAGCTCACGCTCACGCCTAGGCCTCAGTCGCCTTTTAAAATTACGAATTTTAGCTTCACATATAGCTAAAAATTGATTTTTTGAGGACCAATGGAACTTCAGATGCCCGAAAATTGTGTTGTGAAGCACACGACGATCCTCTAAGTGATACGCTCGTTTCGAGCTATCACACACTTTAATAAAAAGAAAACATTTAAAAACATTTAAAAAACATTAAAAACGTCGAGTGAAAACGGACGCTTAAAAAAGGTAAGCGGTTAACCTTCGAGGTTATTCGCCGACGCTTGTAGGGTGCCAAAGGCACATGCATGTGCGCTCTGGTTGTGTGCTAGAGATGGAGCAACTAGAGAGAATTTCAACTTACGCGAGTTCTCAACATCCACCTACATTAGGTTCCGGGCCCTCGACGGGGACCCAAGGTAGTACAAACCAAGACCCAAACGTAGCGGCTAGTGACTCTTCCTCTGACTACGACTTCATGGAGGGTTTCCCAATGCCTAATCCCGATAGCTCAAGACAAGACATGCATACCATGGGCCCGGGGTCCGGACCGAGCGTGCTTAGCCGCTTGAAGGAAACCTTTAGTAGAGCCACTTGCTCTGAACATGGAGCTAATGATGTATATGAGGGGGGTGGGGGAAGTAAATTCTCCATTCATGACCAACGTAGAGCCTATGCCCTTAGAGAATGTGCACGTGAATACTTCATTCACTGCACCTCCTGACTCTTCATAGTTATTTCCCTTCGAGGTCATATTACCTGATGGTAGAAGCCTTGCCGAAGTGCAACAGGTTGAGCGATATATCCTTGCAGCAAGGGAAAAGGAAATTGAGAGCTTACTCAAGGCGGAGCAACGAAGAGAGTTAAAAGCGAAAGCCTCTATGTCAATATCCTTGCTAAGAGACCAATCAAGTGCTCCTGACTTAGCACCACTAAGGGCCAACCCCTAGAAAGCAACATTGCATCTGGTTCAAAGGACACCCCTAGCACCTCAATCCTAGATGGAGCGTTCCTAAATGAGAACTGGGAGTACGAACTACAAACGGAAACTCTGACCGACCTATACACAGGTCATACCTATCACGTGGGTTGGTTAGATGTCCTACAATCCACAATGGGCGCTACTAGTGTGGATGATCAACAACAAAGAGTTTGTGAGGTCATCCATAGGGTCATTGACTTAGAGAGACAGAACAAGGAGATCAACATGCCTTCAACGGGTCTCATGAGATTCTTGGATACAGGAAAGGCTAAACAACCGACCTTATCGCAAATGGAGACTCCCTCGGTAAGTCTGATGGATCCTCCATATGTTGTTTCTCTAGGGGTCTCAGCGCAATCTGAGCCCACAAGTGATAGCTTCACCTTTCCAAGTCTAGCTCATCTTTCCCTTGATGACACCACGGCTACCATGCCTACCCCAATGATGGGCATGCCGAGAAACATGCCATGGACCTCATTTGTTAGTAAAGCACCGATACATGGTAGCTCAATGCCTGCAACAGTACCTATAAGTGTGTACCAATCGTATACACCCATGGGTCCTCGTACTCATGTAGTCTCTACCCCTCCCATTGTTTCAACTACCTATGCTCCACAACCACAACACCCAAGTTCTTATTTCCATGGGACTATACCGGCTAGCATTAACATGTCACATCCGACGTCTGCAATGCCTAGGGCCACACATATGAACTTTGGACCACCACATGGCACAACATCGTACCCAACGTGGAACCCAAGGGATTCCTATGCGCCAAGCCCATGGCACATCGTACCCAATGTGGAATCCAAGGGCTTCCTATGCGCCAAGCCCAATGCCAATACCTACTCCACATGTAGTCTCTGGAGCACCTCCACCCACGTTTCCTGCTCATTTATGTGACTTGGCAACATTTGTTCAAGCTATTGGTCGATCTATTGCTAAGAATATGCATAATGTGCCTGATAGAGAGCCTAAAAGTAAGGCAGTACAAATAGCCAAGCAAACACAAAAATTTAGTGGAGACGGGGATGTGAGAAAGCATATCGAAGTGTTTGAACAAATATGCGATTCTCTAGGAGAACACAATGACTTACATAAGAGTAATGCTTTAAGCCTTAACCTTAAGTGGGAAGGCAGGGGAATGGTATAGAACCCTAAGGGTGGAAGAAAACATGATTTACCCTACTCTTAGGAGACTGTTCTTAAAAGAATACATACGAGAGGGAGTACTTTGGGGTGTAGCCTCTCAGCTCCAGAAAGCCCAACGAGAGGAAGGAGAGTCGGTGAGAGACTTTATTAGTCGCTTGAAGCATTTGAATTCTCGATGTAATCCAAATGAGCTCTTCAACCATAACCAATTTCTTGACAAATTCATTAGGGGATTACGACATGAGGATATCTACAATGGCTTAGTCATTAGAGGTATCACCACTTGGGAAGCAGTCACCACCAATGCGATCCAATTGGAAGATAATTTAATGATTCAAGGAGAAAGAGTGTATGTTGAGTCTAAATCTATTAACTCACAAGCATCAAGGCATCAACCAATGACCCTAAAGCCTATTGCTAAGGAGCCAAAGATATCTGAGATGACTTTAGCAGATCTCACGAAGGCTATTCAAGAGAGTCTTAGAGACAATCGTGCTCCGCAAAACAATCACATGTATCCAAGAAGGGAGCAACAATGGTGCTCAGTATGCTATGGTCCGCATAGTACCAGTGAATGCTCTACCTTTAGAGTGAAATTCAATGGGAATTGCAATGCCCTGTGGGAGGTATGGTCATCAAGCTAAGGATTGCATAGTATTTAAGCGCGCGATGGCCAATAGACCAACCTTAGCATGGACAGACACACCTCGAGTGCCTGCATTGATCCCAGCCTCACCTCTTGAACAACCGTCACAACACATGGTCCCTAGGGCCCAAAATGTTATTCAAACAACACCTTTATCACCTCTAGTGCTAGGACCGCAACCACCACATCCGAGAATCACTTATGTGAATCAAGTGAGTTGTGAGTCATCTATTTCTTGTTTGGAAGGCTGTGAGGAAGATATAGATCCTAATATTGCCTATGGGATGGATGTGCTTGAAGAAAGTCCACAATACTACATGCAGGACTATTGGGGACAAGTGAAACCTGTATATCAAGTAGCTGCTCTTGTGGTAAGAGGCCAAAATATCAATTACAATGCTAAGAGACCACCTCTTCAATGCTATGAGTGTGGAGGCCCACATCGTGTAGCCGAGTGTCCTATTAGGCTACAAAAGAACGTCACACTAATGCAAACCAATCAAGTGAGCACGTCTACAATGCCAATACTCATGTGTAATCGATGTGGCATAGATCATTTGATTACCCAATGTCCAAATAATCCAAATGCACCGAAGATCACGCCATTAAACTTGATTGAAGTTACCAAGGAGCCATCACAAAGTACACATGTGGTATCAGTAAACATACGCACACGATCGATGCTCCAAAAACAAAATTATATTCTTGAGGAAAGAGACACGGCATCGATTACCCAATCTCAGAAAAAGAAGAAAACACGAAGAAAGAGATCACAAAAAGCAGTGAAGTCAGACCCCAGTTCAAAGACCAACATAGGGACTGGTGACGACCCCGTATATATGAACAACGTTGAAGAGGATTTTGATTCAGGAGAAACCATGGAGACCAAAACAACCACTAAGATAGAAACCAACAAGGAAGATCTTCATGAGCCACAATGGCCAGGATCCAAGAAGAAGATAGGAACTTATCCAAACCCTACAAAGGAGATTGAGCGAGTCAAGCAATTAAGGAGTTTGGTAGAAGATACCCAAAGGGATCTGGAACCAGCACCTAGGCAGATCCAGATTATAGACCGCGTGTTCCCTACGCAACAACAACCTCACCAAGTCCATAGACCCTTAGCCATACCTAGTGTCATCCAAGAAGAAAGTGACTTAAAGTCATGGGAAAGTGGGCGTACTCACTTCTTGATGGAAAGAATGTTTACAGAGGGACTACCTAATCCTATCGAAGAAATGAAGATCCAATCTTCTCCACGTCAAGGCACTGAAGCCCAAAAGGTGTCGTTAAACATTGCCAAATTGATGGATTTCATGTCTTCAGAAGTTAGAACCACCATCATGTCCAAACTATATAAAGACCCTGAGTTAGTCTCAGCTCTTCGAGCCTTCCTCAATGGAGAACTAAAGCTTAGGCTACCACAATTTGCACAGATGGATGGAGCTGGGGAGATGCCAATAGAGGAGGAACACTTAGATCCACAACCCAACCTAGATGAGAACCTTGTTATAGAATTACCTGTTAACAAGTTGGGACAATATTTTGAGGATGATGAATCCAATGCGACCATACCGATTACTACTAAGGGATTAATCATGAAGGTAATCCTTGATGGTGGCGCTGGGGTTAGCATTGTGACTAAAAATTGATGGGAAACTATGGGGAGACTTCACCTTGCGACCACAACCATAGTAGTGAAGATGGCCAATGGGTCTATTGTTAAACCTATTGGGATGCTAGAAGATCTCAAGATCAAGGTCTTTGGACATAAATAAGAATTACCTTCATTGTTATGGATTTCTCCAAACACACTATGGCATCGGAGATGATCTTAGGACGTCCTTTCATGAGGGAAGCAAAAATGATGCATGACTGGTCTAAAAACCATGTCTACTTGCAGTTCCAAGATTCTATCATTCGAGTCAATCTTGTGACGGGTCGAGCACATCTTCTAGCAAACAGGTTTATAATTCATCATAGATTTGACACCATAGTTCACTCGGCTCCATTGCAGTATTGTTACACGTGTAAAGCGGACACTGATGTTGGGGACGATTCTCCTTATATGGATGTACTACCTGGGATGACTGAGTCGAACAATGTGGATTGGGTCTACCTAGCAGCAACCATAGACACTTGGGGAAATAGGGGAACGACCTGGGTAACACCTGAGGGGGATGAAATGCCCGTACCCTTAAATATGCTACAAGCAATGAATATAGCTTCTGACAAGACTCATCCTAATATAACAAAGAAAACATACAAGTGGGTCCCTAAATCTTCTTTAGCGAGCATGGCTGATGCTAAAAAATAGAAGCCTTATAAGAAACGTACCACATGCTCCAAGAAAAGTAAGAAAACGTGGCGTTGGATTCCTAAACGACTATTGGAAGCCCAAGGCTACTATGAAGGAAATGATCAGATATGGGTGCCAAAACATAGATTGTGTTCTTACTTGTCACCTGACCCATGTAAGCCCAATCCCGTAGCTCCAAAATGAATCAACGATCGTGGAAAGAAAAAAATCACAGAATGCTACACACCCGCTCCAAAGCTAGTTTGGGTACCAAAGAAAGAACGATTTGTTCCACCTAGCTCAGAAAGAGGGGAGTCCCATGAAGCTTCTAGCTCCTCATGTAATGCATCCATAGAGGTAAAAGCTTCTCCACAGCCTCCACCTACAATATTGGACCTCCATAAAGCTACAAAGGAATCCACACCTCATAGTGTTTAAGAATCACCTGATGAACCACTTCAAGTTCGATCTTGGGAGAGTACTTTACCACCCTTGCAACTCGATGAGGCACCTAAGGTAATAGAAAACTAATGGCAAAAATCCTCACATATTACCAACTGGAACAATTGGTTTCAAAGGGTGACAAGCTCATTTCAAACGGTATGATCTACCCAAGGAAGGGGGGAGTGTTTGTAGACAATCATCATTCACTCACTCCCCTCTCAACCTTCTTCCGTGACCTCTCAATCTCCCAATCTTAGGGAATGTACATATAAAGCCTTACACTCACAAAAAAAAAAAAAGAGCAAGAGCAATTAGCAAACAAGTATGCACAATAAAAGACAAAACATTGACCAAGACCTACACATTCACATCCGGTACACTGAAACAGAAACCTATGTCATCAAACACCTTTGATTCCCATCACTCGAGTGATGGAGGGTAGGTAGGATTCATACAATAGGAGTGTTTCTATTTTAGAGTTTAGTGATTAGCAAAGTTCTTTCTTCCCACTGATGTGCCTCCTAGAGGTATTCTTGTGTTTCTTAGTGTGTACAAGAACGTGTTGCTGTTGTTAGGATTTGGACCTTCATGGGATCTTTCTCTCGTTCACACTTCAAATCAAGCGCGACCATCAACACAAACAGGTGTTTCTTATCCATTAGCAATGTCCCTTATCTTTTTGCATCCATGTTTGTCTGCTTTGATTGTGATTGGTAGCATAATATTCAGTACCTTTGCTTAGTATCAAACATTAAATTCAATGTAACTTTTTGTCATAATCACTTGTCGAGATTTAAAAATCACGCAGTCCGACTAAGCTAGTTTGACCAAGCTAGGTGTTAGAGATCTTCTCTTAATACTATGGGGAATGTCTTCCTAATAATCAATGGTTACTTAGGTTCTTAATTTGATTTAGGCAGCATTGTGTGAAATGTACTAGGGCTTTCTAGTGGGCTTTGTCCCTATTGACCTTTAGCTTAAGTATTATAAAGGGTGTTTACTAGTGTGATGAGCCTTGGGAGGTGTAATAGTGTCATATGACCCCCCAAAGTTACAAAATTAAAATGCTGAAAATGAACAAACAAAAAATCAAAGTGCCACAATGTAAAATCTTAAACTGGAAGAGTAATCTCAGCTTGATTTGGTACTTCACTCACATGTATCGCCTATGGTACTAGAGCCCTAGAGGTTCCCGGTGTGGGCGCTTTTCCTTGAAAAGCAAAAAACCCAAGGCATATAAAATAAGCACACACATCAAAATTGAATCACTGTGAAAAGAATTTGGGGGGTCAAAGAAAAGGTAATCAGTTAGGGGATGATTTCATGAGAATTTCTTTTTATTGTAGCTTAACTACAAGGTCTTCTAGGTATAGTCTCTAGTCAGCCCTCGAACATGAAATACTTGGCTCTCACGATTAAACAACTTAATTGACCAGAGAAAATTAAGAAGCTTACCCATGGTATTAATAGTCGATCTTTAGTGCCTTTCGACCATTAAATTAAGGACCCCAAACTTGTTTAATTTTTACCTTTACATCTGTTTATGCATTTGATTATATTGCAATTTAATATTTATTGCTGACAAATGGTTTAAAATTCTGTTACCAATCAATTTGTCTATCTAAAACTGCATATGCTTTTTAATTGTAAATGAGAATGCAATTACTGTGCCAATGTTGTTTGATTTTGCAATGACTGAAGAAGGCTAAGGACATTCATCTCAAATGCTCTTCCACCTCGACGAACGTGCTGCAACTCAATACCTTCCGAGGACGGAATCTACATCAGGAAGGGGGACATGTTAACCCTCACGGCTCACGGACACTCTATCAGCTACGACGGACGTTGTATTATTTACTTGGTAGAGTCAGGTACCGGGCTTGTCGGTCCAATAGGAAAAGCGTAAGAGTGATCGCCAATGAGAGGCGCACTCTAACTGGAACATTCAAGGGATTAGTTGGCTAAGCATGGGCGCCCAAGTGTGAATGGGGTGAGCTCTCATAAAAGTCAATTAAACCTAAAATTCACTCATTCTCTCATTTGTGCAATTGAAGAGTGCTCCTGCTCCATCTCCATCTTCTTCTTCTTCATCTCCTTGTGTGTGTGTGTGTGTGTATGCGTGTGTGTGTGTGTGTGTGTGTGTGAGAGAGAGAGAGAGAGAGAGAGAGAGAGAGAGAGAGAGAGAGTGCGATCGAGCATGCGGCGGCACGACGGCGGCGAGGCGGTTAAGCGCGGCGTAGCGGCATCTCCCTCTTCTTCGTGGCAAGGAATCCTCCACGAAGCAAGCGTAGAGCGATGAGTGACACACCATCGTCATCTTTGAGCTTACTAGTTTAGGCTTGTTGTGTGCTTGGAGCCATTTGTGGCTCACACGCGGTGTATCGGCAAGTTCCTTGCATTGACAGGTGCGACATATGGGCACATTAAACTCGAGTGATTGCAAACTTAAGTATGCATACTAGATTCATAGAGGCTATATCTCCCTTGGGCTACATAAGCTTTAGCCCATGCTAGTTTTAAGAAACCTACACATTTGGTTTCTTTAAAAAAAAAATCATTAACATGATCTTCTCTAGAGTACAAAGAGTAGTAGGGTTTGACCCATTTGTAATCATTTTTGTCTAAGGTGATAATGTACATAAGATCTTCACAACATGGATCTTGAATTGCATATAAGACAAGTTGCCTACAAATAAGATGTTGTCGCCAAAACAATATTTATGGTGCACCCCAAAACGTGGAAAAGGGCAAAAATTTTGGTGTTCTCCAACATAGATTTTTCACTCTTGTTTTCCATGACAAAAAGTATTCATTAAGGGCGATTAATGAGGGGGATTAGTGTCAAGAAACAAGTTCTAACAAGTGGCCTACATTGCATCTAAGGGCTAGGAGCCTAAAGGCTATTAGCTTAAGCGTTAGGAACTATCCTATGAGGATAAAGTGTGGCTAACCTTGGAGTTCCTAAATATAGCAACAAGGCTTGACTATATTGAGATTTTGCTAGGTGGAGCTTTAATTTTCTCTCAACCCCTCTTTTCATGCAAAAGGCTACCGTGGTCTAATTAAGGAGGTTGTTCTCTATTGTTGCTTGAAAATTGTATAGCCAATACGAACCCACTGTGGTTGGGTTTAGAAGATCTCCTCTTTTCACTTCCTTCCACGCTACGATTTCCACTACAATAATGATCATCTTGTCAACCAATGAGAGATAGCTCAACTAGAAAGTGAGACCATGGTCAATGTTCAATGCACAAAATCCTCAATTGATGCTAGAAAGGTATTTGGGAATGTGAAGTGTACAAGGGGGTGGCCCAAATTTTTGTGGGGTTAGAAAGGTGCTGTGTTTTTTTGTCTAATACAATCTTGCCATTGTGGACGCACATTGTTGTTCCACTTGAAACCAATCTATGTCTCCTAAGTGTAGGGCAGGAAAATGGTGTTTGAAAGGCCTACCTATACCATCGAGCTTGGTACCCAAAAGTTTAGGAGGAGATATCGCCTTTAGGCTGGAAGGTGGTTGAACCACACCCCCAAATGTGCAAATGGCCTCTAGTACTGGTTGTTGGTAGTCACAATCTTTTTATAAAGCAACCACCAATAGAACAATAAGAGAGCCTTCCCACAAACGAGCCTAAAGTGTTGCTAGCAGGGCCTTTTGGTCAAAGTGCTCTTCCCATAGTCCCGCTATACTCACCATTATAGAGAGGCATATGTGTGTTTTTTCCATTCCCCCTTTCCACCTTCTGGAGCCTCGGTGGAGAAGCGCCAAGTGAGAACTTAGTTCAAAAATTTTACAAATTTAAGAAAAAAAGAGAATATTTTTTCTTTGATTTTTTGCGAGGAGGAAACTCCATCGCTTAAGAAAAGAGACATTCCCGAACAATGCTTCACCATATATAATTTTAGTTAAACTCAACCTAATGATTTAATCACTTTCTTATTGTTTTAGAAAGCCACAGTTGACCCTTTCACTTTTTTTTTCAGCCATACTCACAATTGTGAGTTGAGAAAAGTTATATTAACTCGAAAAGAATACAATTTTCCTCAAGTTGGGGGGGCTAGGTTTCCAAAAGAGGCTTGTACACAAACACAGAGGATACAAAACCAACGGTGACAAACCTACCCTCTTGAGTGTTCTAAGCAGATCAATGCATGACTCCATTCTACATCCTTGTCCAATGACTCTCTTCTTGCTCCAAAACCATGGATGAGCTTAATGCTCATGCACACAATATGCTCAAAATGAGCTACATCCAGTTCAACCTCAAATACCCAAAGGTTCCTAGACTTCCAAACCTGGTTAAGGTAGCAGATTCTAGTAATTTGGATGCACACCAAAATGGCATGGCTTTGGAATCCATGCCCTCCCAAGATCAGGTCATCAGTGAAGAAGATGATCTTCCAAGTCCTCCGTACCCATTTGCAAACCTTAGCAGCTAGCCCCCGTGCGGTAGGGCACTAGGAGAATAGATGAAGGGGATCTTCAGAGGTTGGCCTACAGGTGTTAGAGCCTAGCCCTCTAGCACGCACCTTGATTTGAGTAGGCAATGTCATAAAATATAATATCTAACTTTACCAAATGATTTTCTCATATTAAATTGATCATTTAATGTGGGAGAATAAATGGGAACAAGAGTTAGAATAGAGACATGTGCTTCTAGACCTATCTCAACACGGGACCAAAAAGGAGAGATGGTTACATCTCAATAAGGGTCCAAAAGGAAGTAGTCTATCAAAGAGAAATGTGCAACTAATGAAGCTTAAAAGACCTTAGGGTTAGCTTCATTAAAGACCTCCAATGGTTAATGTTAAAAGTCCTTTGACCTTAAGCAAGCTAGGGTTGAGCTTGAGGTAGGAACCCGATCTAAACTTAAGCAAGCTAGGGCTGTGCTTGAGGTGGGAACCTTAAGCAAGCTAGGGTTGTGCTTGAGGTGGGAACTTTACCTAAACTTATGCAAGCTAGGGATGTGCTTGATGTGGGAACACGACCTAAACTTAAGCAAGATAAGGCTGTGCTTGAGGTGGGAACCCCACCTAAGGTGCTTGTCATGCTTGATGACTAAGGTACTCGAGGTACTTATCACATTTAATGAGGAAGTTGCTTGAGAAGCTTCCTATGCATGGGGGGTAAGATGCTTGAGTCAAAAAAAAGAACCTACTCACTTAATGAAGAAGTTGCTTGAGAAACTTCCTATGCATAAAAATCTCAACGTTAGGGGAATTCTAAAAGAGCACATGGAACACATGTTAGACTCTCAGTAAGCTTAACCACATGGTGTGCTTGAATGCTATTGGTTGGGCTAAAGAGGGGTCCAATGAGATTCTACTTCCATCTAACAAACATCTAGATATTTTCAAGCTCTGTCTCTCTCTAAGGGTAAGGAGGACACTTGTCAAAAGACTACCCATATGCTTGACTGCATGCTGTATGTGATTGGCTAAGGGGAAAGGGGTCCAATGAGCTTGTAGCATGTAGAATTTTCGCCCAAAGAAAGGAAGGAGGGTGCTAGGGGCATATACTCCACACACACACTCATTTGGAAAGCCATTCTCACTTGGTTGAAGTTGAAGAACACCACCTCCTTCTCCAAGCTTGTGAGAGTGAAAGCCTACACCAACACTCTTGGCTATGGAATGCAAATCCAACCAAGAGTCATGCTTCAATGCTTAAGCTTGCAATCTTCTCCATCTCCATTGCTATGCTATTATGTATGCTAGCAAGAAGAGTAATGATAAGTGAGGAACTATTTCTTTCTCCTATGGAATGTTTCTTCTTCCTCTTCCCTATCCTCATTCCTCGCTAGCTCTCTCCACCTTCGAAGGTGTTTGAGGCCTTGGGACTAAGACTTGGGATAGTTAATGCTTTCTACAAGTTTATGTTATGCTTGTGATGCATCTTCATTGCATCACGTAGGTCACAAGGAACACAAAGATTGTATTGTACCAAGTCTCTCTTGATGGGAGAAACTATAATACAAATGCCTACAAGTTTATGTTATGCTTGTGATGCATGAAGCTTTCCATCTTCATTGCATCACATAGGTCACAAGGAACACAAAGATTGTATTGTACCAAGTCTCTCTTGATGGGAGAAACTATAATACAAATGCCTATCGGAGGGGGGACCGGCTCCATATGAATCCGGTCCTCAATTATTGTCATGTTCTCTAAACTCTCTCTCTTGCAAAAGTATTGTTCATGCCAAGTTAACTAAGTACCATGTTTATGTTGCTACCATCAATTAAGTTCACCCGCTATGCTCACAAAGTAATCTCTCAAAAGTGCTTCACCTAATTTCCTAATTCCGCTACTCTCAAAGTTCATAGGGAATTTCCATTACAGGCAAGGCTCCCCAGAGCACCTTCCAAATGAATACCTTCATGTATTTCGGCCCTTTATTCTCCCAAATGGCCTTAACACTCTTTTCCCAACGCTCTTCTGACCAATTTTTCTTAAAGATTCTGGTTGAGTGGGTTGAATCAATCCACTTTGTATATCAACACATTATAGGTACTCTGGGTCTTGGGAAGTGAGAACACTCCGTCTTTCGGCCAATGCCAAGCTCTCCAATCAATTTTTGATCCATTGACAGGTGGAGGTGAGGCTACAAGCACTTCCAAAACTCTAACAATCAGAAGCCTTTTATACATACCCAAGTTATGTTGCATCACTCTACGATCTCCACATCCTTCCAGCAATAGCTTCTATCATCCCAAAGATGGGAGAGTTTAGAGATTCCTCTATTGTTTACCAAGCGTGCAACTTCTCTCCAGAGGGGGTCCAAGGAACACTTCCCAAGTTTGGAGAGCCAGGGGGACCAATTGAGGGAGGAATTTCTCGAGTACCTAAAATTCTCCCCCCATTCCAAAAGGTTGAGGCTGCTTTGGTGCACTTTTGAACTAACTCCCCTATGCAGCCTCCAAGCTTCAGGAGTGTCCAAGAAGGCGCCTCAATCTTGTCCTGCACTGTGGCATTCTTCCAAGTGCCCCCTTTTGAGGCCAGCTTTGCCTCATTAATCAATTCCGCCTTGATTCTCTGGTCTAACTACCCATTCCCATCTCCCCCATTGACAGGGGGTTGAGGTTTTTGTGTTGCTTTTCCACATGAACCATTTGATAGGCTTTAGAAATTCTTTCCAATTGGATTTGCTCAGTTTCAGTAGTGGTGAGACAAATGAGATGTATGGGATCATGACAGTATTAATCACCGTGGCTCTGCTATAGAAGGGGAGGAGCACAAACTTCTGCCTTCTCATTTTGTTGTTTATTTTGGTCAAGAACTAGTCAAATTTTTGCTTATCCATAATGCCCACACCAAGTGGAGTGCCCAGGTGCATGAACACATTGCCCTTACCTATAACTACCCAGAGGCCCTTCTTTCTTATTGAGTTTTGAAAGGGACGCATATGTTATTGATTTTTGAAAGGGATGCATATGTTACAAGGAAAATTGCCTTCTTTCTTATTGATTTTACGAAAGGGATGCATAAGGTACAAGGAAGATATAACTTTGCAGTGCTTAAATACCAAAGGAATCTCCCATGGTTCGGAAAAGTTTTGGTATGGAATTTTTTTGGTAAGAAGACATTTCAAAAAAGATTTTTTTTGTTGCAAAACTCACAAAAAGTGAGTGTGTATAATATATTAAAAACAAAAAATTACATTGCAAGCCATGGCCATATCGAGCCATGGCATCAACCATAGACCATAAAAACGACATAGTCCATACTCGAGCCTTTTACAAAGAAGCTCAAAACCCATACAATCACCGAGCACAACAAGGACACAATCTAATGCCGATACACCTGAACAGATCTTGCTAGAACACAATTGGGAGCCACCATAGTATCCCTTCTCTCGCAAGGGATGCCATGCCCAAACCATGCAGAAGCAAAACTAGAAAAAGAAGACCAGCATAAGGAATATACCCTACATACAAAAATAAATCAAAGCTGACCAAAAAGAAACCACCATCGTCACAGACCGATGGCACCAGCCAGCAGGCCATGCAACCACACCAGTATATTGTTGACACGCAGTGGGCCGAACTTTGCAAAGTCCCATCATTAAAAAAGATGCTTGAGGGGAAGCCCACCCACCTTGACGGAAAAGGGCCCAGAGCCACCAAGCGAAGCATGTCGTGCCACGACGAACTCCGCCTATCGAAAATCCCCTCCCCAAATAGGCAAGGCTGGACATTAAGCTTCGAAGAGAAGCAGGGGTGCCGCCAAGCTCTTTAGGAGAAAAATCTGCCACTTTTGCACCTCCTGTCCACAAGCCTACAACACCCCTTGTCGTCTGCAAAACAACCAGCAGCTTGTTGCAGACCTCATGCAAGCTCAAAGATCGAGCCCCCAGACAACCATCCAAACGGGCCCCCACCCAATGAGGTGTTGCTGGAGCCACCCGACACAAAAAAAGCGCTAGGGTTCGACAGCCCCCGACGTAGGCAAAGTGCAGATCTTTAAAAAAATATTCTACGAACAATAAATCTAAGAATTTGGGTCACATCGATAGCAAATATAGATCCTTTTGAAGCATGCAAAATGAATAAAGGACTAATGAATAATTGTTCTTTTTTGTATGCATGTAGGCGAGGATCTCTCTCTCTCTCTCTCTCTCTCCCCCCCCCCCCTCCCCTCCCTCGATGGTTGTTATTCAAAGAAGATCAAAGAACTTTAGCTTATAGATAAACCCATTTCTTTTTGAATGATGTTTCATTCTATCACTCTTGTACAAAGTATGAGAGCTATTTGGGATGGTACTAGAGAGAAAGGATGTGCAGGGTAAAGAGGAATGGTACATGCCCAATAGAGAAGAGAGGGAATAATCTCATCTGGCTCTCTCATTCTCCCCTCCTGAATGTCTATTCTCCTCCCTTGCTTCCACGCTTTTGAGTCTCATCCTTATATTTTGCACCTGATTGAGAGAGAGAGAGAGAGAGAGAGAGAGAGAGAGAGAGAGAGAGATCCATTTTTGTCCATGGGGGTCATATATGACCCATGGGACCATAAAAGAGCATACAAAAGGTGTCCTCTTTCTAAAAAAGGCCAGGGGGGATGCTTGATACAATTAGGGGAAGGAGGCTTGAAGGTCTACATGATTGGATTGGAGTGTACATGTAGGCTTGATGAACTTGTTGAAGCATCATTAAAGAAAGAAATATTGAAAGGGGAGCAATCTTTGGGGCTAGTGCATCTAGAAACGAAACTTCGTCACTTCTTGTCGTCTCTCTCTCTCTCTCTCTCCGTTTTCAAGTTCAGCTGTCATTATTACGCGTGTTGCTATTGATTTCTCACCTATTATAGGGGTATCGAAGCCCCTATTACAAGCATATTAAAGGGGTATCAGAGCCCATATGATTCTTCTTCTACAAAGGATCCAAACCATTTTTTGCAAGGCAAAGTTGTTGATGTAGACAAAGGTGGTCTTCACTTTCCTTGAAATGGAGAATGGCATGGCCACTTGGAATGCGTTTGTTTTGTTAATGGTCGCTCTTGGTCATGATGCTTGACACGTTGATTGCATTGAGTTGAATTTGTGGGTGAGTGAAAGGTGAGAGGAGAAGAGAGGGAGCACCTAGTGAGCTCATAAACATCGAAGGCTGTATTCACATCAGGCGGCGGAAGGAAAGCTGAAATGCTGCGCACGAATGAGCTTACGCCAAATGGACAAGCTTGTTCACATCAAGCGGAGGCAAGCTAACTTTTCATTGCCACGTAGTGGCAGAAATTGGTTTCCTTTCTTCTTTCCTTTCTTCCGAGACCCCCCCCCCCCCCCCTCGCCCATGCCCTCTTCCACCCTCCACATCAGCACAAAAATATCATTTTCTGTATCATGTGATCCTTTTTCAAACAAATAAAGAGTTTATTTTTGTCCTTTACTCCCTCTTCCGCCTCTCCACTATGTTCACATCAGGCGACGGAAGAAAACTCCCATTCCCTCTTCCGCCCTCTCCTGTGTGAACAACTAGATGGTGGAAGAGTATAAAACACCTCTTCTCCACCTGGAAGGTGGCATTTTACTTCCATTCTTCCACCTCCCCACAATGAACCGACCCTATAAGTTTATGTTTCTTGAACAAGTGAGAGGAAGAGTAAAATCAAAGCACGAGGAAGAGGTTCGAGGACATATGGTACTACATCCTTAAAAAGAGACCAAGTGCAAGGTCTCCATGTAATATGGTCAAAATGTCGTTCAAGATATACTTTTACTTCAAATAGGAAATTCCAAAAAGAAAGCACTTTCACGAACGGATTTTGCCCATTGTCCATATTTTTTTTTAGGGAAAATTACCAAAATACCCCTCTAATTTGTGGAAATTCCCAATATACCCTTCAAATTTCAAAAATTCTCAAAATACCCTTGTATCTATTTTCGTTGGATTCTTTAAGATTTTCTAATCTTTATTCTTGTTTGACAATTGAGATCGGTTTTTGAGTGCTTACATGTAATTTGCCGCCAATTACCTCGCAAAAAAAAGTGAAATATGTCTAAAAATAATAAAGCAATTCATCTCCGAAGCCTACATAACCAACTCAAATTTTAGTTTTAGCATCCTGTATGGTAGACAATCACTCTTCTTATGAAAAGCTACAATGTTTTTTGTTTTTGGAGAAATTGACTCTCACAACCGGGGGTAATTTGGGAATTTTGGAAAATTTGAAGGGCATTTTGGGAATTTATGAAAAATTATGGGGGTACTTTGGGAATTTTTGAAATTTGAGGGGTATTTTGGAAATTTCCACAAATTAGAGGGGCATTTTGGTAATTTTTCCCTTTTTTGTACAAACATACCTTTCAAGCAGATCGCATAGTTCAATCCCACCAAGAGACCATACACTTGTAGTGCATAGCTTCCTTTCAATCGTTTCATTTGCATATGCATCTTGCATTCTAGTCTTCAAAACATTGACTAGTAAGTGTCCAAAACGAGTTTTTCATTTCTTTTATCTAGAATCTTAAAAGATCCTCTTCATCTTTTAATAGAAAAGGGGGGGAGAGGCGGGGGGGGGGGGGGGGGAGGCAGGCACGTGGAGAGAGAGAGAGAAGAAGAATAAGAAGAGACTCTTAACATTGTACGAAACTGTGCCAATAGACCTTAAAAATCTACCCGGTGACTCGAGGAGGACAGGAGTCTCCGTTCATTGCAGGCATGATTACAGAGCAATGCAGTGGCTTTAGAAAGAGCTGGCGATGGGTCTCTCTCTCTCTCTCTCTAGTTTGGTGCAGGAACACCCGTCTTCTGGCATTGGTGTGTCTACGATGCAAGCGCTGGTTTGTGTGCAGGGGACAAGAACGCAGATCAGTGCCCGAGAATGCAAGCGAACCAGCATGCGGGAGGGCAAAGTTGGAGGGACAGAAGGAGACGACAGGTAATACAGAGAGGGTTCATGGTGATGAACAGGGGGAAGGGAGCGCATAACATTGAGGCGGAGGAGGTGAAGAAATTGTAGGCGCAATAATTGGGAAATGGCCATAGTGGGCAGAGGTGGAGAATCCACCACGCAGGAATGGTCTCCAACAGACTTTGCTTCAAGTTCAAAGATTCGTTTGGAATCGAATCATGCAAATTAATAAATGAAATCCCAGATAAGACCCAATAGGCCCTAAGTGTCTAGATTTCGCAAGGAATTACGTAGGGGAAGGACCCATCTTGGGAATCTCACAATATCCTTTTGTTTAAAGGGAAGGAAAGTTTATACATAATGGAGCTTAAAATGTTTTAGGAACGAGAGGGGCTCCACGTGTCATGCATTGGAGGTTTTGAAACCTTTTAGAGTGAAAAAAAAACTTGACTTTTGCAACTTCGAAAAGGTGTCCTCACCTCACCTTCGAGTACGTTTGGTACGATTTTGGAAGTGTCTCATTAAGGTGGAGGAGATGGCACATGTGGTCGGGGGATTTCTCTTTGTGGCCTCAAGAGTGTGTGTGTGTGTGTGTGTGTGTGGTTTTGAGGCGAAAGCAAAGGGCCAATGATTCTTGCTTGGTATAGCACAACACCTACGATCATCAATCTCTTTTCTCTTTGGGCTCAATGAAGGCTCACACACACACGCACACACCCTGGCTCTCCCATGTCACATCTGGGTTGCATGTTGGCCATTGTGGAATAGAGAGAAGGCCGAGAAGACGAGGTGTTGTTTGGAGGCAAGCTAGCTCAAGGAGTCTTGCTGGCATGTGTTGTGTCCTTACACACCCATAGACCTAGGATGCGCAATGTAGGCCTCTTCCAGGTCCTACATGTTCAAACCTGTATAGTCGCTAGCGTGCCCTGGTTTGTGTGTGTGAGAGAGTAGACCTTGCCCAGGTCACTTTCACTGCAGGTTGTGTGTGTGTGTGTGTGTGTGTGTGTGTGTGTGTGTGTGAGAGAGAGAGAGAGAGAGAGAGAGAGAGAGAGAGAGAGAGAGAGAGAGAGAGAGAGAGAGAGAGAGAGAGAGAGAGCAGGCAGGCGAGAGTCAAACAACATGATGAAATGGGGAGGGGGAGTTCTCGGGAGTAGGGCTGCCAGTTTGATTTGTATTATGTATGTCAGATTAGATAGTAGAAAAATGTGGCCTCAATGTTGAAAAATTGCTAGGGAAGTTGTACCGCCATCGGGATAGTGGTAACCATGCTAGGGTGAGAAGACCTCGTGGCACTGCCAGGCAGGAAGGGGTGAAGAATCAATGAGAGTATGTGTTAGTTGACAGTTGACTCTGTGTGTGTGTGTGTGTGTGTGAAATTGCAGTGTGGATGTTTCAAAGGTAGTGTGCATCTCTCGCATGCCTTCAAGCCACGAGCACATAGCGCTCTCTCTCTCTCTCTCTCTCTCTCTCTCTCTCACACACACACACACACACACACACACACACACACACACACACACACACACACACACACATGAGCAGTCTCCACAATGGCAGAGAAGAGTTTGGAGCACTAGCTGCTCTTTTCCATAAGGTGGAGCCGAGGGACAATGCTCTCTCTCTCTCTCTCTCTCTCTCTCTCTCTCTCTCTCTCTCTCTCTCTCTCTCTCTCTCACACACACACACACACACACACACACACAACACACACACATGAGCCCTATGTAGCATGGAGGGGTCTTCTCTCTCATGTGAAGCAGAGGCGGCAAGCTATGTCGGACGATGTGGAAGGGTGGGGTGAGGAATATCTCCTAAAATCTTAATGACTAATGAAGTTTTCTTAAGTCGTGAGAAAATGAGCTCCGCAATCTCGACACTCAAACTACATGTGTGTCTATGTCCACTGTCTCTGAGAGAGAAGTCCAAGTGTGCTTGCGACTTGCAAGTCCTCATCTCCTGCTGACATGCCTGTAAGTTATCGGCACTCCATTATGGACTAATTATGCATTGTCTATCGCTTGAAGGATCCAAAATCATAGGGTAATTGTACGACATAGAAACTTCTTCTGAGTGAATCAAATCTAGAGCCCCCACCTTCAATTCTTCCCCCTCCGACGCGGAATGCATGCTGAGGGGTGCTCAAGCTGATCGTGGGAAGTGCGTGCCCCAATGCTGAGAGAGCGCAAGAGACTATCGGTCTTGCTCTTCTTAGAAACGCGCGCTGGTTTGCTGGACGAGATAAACAAGTGTCTCTGTTGTAAATGGTTTGGTTCAATCAGACAGCCCTCTAATATCTACATATGATTATGCGTGCACATTGCCTGTGTTTTTGTCATAAAATATAATATCTAACTTTACCAAACGATTTTCTCATATTAAGCTGATCATTTAATGTGGGAGAATAAACGGGAACAAGAGTTAGAATAGAGACATGTGCTTCTAGACCTATCTCAACACCGGACCAAAAGGAGAGATGGTTGCATCTCAATAGGGGTCCAAAAGGAGATGGTCTATCAAAGAGCAATGTGCAATAAGTGCTTCTAAACCTACCTCAGCAGGGGACCAAGAGGAGAGATGGTTACATCTCAATAAGGGTCCAAAAGAAGGTAGTCTATCAAAGAGCAATGTGTATCTAATGGAGCTTATGAGACCTTAGGGTTAGCTTCATTAAAGACCTCCAATGGTTAGTGTTAAAAGTCCTTTGACCTTAGGCAAGCTAGGGCTGAACTTGAGGTGGGAACCCGGCTTAAGCTTGAGGTGCTTGTCGTGCTTGATGACTATGGTGCTTGAGGTGCTTGTCATGCTCGATGACTAAGGTACTTGAGGTGCTTGTGATACTTAATGGGGGGTAAGGTGCTTGAGTAAAAAAGAGACCCTACAAACTTAATGAGGAAGGTCCTTGAGAAGCTTCCTATGCATGAAAGTCCCAAAGTTACGGGAATCTTTGACTTAACTTTCCACTCACCCAAAGGGCAACCCTTTTTCAAAGGGCACATGGGACACACGTTAGACTCTCCCTATGCTTAACCACATGGTGTACTTGAATGCTATTGGTTGGGCTAAAGAGGGGTCCAATGAGCTTCTAGCTCCATCCAACAAATATTTAGATATTTTTAAGCTCTCTCTCTCTCTAAGGGGTAAGGAGGACACTTGTCCAAAGACTACCCATGTACTTGAATGTATGCTGCATGTGAGTGGCTAGGGCGGAGAGGGGTCCAATGAGCTTGAAACATGTGTAAAAGCTACAACTCGCCCCAAGCAAGCAAGGGGGGTGCTAGGGGGATATACACCACACACACACACACACTCATTTTGTGGATTCATTCTCACTTTGTGAAAGTTGAGGAAGTCCACCTCCTTCTCCAAGCTTGTGAGAAGTGAGAGCCTACACCAACACTCTTGGCTATGCAATGAAAATCCAACCAAGAGCCATGCTTCAATGCTTAAGTTTGCCATCTTCTCCATCTTCATTACTATGCTATTATGTATGCTAGCAAGAAGAGTGATGATAAGTGAGGAACCATTTCTTTCTCCTATGGAATGTTTCTTCTTCCTCTTCCCTACCCTCATTCCCCGCTAGCTCTCTCCACCTTCGAAGGTGTTTGAGGCCTTGAGACTGAGGCTTGGGATAGTTAATGCTTTCTACAAAGTTTATGTTATGTTTGTGATGCATGAAGCTTTCCATCTTCATTGCATCACCTAGGTCACAAGGAACACAAAGATTGTATTGTACCAAGTCTCTCTTGATGGGAGAAACTATAATACAAATGCCTATTGGAGGGGGGACTGGCTCCGTATGAATCCGGTCCTCAACTATTGTCATGTTGTCTAAATTCTCTCTCTTGCAAAAGTATTGTTCATGCCAAGTTAACTAAGTACCATATTTATGTTGCTACCATCAATTAAGTTCACTTGCTATGCTCACAAAGTAATCTCACAAAAGTGCTTCACCTAATTTCCTAATTCCGCTACTCTCAAAGTTCATAGGCCATTTCCATTACAGTTTGTGTGTGTGTGTGTGTGTGTGAGAGAGAGAGAGAGAGAGAGAGAGAGAGAGAGGGATTTACACACAAAAAAAAGTAAGTGTGTGTGTGTGTGTGTGAGAGAGAGAGAGAGAGAGAGAGAGAGAGAGAGAGAGAGAGAGAGAGGAGTATGGGCGCCTCACGACAGCTTATGCGTGAGAGGGAGGGAGAGAGAAAAAGGACTTTTATGAGGACTCCTTTTGAATTTGGAGCCCCTATTCGACCTTGAAGAAGTGCAGAGACCCGCTAGCATCGTTTTACTAATTGGAGTGCCAATGTTCAAAATCTTCAAAGGCCTTTGTATGAAATTGACCCACCTCACTTGGCTACCCTTGTGCTTCACAAAATGGTGGTACGCTTCTTGCACTTGCTCTTGGGGAAACACTGCACACTCTCTCTCTCTCTCTCTCTCTCTCTCTCTCTCTCTCTCTCTCTCTCTCTTCTAGGTGTCCTACATACGTCTCGGCTTTCTCGGCTATGGAGCTCAAAGATAAAAGTAGTTTAAGTAAGCCATTGAAAGATTTTTTGGTGTAATTATTAGATGTTGGTGAAGTAAGTTGCACATGAAAGCCGCTCACGTATGATAGCCTCTATTAACCAAGACATGCTTTCTTGAGGAGAACCTATGTCAGGAGGAAGTACCAAGGTGAGGCTTCATAGGTCAAGTGGTAGCATCAACAATGATAATCGATTTGAAGGGGGTGGAAAGCACTTAGTCTAGGTACGTTCCCCTCACTCACTCTTCCGAGCTTGCCTATGTCTTTTGGATGAACAAATGCATGGTATAATAATTAAGCTTGAAGAGCATCTTGCAATGGGATTACACTTATTGCAGGTATGTCCAACATTGGCATAGCGAAGAAGAAAGCTCTGAGCTGTTTTTCGCAAATGCTGAGCGAAGGCTTCATACATTTTTATTAGTCCTTGGAAATCCTTTGTGGGACCTGTAGGCCTGATGTGGTGTACTTTTGAAAGCACAAGTTGTCACGAGCTTTCTATTTGGAGCATTGTCCCTTGGTGGACGGTATCAAATTGTAGGATCTGCTTGAAAGAAGCAAGGTCAAGAAGCACGAGGGTGTTTTGAGAAAATACTGAGTGATGTTATGTCTCTCCAATGTAGTCGCTTGGAATGCACTTATACGAGGGAGGTGCCGAGCAAGAGTCAGCCAAGGAAGCTTCGTATTGTTTTTAGTGGATGTAATAGGAGGGCATCGATCCACACACAACACTTTTGTGTGATTTTCTCCATAGTCAGGTAGTCATTGAGGTCTACGAGATGAGGGAAAAACGCGATGAGGGCCAAACATACTGTGATAATATTAGGGAGAATTGATTTTAGTGCATTGAACCAATGGCACTATACTTGCATGGTTGATGTCTTTCAGATCAAGCATGTCGTTCTTGGAAGGCGGGGTATGTCCAACATGGGGAGAAAAGAGCTTTGGGTTTTTTTATAGTTCATGTGAAGCAATTAATTCTCTCCAAAGTCATCACTCACGCTTGCATTGCTAAGACATATAGCATTATGTACAAAATTGGCATGGGCAAACACATTCATCAGAAGTTTGTTAGTATGGTCCTCTTTTAAAAACAATATTGTATTTGGCATGGACAAACAAATTCATCGGAACTTTGTTAGGATGGGTCTCTTTTAAAAAAACAATTTTGTATTTGGCAATGGTTTGGTGAACATGTACATCAAGTGAGGCATATTGAAAAAATTGAGTTGTAGCCTCTTGGAATGCAGTTATAGGTGGGACTTGCTAAGTTAGACCTGGAAAATGAAACTGTAATCTCTGAATGCAATAGAGAACATTGTCTCATATGCTCTTTTGAACGTTCTCTTGGAAAGCACTTACCCTAGGTATCTCCTCAACAAGGGCAAGTGTTTTGATTTTTAAATTATGTTAAATTTGCTCCTATGCTTGCATCTTTGGTGAACATATATATGGTCAAAATATTTGTCTTCAAGAGCTTCGTACACTTGGCATGCACTTTTTGCAGGTATGCCCCCGATGTTGGCAAGGCCAGGAAGCTCTGGGTTCTTTTCCACAAACACTGAGCCAAGGCTTTCCCCAAATGTGATCGGCAATGTGTACATCTGATTCTTACTTGGAAATGCTTTGGTCAACCGGTAGGCTGTACTTGTTGAAAGTACAAGAAGTTGTAATGAGCTTCTATGTGGAATGTTATCTCTTGGATGGTGCCGATTGTAGGATTTTCTTGACATGGAAAGCCCAAAGAAGCTATAGCATATGGCCCTGTTTTTATCAAGGGCAAAGCACTTGAGGACCTCTCTTTGAATGAGATTACTTATGTTTGCATATTGATTCATGTGGAATTATGCAAGCAGTTGACATGTGTGAACACATATTTGCATGTGCAATGTTTTCCCAATACCCACATCTATACTTTTTATTGGACGGCTTTATAATTCATTGGACGCTTAGCCCTTCCATGTATCACCATGTGAAGTCTTGTGGAGAGAACCCAACGGATCCGAATGTCCAGATGAGAGAGAGAGAGAGAGAGAGAGAGAGAGAGAGAGAGAGAGAGAAAGAGCACTTGCAGGGCTATTGGTCGATCAAGACTAAAGAATCTTTGTTGATCAGCAATGTTGGTATCACGCACATGTAGGTTCAACCAACAGAAACATCTCCTATTGAACTCTACTCCGCATGGCTGACCTGTTGCTCCCACCCTGTTGCTTATTGATTCACATGCATCATTTGCAAAAAATGGGCAGGATAAACTTTATTGCCTTGTGAACGCTTGCAATTGGATAGGGGAAGAGCTTTGGCTTTCTGATTGGTGTGATGGGTTGACGATCAAAAAAGGGTTTAATAGTTCAAAAAGATGGTGGGAGAGAGGTGAATCTTGGCCAGCTAGAGAGACCTTCTTGGTGCATGCGTGCACCTGAGAGAGAGAGAGAGAGAGAGAGAGAGAGAGAGAGAGAGAGAGAGAGAGAGAGAGAGAGAGAGAGAGAGAGAGAGAGAGAGAGAGTTACCTACTACGTATGTTGTAGTTGCTTCTCGCCATCAGCATCCCCATGGCCCGTAGGAGAGTTAACCTAACCAAGGCAGCATTACCACTACACAACAAGGAGAGTGACATAAGAAACCCTTGCCAACCTCTTCGTGCAAAACGTACCCAAGGAGCCTCGGCTAAGCGCATTGGCATTATTTGGATATCTTGAGTGCTAGCTTCCTTGGCTTATGAATGGTCAAAGCCTATACCAACTATACTTTATGTGAGGGTGCATGCACAAGCGACTTCTTTGGTAGCTTTGGTAGAAGCATCTATTGTGGAATATTATGAACATTGATCTAGCCAAAAAGCTAAGTTGTATGAAAAGTAGTTTTGAGGGTGAAAACTCTAGCTATGTAGAAACCAAATTCTTTGGGTGGCAAGGATTCCTTTGCTATAGGCTCCTATGCTGCACACATGACACTATTCAGCAAGGCGTTCGACTAGTTGGATCTGCCACGCCCCTACACACATGGCATTAGATGAGTTAACAATCTTATCATGATGGAGGCTCCCTGTTCATCACGTTCAAATGAATGCCATGACATTTAGTAGGCAGGAAGAGAGGAGAAAGGTTTCGAGTTGGTTTAAGGTGCCAACACTTGATGTGGAGCATTCTACTTCTTCTTGCAGCTTGCACCAGTGCTGTCATCAAGACATCAGCTCTTAGTGCTCCCCACCAATTGGCTTCATGTGTGTAGACAGATAGCTCATGTGAGATGGTTCATGGTGTCACCGGATGCAGGCCGAAAGCCCCATGTGTGCACTACATCTATGTCAATTGTATTCCAAAGGCTATAGAGCTAGCATTTATTTTTTTACCTATGTCAAGTCTCGAAGCCGTGTTGTGCACATCACTAGAAGGATGAATCCAGTCCTCTATTGTAAATAAGTTGTGCTAGCTTTTTCTGCTAGAAATGCAGTAACAGATTGTACCATTGCAATGCCAAGTTGCTTGAATACAGTTTCCTCTCTCCTCTCTGAAAAAAGTACATGCTTTAGTTATTTGGAATTTTCTTTTTTTGGGAGAGAGAGAGAGAGAGAGAGAGAGAGAGAGAGAGAACATGCTTACGGGTCACACCCTCAATTCCTTCAATTCAACAAGATGCTTGAGACACTTGCAAATATAAGCAACTCAATGATCTTTGTTTGCTTTCATTGCAGGTGCCAATGGCGCTAAAATCCACTAATAAACAATATGTACCTTATATGTAGAAAGAAAGCATTGATATTTTTCACCTTAAAGATGGCATTTTATGAGTAGAGGCCATTTTTTAAAGCCGCAGCAACGCGCGGCTCACATACTAGTCACAAACAAATGGAGGAATCCCAATGCTAGTAGCAGCCGCAATTTTAGGGCCAAGATTTTTTAACGCAAGACCTACAGTGTCGTGGTCACTTAGGGAATCTCAACACATGCGCAAGGCAACTGGCAAGCACGCCACGATAGGTTGCGGATGTTGAACAAATGTTCTTTTTTTTAATGAAGTGTTGTGTTCCTCTGACATGGACGTCGAATGGTTGACTTGGTTAGCTTAACGTAGCATTGCTGTGCAGTGGAATGCAAAGAGTTCAAGTCTGTCTTTCGATGAGAGTTTTACTCTAAAACTCTCCACTAGTATGTAATGGAATTAAGAAATTCCACGAATAGGGGGAGACAAAGGGATGCTAGCCCAGGAGTGAAAGCTCGGATCATGAGAGGTGGGCTACCATGTGACCCACCTGATTAATTGACATTTCTTGGGCGAGGTGGAATTGGTGACCTTGTGGAAAATGTGAACCGTTCATCATATTTAGGGATGTTAAAGAAAAAGGGAGTCTTGCCAATCTTAGGACTAACTTAGGAGTCCTGCCAATCTTAGGACTAACTCCCAACTCCCACTAGGTCTTGAATGAAGATCAAGGGGTGGGATCAAACGAGAACATAAGACCCAAGGTAATCATGGTCATGTGTTTGAATAAAAGTAAACTTTAATCTAGCCTGCTTATGGGTAGAGCTTTGCCTCTTGATGAGGCTTGGTAGCCTGTTGATGTAATATAAAATCCCTCGAGGCTCGACACAAGCTTGAGGTTAAGTTGTACATTATTTTGGTTCGATATTCGTAGGGCTTCATCACTAAATCCCAAGGGCTCTTCAAGTGACCCCAAGGTGGTGGGATCTAGAATGAGGCTTGAAAGGTGGAGAAAAAGTCAATTGGGTTGACCCAACCTTTACCACCCCCATGTGAGTTTCGAACTCATGACCAGCCTTTACAAAGCTCATGGCCAAACCGTTAGACCCACGTGAGCATCCTAAAGCAAATGTGGGTTTTAAACATTTATAAATAAACTAAAACATGTGGAGTTTTTTTCCCCACGATTGTGAGTGGATGTATTGTATTCCCAAAATAAATGTACAACTTTTTTTTTTGTTTTTTGCAAAACTCACAATGGTAAGTACATTCCACCACCCTAAGGATGACCCCATCATCACCTCATCCTTGAGAAGCTTCCATTAGACCACACGCTTTCGTTGATGTCTAGATACAAACTTGTAATGAAATCCAATTGAAAACACATGGGCCACACAGGGCACACACTATAACATGACTTTACTTTGAGTTCACTGGGGGTGGGTTCACTTTAAATTAATTAGGATACCGGAACTTTATTAGAGACGTCAAAATGGTTTTCTCTTGGCAAAGGGGATTTTGAGCGTTAATAGCTTGTTGGAAAAGCACTTCTCAAAGGCTTTTGGAAGAAATGGCAATGATCCGATCAAGCTTTGTGACAAAAGAAATGGCATTATTATTTACTCTTGCATTTAAACAAACGAGCTCGCGCGATCCACCTATGATGGGTCTTGCTCGCTCTTCCCAACAATTTTGAAAAAGTCAAGAATATGCATGATTTCTCAAGCATGCAACAAAACATTGAAAAAGATTAAGGAGACATCTTTGTGTGTGTGTGTGTGTGTGTGTGTGTGTGAGAGAGAGAGAGAGAGAGAGAGAGAGAGAGAGAGAATAGCTCAACATTTTATTGTTTACAATACATGTCTGCTAGCTAAGGAAGACAACATCCAATTATGGAATGTTGTGTACTTGGGCTTCAAGGCTCAAGAAGAACTCGCATAATTTGCAAGTGAGCATAATTGAATGGGCATTCAAGGATGCTAGTGCCCAACTTTTGTTGTGGGCCTTGTCCTTTGGGGAACGACTCCATTGTACCATATGCCTTATCTTTTGATTTCTCCATAACATTGTTAGCCTTATCCTTGGCTATCCATGGAACGCTTGCTTAATGCGTTGGGTCCCTTGGCTATCACTTGGCCATAGGCCAGCCCCTCATTCCCTTGGCTGCTACACATGCTTTATCATCTGCAACCTATATTTGCATACAATTTTCACCATCAAGCAATGCCCTTGCCATCACCCAAGATTGCAATCTAGTTCCAAGATGGTAGGAGCACCATCTAACCCTCATTAACAGTAATCCTCTCCTTTAGAGCTAGCATATCACCATGTGATCAACACTTTGTACATGTCAAATCTCCTTTATACCTATTTGTGTGTGTGTGTGTGTGTGTGTGTGTGTGTGTGTGTGTGTGTGTGTGTGTGTGTGTGTGAGAGAGAGAGAGAGAGAGAGAGAGAGAGAGAGAGAGATCACTAAATGACCTAATAAGTAATGTGCAATTACTTTTGTTATCCCTAGCCTACTACAACTTCAATTCTTTCCAATAATGGTGACACAACACAAACACAGTAAATTGTAGGCTTGAAGAAACTACATTGAAACTCCTTGCATGATTATATAGGCACAACCAATTGAAATTATCCTTTCCATGCTATCATTGTTATTTAGATTGTGTAGCTCAAGTTGAGGTCGAGCGGATTTGTGTGTGTGTGTGTGTGTGTGAGAGAGAGAGAGAGAGAGAGAGAGAGAGAGAGAGAGAGAGAAGAGACACTAGCCCTAGCAAATTAAGAGAGGAGTGTGTTGCTACTTGCGAGCTTGAAGAAGATACTTTTAGAGTGTGCACAAGAGTACTAAGATCACTTAAAGAGCGGTCGGAGCACTAATGGATGCCATGGCTTTTGGGCTACAATCATTAAGATGGGGTTGTTGCGTGTGACTACTTATAGGAGGATTATGTGTTGCATGACCATGAGTAGTGTGATGAGAAGTTGAATTAGTGGTTGGGATATTATGAGAAGTTTACGCAATTGGCAGAGGTCCACTTGCTCCTAAAAGCTATCGAGATGAGGCATACACCTCATACACACCTCATTAAAGGTGCCAAGGGACTAAATGATTGATTGCTTGTGCTGGTCCACTCCTCATCTCTCACCTATCCCATCACCTTTTTTGTCATCAAGGGAGTTCCAACTATGTCAGCTCATGGGCTCCTAGCAACAACAAACTACTTTGTTGTAGCCAATTTCTCACCTCACGCACCATCACTATGAACACCCGAGACACACACGTCCATCAAAAGTCTCTCTCTCTCTCTCTCTCTCTCTCTCTCTCTCTCTCTCTCTCTCTCTCTAATAGACTACATATACCATTCGGGATTGATGATGAAGCTCTCGCGAGTGTGAAGAGAAAAAATAAGGTGGGAAGGCTAAGTTGTACCCACCCACTATGTCCATGAAGCTCTCGCGAGTGTGAAGAGAAAAAATAAGGTGGGAAGGCTAAGTTGTACCCACCCACTATGTCCATGCACATAGTGGCTTCCTCTTCAGCCCATTGTGCTATAGGAATGTGGTCTTGCCAAAACAACTACAATCTGAAGCAGAAACCCTCGGACCCATATCTCTACTCATACATAGACCCTTCCTCAAACGTTTATCATGTGTGCGTGCATGAGAGAGAGAGAGAGAGAGAGAGAGAGAGAGAGAGAGAGAGAGAGAGAGAGAGAGAGAGAGAGAGAGAGAGAGAGAGAGAGAGAGAGAGAGAGAGAGAGAGACTCAAATAATAGGATCTTGGCTAGGGGAGGGAGCAGCGAGCATGAGAATTGGCGAAGAGCCTTTTGCAATAAGAAGTCCCAAAAGAAAAGGGATGTAGTGGAAAAGAATAGATATGTATGGGCTTTCAATAGGTATCTATGTGTGTGTATGTGTGTGTGTGTGTGTGTGTGAAGAGAAAAAATAAGGTGGGAAGGCTAAGTTGTACCCACCCACTATGTCCATGCACATAGTGGCTTCCTCTTCAGCCCATTGTGCTATAGGAATGTGGTCTTGCCAAAACAACTACAATCTGAAGCAGAAACCCTCGGACCCATATCTCTACTCATACATAGACCCTTCCTCAAACGTTTATCATGTGTGCGTGCATGAGAGAGAGAGAGAGAGAGAGAGAGAGAGAGAGAGAGAGAGAGAGAGAGAGAGAGAGAGAGAGAGAGAGAGAGAGAGAGAGAGAGAGAGAGAGAGAGAGACTCAAATAATAGGATCTTGGCTAGGGGAGGGAGCAGCGAGCATGAGAATTGGCGAAGAGCCTTTTGCAATAAGAAGTCCCAAAAGAAAAGGGATGTAGTGGAAAAGAATAGATATGTATGGGCTTTCAATAGGTATCTATGTGTGTGTGTATGTGTGTGTGTGTGTGTGTGTGTGTGTGTGTGTGAGAGAGAGAGAGAGAGAGAGAGAGAGAGAGAGAGAGAGAGAGAGAGAGAGAGAGAGAGAGAGAGAGAGATAGAGATTGTTGGGCCAGACCGGCTACAATAGAGATGCCATCTAAGCCAATCTTTTTTTACCCGACATTGTTATCACCATCGCCTCCCGGCCTTCCACAATATCCTATATATGACTACATATCAGTTTTATATAGCCTAGTATGCTTCACCTTCACTATATTCTCTGTCAAGTTCTTTCACTTGTCTTCTCTATCCATCAAGTATGAGCATCCAAGCATTGCAACTGCCCCTTCTCTTAGCATTGAATTCTCTGACACTACCGCATGGATGCTCTTCCTTGCAAACTCTAGCTCCGTCACCAATGTGCACGTATGATCTCTCAAAAATCTAGCCTAATATTTGTAGAGAAGATTTTGTACACATGCCTTTCTTCTTGAGAGATTTGATGTTGCAATGCACCGTCGTCTTTCGGCTGCATCAAGCCAATAAAGTCTTCTTTAGCTCTTCAATCCCTTGCAAAATTTTGCATCAAAAAGTCTTGCGCTATGGAGGGACATGCCTCAACGGGATCATTTAACAAACCATGTGCACAATCACCCTTGTTGCCTTGCAAGCAGACTTGCTTCTTCGCGTTGGCTAGCATTGCTTCTACTACAATAGAGTTGGAGGGGTTGTTATGAAGGAGAATCAACACCTATAGCCGCATTTCGACACAATATTTGGATCTTAACACTATTTCTGGCTTTGGAGATGATTCCCTCTTCCTCTATCTCTCTAGTTGCATGACCAACTATTGCCATTGAAGCTGGAGCGCAATGCCCATGATATCAATCCAGTGGCAATCCTCCCATTAGATATTTGCTCCACGAAGTTGTCTAGTGAATGCCTCCATGTTCTTGCGTGTGGATGATATCCACCCCTAGCCTACTCTATACTTACTTGCCCTCCCATACACCGTATGTTTTTGCACTTGTAGCATTTAAACATGCCCCATGGAAGGAAGCTTGCAGGTAGCACATGGGGATGACCTCAAGGAATGAACATCTCTCATGGTGTAGTAGAGTAAACCAGATAGGAAAAAAGACCAGGAGAGGTTTTTGCGAAACCTACAACAAAACCAACAAATGGAGAGTTTATAGATCAAAAGCCAATGTTCTAATTTGTGTTCTCTAAGCTACCGATACTTGAGCATGTTCTAGCGGTGTCATTCCTCTCATGGCTCTGGTGGCCATCTTCTCCCATTTGTGCATACAACAATCATCCATGCAGGGCTCTGTTAGAAAGTGCAAGTAGGTTGAAGCGTGCCAAGCTTAATGGCCCTACTAGTGAAAGTTGGGAGTTGGAATTGAACGGTTGCAGCCTTTTGAAGGCTCTCATAACGACCAATTTATGCAAGTTGTCAAGCCAGATTGAATGTCACTTAACTTTTAAGGCTTGTCTATAGCAAGCACCCCCGTAAGGTTGCCCTAGAGGCTGGGCAGCCTTGCTAGGGTCGACAATGCAGAAGTGTTGTGAGTGCATCCAACCAACAGGCTACAGATTCCGCAAGCCTAAACCATACGCTTGAGTGTGCACTGGTAGAAAACAGCTCTTTGCTTCTTCCAGCAACAAGGTCTCTCTCTCTCTCTCTCTCTCTCTCTCTCTCTCTCTCTCATCCCCCGCTTCCTCACCTATAAGTGGCTCACGAAGCCTAGGCTAGTCCCCCACTGATTTCCAACTTACGATGATCCGGTTCTCCCCCCCATCCCCTGTCAATTTTCAACTTAACTTGTCGCCTTTTGGCCTCAGTTTCCTTTTTATTGCCATATGGCACTGCTTGAATACTCCTCTCCATAATAGAGTAAATAGTGAGCTTGTAAATAGAGAAAGGGCAAAACTAGAGAAAAGGAAGCCACGTGTAGCTAATAATTATTGGGATGGATCCAAAACAAGCTAACATTAAGTGGGATCTAGGTTGTCATGTAAATCTCATGTATTCTTGATGGATAGCCTTAGCTATGGCCATAACTTGGAATGAGCTTTCTTTTGACGTGATTTTCATTCAAAATCATTAATTGTAGCGAGAGATTGAGTCATATCAATTTGAATTTCCCTCTATTTGGTTATTCTTGAGCTGGCTTCTTTACCCTATGATGTCTCCATTTCAAAATATCTAACCGCTTCACTAGGGACGTCTAAATGATGTATAGGGTACACATTTTCTTTGAGTTGGAGGTGCATTCTCCTTGGTAAGGCTGTACCCCTGTCTTTTTCATAGGAATCTTGAAAGATCCCTTGGGCTAAGAGAAAGAGAAAGGGAAAGGGAAAACTCTTCCTTTGTCGATTTGAGAAGTTAAGTTGGTGGGGGGGTGCTCAAAGGTAAGCATGGCGAGACGCAAGGGGGAACAGTGACGCGTTGGCCCTTGCCAAGCTTGACCAATAACAGGCTATGGTCATTTCAAGCAATAGGGATAGAATTTGGATAAGTGTCCTTCTTTCCCTCTTTGAGAGAGAGATCTTAATTAATTAATTACATGCATCTAAACTCTCATTGGACCTCCCTAAAGGCCATCCAATAGGATTCATGCACACCATGAAAGAAACATGGGTAGGGTCTTGACATGTGTCCTTATTGCCTCTTGAGTCTTGGGCTTGCCTTGAGTGTGTGTGTGTGTGCGTGTTCTCTCTCACGCCCCTATCTTTAGGGCTTGCCCCCTCCTTTATAGAGATCCTTTTTGACTTGCACATCACAAGCACCTTGGTCTTCAATCATGACAAGCACCTTGGTCATCAAGCACGACAAGCAGCTCAAGCACCTTAGTCATCAAGCACGACAAGCACCTCAAGCATCTTAGTCAGGTCAAGCACGACAAGCACCTCAAGCTCAAACACATCAAGCATGACAATCACCTTGGTCATCAAGCACGACAAGCAGCTCAAGCACCTTAGTCATCAAGCACGACAAGCACCTCAAGCATCTTAGTCAGCTCAAGCATGACAAGCACCTCAAGCACATGCCTAGTTTGCTTAAGTCTAAAGTACCTAAAGGTCCTGGGTCTAAGGACTTTTAACACTAACCTTTGGAGGTCTTTAATGAAGCTAACCCTAAAGTCTTTTAAGCTCCATCACCTTCTTATTGCTCTTTGGTAGACCATCTCCCTTTTGGACCCTTCATGAGATGTAGCCTTCTCTCCTTTTGGTCTCGTGTTGAGATAGGTCCAAAAGCACATATCTGTTGGAATTAGGGTTGCACAGAAACACACACAGCTTGGAGAAGACGAAGGAAGCTCAAGGCACACAATAGAGAGTGTGTTTCTTAGTGCGCAATGGAAAGACAGATAGCCCTAGAGTGATGGGCGTATATACAATGCACGGGGGAAAAAACCTCCTAAAGGGGGAAAAAATGCCCCGGCGGTCCTAGTGTGTTCACACACATCACTACCACATGTATATGGTAACAAATCCCCCCTGGAGTGATGCGGTGAACGAGAGCTGGCACATGAGTAAAGGGAAGTGCCATGCCCTGAGGACAGGATCAGTCCACAAAGGGGAGTAAGCCCAAAGCTTTGCGGAAAGCTTCAAGCTTCTCACGAGACAATGCCTTTGTGAAAAGATCTGCAAGGTTGTCCTGTGTTGGCACATAAGCCAAGTTGATCTCTCCTGCTGAGAGCCTCTCCCTGACATAGTGGTAATGCACCTCAATGTGCTTTGTGCGAGCATGAAAAACTGGGTTCCTCGCAACTGCCAATGCGCTCTGACTGTCAGTGTAGATAGTGTTGGCAGTGTCCTGTCCAACACCCAAATCAGCCATAAGGCGTTTGAGCCATACACACTCAACCGTAGCTGTGAAGACTGCCTTGTACTCAGCCTCACAACTCGAAGTGGCCACAGTAGGTTGCTTCTTGCTGAACCATGATATACATGAACTGCCAAGCATGAAACAAAAGCCACTTGTGGACACTCGCGTGTCAAAACAACCAGCCCAATCTGAGTCCGCCAATCTGAGTCCGAAAAAGCATGTAAGTCTGGCGGCAATGATCCCCCCTTGGGATAAAACAAGCCAAGATGTAAAGTGCCACTAAGGTAGCGGAAAATCCTCTTGACATCCTGCCAATGCTTAGACCCTAGGCTATGCATAAATCTGCTGACCTGTGAGACTGCAAACTGAATATCCGGCCTCGTGTTGCATACATAAATGAGGCAGCCAACAGCAGTTTGGTAAAGAGTGACATCAACAGGATCACCAGCATCATGTAGACTCAACTTCAAAGCTGTTTCCAAGGGAGTGGCAATAGGTTTGCAATCCTCAAGTCCAAACTTACATAGCAATGTCTCCATGTAACTTTTCTGACACAAGGCAATACCACCATCACACTGCTTAAACTGTATACCCAAATAATGATGCAACATCCCCAAATCTTTCATCTTGAAAGTAGCATTCAAATCAGCCTTAAATTCAGCAATATGTCTCTCATTTGGTCCAGTGATCAGTAAATCATCAACATAAAGAACCACGATGAGAAATACATCACCCTCACGCTTTACATACAATGTGCTTTCTGTTGGACTGTTACGAAAGCCTTGTTTGACCAAATGAGTGTCAGCTTTCTCATACCAAGCACGAGGAGATTGATTCAACCCATACAAAGCCTTGTTACATTTGCACACTTTGTCCTCTTGTCCTTTTATGACAAAACCGCGAGGCTGCGTTACATAAACTTCCTCAAATATGTCACCATTCAAGAAAGCAGTAACAATGTCTGATTGGTGTACATCCCAACCAAAATGAGCTGCCAATGCACATAGAAAACGCACAGTAGTCATACGACAAGTGGGAGCAAAAGTCTCTTCATAGTCTATGCCTTTTTGCTGTGCATAACCTTTTGCAACAAGTCGAGCCTTATGGTGATCGATCTCACCATCCGGCTTTCGTTTCAACTTGTAAACCCACTTCGTACCAATGGCCTTTTTGCCAGGAGGCAAATCACATAAAGTCCATGTGTCATTTTCTATAAGTGCATCATATTCTGATTGGATGGCAGCCATCCAATTTTCTGAATTCTGTGCTTCATCAAAAGATAGAGGCTCCTCGACATCATGTAAACTAGACACGGCCAAAGCATAACAATCTGATGCATAAGATGCATGGCAAGATCCTGAACGAGTACGACTAGACAAAGGTGCATCCAATTTACTGTCACGCAAAGTGTGCACCAGCCATTTTGGCATACCTCTAGCCTGCTCATTTTCAGCCCTTTCCTCATCAAGTACATCATGTACATCTGCATCAGTAATAGGCTGATCTAAAACATTTTCAAAAACCCCCATAGGCTGTACATTTGCCTCATTGGAACTTACATTCGTATTTCCACCACTGAAAAGAGGCAACAAAGTGTCATAAATGTCCTGTGAGCTTACATTACTGTCTCTGGTACATAACAGCAAGGGTTGAACAGAATCTTCCACAAACACTACATCCCGTGAAACCAGAATCCGTTTTGTTTGCGGATGAGACAACCTGTAACCTTTGCTTTCAGCACTATGACTAACAAAAATACATTTGACAGCCTTATCATCCAATTTTCTGCGCTGCACTTGTGGCACCAAAGCATATGCCAAACAACCAAAAACACGCATGTGCTCAATAAAAGGCTTTCTATCATGCCATGCTTCATATGGAGTAATAGACTGCAAAGCTTTCGTAGGACACCTGCTAAGTACATAAGTGGCACACATGATGGCCTCAAGCCAAAAAGAATGCGGTAAAGCTTGACTTTTGACCATACATCATGCCATTTCCGTCAGTGACCTGTTTTTCCTCTTAGTAACACCATTTTGCTGAGGTGTATAAGGCACTGTACATTGGTGTTTTATTCCACGACTAGCCAGAATTGCATTAAATTCATGAGACATATACTGCCCCCTCGATCGGAACGGATGGTGCCCATAGTACATTTCGAGACATTTTCAGCCATAGCCAGAAATTGTTTGAAGCACATAAAAACTTCGGACTTCGCTTTAAGCGGAAATACCCATGCATGCCTGGAGTAATCATCAATGAAAGTCACGAAGTACAGGTAATTGCCCAAGGACGGAGTTTGCATGGGCCACAAACATCACTATGCACAAGCTGCAACCTGCATGTGGCCCGAGCTGAACCATCCTTTGGAAACTTAGAACATTGCATCTTACCCAAAATACAGCCTTCACAAACATGTTTGACAGGTGCTTCAAGAGGTGGCAAAGAAGCAACCATATCAGATTTTTGCAAACGCAGCAAACTGGCAAAATTCAGATGACCAAAACGTGCATGCCAAAGTTTTGCATCTGAAATAGCCCTTGAATGTGCAACAACATTTGCAAAATTTTGTCCACACTTGTCATACAAAGTGAGCTTATACAGCCCACGGCACAAAAGACCAGATGCAACAATTTCATCATCGAAACTGAGATCATGAACTGTACATCCGTCATCCACAAATTTGACTACATGTCCAAGTCTCGCAAGTGCGGATACAAACAAGAGATTCTTCTTGATCTCAGGTACATAAAGTGCATCAACAAGTGTGAAAGAACTGCCATTAGCAGCAGTAAGCACAATCTTTCCAACTCCCTGAACTGGATAAGAGGCATTGTTGGCACAAGTGACTGAATTCCCATGAGGGACAGACTCGAGAGAGGTAAGCAATTCACGATGTGAGGTAATGTGCTTTGTAGCACCACTGTCGAAATACCACACATGTGAATCTGCAGCAACTGACAAGCATGCATCATGGACAGCAAGATTGTAAGTGCACTCTGCGCTAAACGCCCATTTTGCATCAACATGAGCAACACAGTCTCCTTTCACAGAAGACTCAACAATGGCTGCATTTGTAGTGGAACCAGCATTTGCAGTGGAACCACCCTCTTTCTTCTTAGCCTCTTTGGCCTTCAACTTAGGACACGACTTGATCAAGTGATCATTGGCTTTACAATAATGGCAACACATCTTCTTTTTTCCCTTATCACCAGAATTGCCAGACGAAAAGCTGCCAGCAGAAGCATTAGGAACAAAAACTTTGCCACTCGCAGAAGAACCATAAGAAGTGGCTGCATTACTGTTACCACCCTTTCTTTGAGAAGCAATAAAAGCCTGTTCAACTTCACGCTGCCTAGTCCTGTTTTTTCTGGAAAGTGACTCTTGCAACAGCAGTGTGCATAATGCATCAAACTTGACAACTTCAGGATTTCCTTGGGTCATAAGTCTCCAAGTACTAGCAAAATTCTGGTAGGAATCTGGTAAGGCATCAAGAACATTCTGCAGAAGGGAACTATCTGAAATGACTTCACCTGCAGAAATAAGCTGCTCATTGATATCCTTGACACTAGCAAGGAAAGTGTCCATATCATCTTCCTCATGCATAATCTTCGACTCCAGCTCTTTACGCAGCAAAGCAATTTTAGCCTCATTGCGGCTTGCATAAAGACCTGCTAAAATATCCCAAGCCTGTTTTGCAGATTTTGCTGAACGGATGTGAGGAACAATGGTGCGCTTCACAGACAACGCAATCAATGCATGAGCCTGCGCATCCTTAACATCCCAACGAGCTTGTTCTGCCGTAGGCAAAACAACTCTAACAGCTACAATCCTTGCAGCAAGACCTGCAACATCCTCAACATCGCCTACATCCTCAGAACCAGGACGTACATCAATGCCCTGCACAATGTTCCAAACACCCTTTAACACAAGAACATGTTGCATCATATAAGCCCACATAGGGTAGTTGTCCCCATCCAACCTGTCCTCAGCAGCAAACATCTTGAACACATCTGTGTTGTTGTTGTCAGCCATGGTAAATGCTGCACCTGATGTGAAAACTGCCCGAAAAGAGGAGAAACGGAGTGGGAACAACCTGTGCTATATAACACAAACCGTAGAAGACTATAAGGCACCTGTAATGCAGAAAACGACACTGACAGAAATTTTACACAAAATGACGAAATAGCCCTTGCAGTACTGCCTGTAGTGGAAACGGAGGCCGAAATGAGCCCAATCAAAATTCTGAGCAGACCGAGCTCAGAATTTTGTCGACCTGCGAACGCTCGCCAAAGCTCATTGAAATCGGAGAAAGTGAGCAGGCGTGTGCTGGAGCACCTGGCGACTATGCCCGAGAGGACGTGACCTGCTCTGATACCAATTGTTGGAATTAGGGTTGCAGAGAAACACACACAGCTTGGAGAAGACGAAGGAAGCTCAAGGCATACAATAGAGAGTGTGTTTCTTAGTGCGCAATGGAAAGATAGATAGCCCTAGAGTGATGGGCGTATATACAATGCACGGGGGAAAAAACCTCCTAAAGAGGGAAAAAATGCCCCGACGGTCCTAGTGTGTTCACACACATCACTACCACATGTATATGGTAACAATATCTATATTCTAACTCTTGTTCCCATTGATTTTCCCACATTAAATAATCAGTTCAATATGAGAAAATCATTTGGGATAATTTGATATTAGATTTTACGACATGTGATACATACAAGGATAAGGGAGTAATAGTTCGATGGGAGGGCTCTCTCTCTCTCTCTCTCTATAAAATTACAATATCAATGTTAGCAAGATTTATGACCTTGCAATCATATATATATATATATATTAAAAAGGAAGGCCTTAGATCCATGTGGCGGGATGCCTTCCATGGTTCTTTTCCCCTTCTTTGGGGAGGAACTAGGAGCGTCTGAGCTGCTAGCAACCCTGCCATGCCACAAACTTGCCAATGAGTCTGCCATGCAAATTTCCCTCAAGTTGGAGTTTCTCGAGATGCGGCTGTGTTGGGATGTAGGCCAAATGGCCGTGGGAAACCACCCTACTCTTACTTTTTTCCCTAATCAATACAGGGAGAGGAAAGTGAGAGAGTAGTCAAACTCTCTCACTTTCCTATCCACTAACCCAACTCCTTGTCTGTGCTTCATCCCATTCCCCAATTCTCTTCTCCTCTCTTTTGCATGCATTCCTCACATGCACACTCCGCCTAGCCAAACCCCCCACAATTGGTATCAAAGCGACGACGATCGACGGCGACGGTGAGCTCGCTGGCTATGGTGGAGCTTGGAGCTCGAACTTGAGCTTTGTGGAGAAGATCCTCCAAGGATTGGTGACATCGACGGATCTCGAGCTTCAGTGCATCCTCGCGTGCGCAACCCCTCTCGGGCTTAGGGAATCAAGAGAAATGGAAGCTCAGAGCTGAAGAAGGAAATCAACACAATCGGTGAGCAACAAGGAGATCGAAAAAAAACTCAAGCAAAGTCGAGCAGGTCGGCACCGAACAAAAAAGTCAAGCAAAGCTTGAGCATCAACACCTCATATGCACCACCAAGCCGGATTGAATTCGGGCATACTGCAGTAGGTCACAGATTTTTTTTTTGGCAAAAGAAAGTTGAGCAATGTCGAGCCTTTTTTGGAGAAGGATAGTGCTCCCTATGTTATGTGGTGGTGTACACACACACACACACACACACACACACACACACACACACACACACACACACACACACACACACACACACACACACACACACACACACAGACACACACACACACACAGTAGCTTGGGGGATTGAAGTAGCAACTGGGCACGAGCAAAGGATGCAGCCGAGCAGCAACAATTGGGGAAGTGCAGAATCGGGTAGAACCGAAAGCACAACTGGGGGGCTTTGGATGCAAATTGAATGAGCAACAGACTCGGCAGCTCACCAGAGGAAGGTAGAGAGCCATAACCAAGGCCAGAATCGAGCAGGCATACACACACACACACACACAAACACACACTTGAGCCAGGTACTCGGGTAGTGCTGGTCACACACACACACACACACACACACACACAGAGAGAGAGAGAGAGAGAGAGAGAGAGAGAGAGAGAGAGAGAGAGAGAGAGAGAGAGAGAGAGAGAGAGAGAGAGAGAGAGAGAGAGAGAGAGAGAGAGAGAGAGAGAGAGAGAGAGAGAGAGAGCACTGACAGCGACTTCGAGCATCGACGACCTCGGCCTTGGCACGTCTACGGCTATTCGGCTAGCCACTCTCATCCGACGGAGGGAGACGACATCGACATCGGCGATTAGACCATTTCGACACCGATTCTCACGTTTTGGAATCGGCTTGATATTACTTCATTACGGGCGATTTTTTGACATCCGGCCCGACACTGATTTCACGCGGGTGACTTTTCTCGCAATCGACAACTGTGCTTGCCACACGCATGGGTGAGGTACCTCTACCATAGAGGAATGACACCCGGCATCTCTGATCATGCTCTACGACACGGTTTTTGACTACGACACCTTTGGCAGCTATTCAATTAGCACATTTTCGCCCGACGGTGAAAATCGGCACATAGCGACACTGACACATAGGTTACATGTTACAGGTTACAAGGGGCTTTTCAACCGGTTTACACACACAAATTCTCCAAGTTTCTAGACACAACGCTTTCACATACGATTTAGCAATATTTTCGATAGCAGTTTCTCTGCAGACAAATGCAATGACATATGCATTTTTATGTGAGCACATCTAGTGCTATTGAGATCTTTTGAGAGTAGATATCCCGGTAGGGATCACTTTTACTACATGCAGCAATTCTTGGTGCTTGTTTGAGTGCGGTTCACTCATGTACGTTGAGTTGCACATACTATCCACTATACTACGTGTGGAGCCATTTTTGGCTATTTTGGTAGTTTTCTCGACCGTTTTTGAGACTCAGATCAAAAGAGCCCATTCTGAAACTGTGGCTAGTCCATTTGTGTCTGCATTAGCCTTTTGGAGGGTCGATAGCGTGAGGTTTTCTTTGAGCTGGGGTGTGCTCAAATGTTGAGACACCTTCAGTGATATAGGTAGCTGGAGTTCCCCACTTTCGGTACCCTTGCCATAGGAAATGTATCTGGACGGTTTCATATGCTTTTGACGTCGGGTTGGTGATCACATTGGCAGTGAAAGTATTAGTGTTTTGATGCCCAGTTAGTGCAATTGGCACATTTATGTGTTTTTTGAGTTGAGTTTTGACTTCCCATACAAAGGAGACTCTGCCGGATTTACTTCCCGTGAGTCGTAACTTTCATTGTTGGCACCTTTGAGCCTATTTTGATTGAGATTTTACTCCCAATACAAAGGTTACTCTGTCCAAATTTCTGCAGCTTCTCGCCATTGTTTTGGCACCTCTCAAACCCTCTTGTCAGTGATGGCTTCTTCTTTAGAAAAGGAGGAATATTTCATTCGCAAGTTTGATGGCAGCAACTTCACCATGTGGAAAGAGTGCATAAAAGATGTTTTGACAAAAAAAGGCCTATTAGAATCGTTGAAAGAGCGTGCAAAGGATGATGACTATACGCAAGCTCAGTGGGAGCTTTTGGATGTGAGATCCATGGCTACAATATGTCTACATCTAGTCGAGTCAGTGTTCTTCACTATCATAGGGAAGACAACAACCAAGGAACTTTGGGACAACTTATGTTCAGCATGGGAGAGCAAAAGTGCATCCAACAAAGTTTTTCTCATGAAAAAGCTTATGAAGCTCAACATGAAAGAAGGTAGCACAATTTCTGGTCACTTAAATGAGTTCAACTCCTCGTTCAGTCATTTGACATCTCAGGGCTTTAAGGAGTTTGACGATGAACTCAAGTCTATATTCTTGTTATGCTCTCTACCAGTTCATGGGACATCTTTTGCACAACCATTAGCAATTTGGCTCCGAATGGAAAGTTAATGTTCAATGACATCACAAATGTATTGCTCACTGAAGAAAATTGATGTAAATCTCTCGACGGTGCTAGTCATGGAGATGCAATGTGGCTGGCAGTTCAATGAAGGCAAGAGGCCGTGACAGGAACATATACAAAAGCAAAAGTAGAGAGCGAAATCCTCATAGTCCTAGCAGACACAGGAACTCAAGTAGAGACCACACGAACAGAAATGTTGAGTGTTACTATTGCCATAAGAAGGGCATTACAAAAAGGATTGTCGCAGTTTCCTAAGAGATTTTTTAAAAATGCAAATAGACTTTGGCAAAGGCAAAAGTACGATAAAGATCGAGGAGCTCAATGTGGTTGAATCTCCCATACCTACCACTACAGTAGACGGTGCTCCTCCTCCAGTGATGATTAAGATGCCAACATATATTCATGCAAAGTGACAATCTCCAAAGTGTCCGTACTATTGGATTTTGCTTTCTCTAGAGCAACATGTGTGTGTACTAGTGGAAGGTGCATCACTAGCATGTCCAACATTCTGTGCGACTGGCGGTGAGGAAACATCCTCAAACCATACTTTGTGATACTCAATGTCTTTCACTGGCTTTTTAAGCAACTTATACTCGTTGAATATCACTTGTGCGTTGCGTATGACCTTCTTAGATTCCGGGTGCGTGAGACGATATCCCATCTCTCCATCTACACCGTATCCAATGAAGATGCACTTGTGTGATTTGGGGTCTAGCTTTTGTCTAAGCGCTTTTGGCACATGTGAGAATGCCTTACACCCAAACACACATAATTTGTCATAATTGGGCTCTTTTATTGTCCACATCTCCTACAAAACCTTGTACTTTAGTGGTGTACTAGGTGAACCATTGATCAAGTAAGTAGCCGTTGTAGCAGATTCTCCCCAAAATTCTTGAGGTAAGTTGGCCGTAGACAACATAGAAGTGATCGGTTCTTGAATGGTTCTATTCATCCTCTCAACCACACCATTTTGAACGGGCGTGTAAGGAGTGATAAACTGTCTTCTAATGCCTCTTTGCTGCAAAAGTCCTTGAACTAGGAGGAGATATATTCGCCTCCATTGTCACTGCACAAAACTTTGAGCTTTTTACCCGATTGATTCTCAACCAATGCAAACTTTTGAAAGACACTAAAGATGTCACTCTTTTGCTTCAAGAGATCAACCCACACCTTTCTAGTCGTGTTGTCTATGAATGTTAGGAAGTATAACGACCCCCCTAGAGACTTGGCTGGCATAGGTCCGACACAAGTCTCTATGAACGAGATCTAGAGGTCTCCCTAACTCCTTGTCCAAAGGCGTTGATATCAACCTAGTTTGTTTGCCATAGATACAACAATCACATAAAGAGAAGTTAGAGGAATATAACACGAGGATATAACAAAAATGTTGCAAGACTTGCATTCCCTTTTCACTCATATGTCTTAGCCGGATATGCCACAACTCTGTAGACGGCAGCCCGACTACACAAATAGAATTCTCTTTCACAAAAGAGACATAAAGTGAGTACAATGAGCTAGACTTTTGGTCTTTAAGCATGAGAAAATGTCCCTTCGTGATAATCCAAGAACCATGAGAAAACATGGTAGTATAACCCAAATCATCCAGCTATCCAACTAACATCAAACTCTTTGTCAATTTAGGTACATGTCTGACGTTATGTAGCATAAACTCAGTGCCATTACGCATAGAAAACTTGATGTTGCCCACACGGTATATAACAAGCTCATAAGAATTTCCTAGCTTCATTGTGCCATGTGTGGTAGTGTACGTAGAAAACCACTCATTGTGAGGAGTCACATGAAAGCTAGCACCTAAGTCCACAATCCAATTCTGCACATAACACTCATCATGAGCTAACAAAGCATCAAGACTCAAATCCGATGTGAAAATCAACACATCATTTGGCAAGTCAAAAACTGTCTCAATGATTGGATACTCAACCACATCAAGATCTTCAATCTTCACGCTGCTTTTAGGTTTGTCAGACTTTGATTTTTTCTTGCTCTTATCATGCTGCATTGTGCATAAATCTTTCTTCAAGTGTCCCTTTTTATGGCAATAGTAACACTCTACATTTTGCATGTCTTTTCCACGACTCTTGCTATGACCTTGCCTACAATCCTGTGAACGACCGCGGCTACAACCATGCTGCTTTTGCTTGTCACGATTGCTACTAGCCACATAATGCATCACCATGTCCACTCACATAAAGAGATTGACATTAAATCTCCTCAGTGAGCAACAAACCAACAACACTACTAAAATCTAGCTTGCCATTGGGTACAAAATTGCTTATGGCTGTGTTGAAAGTATCCCATGACGGTGGTAGTGAACATAGCAAGAAAATGGCCTTCATTTCATCATCAAAATTGAAATCTTTTAAAGTAAGCTGTGAAAACACGTTGTTGAACTTGTTCAAATGAGAACTAACATTACTACCTTCTTTTATGTTCATGCGCATCAATTTCTTCATCAAGAAAACCTTGTTCGAGGTGTTGTTGCCATCCCGAGCTTGGCATAGAGCATCCCACAAATCTTTGGGGTTGGTCTTATCCATTATGATAAAGTAAATGGATTCACCAAGGTGCAGTCAAATGGTTTGCCATAGCATGCTCATTCAAGCCATCCCACTCATCATTAGTGTATGCATTCTCTCTTCTTGCACGCAAGGGTGCTATCAAGCCTTTGTTTATCAAAACATCTTGCATACGCTGCCGCCAAATGACAAAGTTTGAGCCATCAAACTTTTTGATGTAGTACTCTTCTCTTTTGGAAGCACTACTTACATCCATGATTAAGGGAATGTAGCCAAAAACTTTATGGCGAATTTCTTGGGACAATTTTGGCAGAGTTTCCCCTAGAATAGGAGCAAAGAACTCATCCAAAATGTAGTACAATCACTGTGCAAGAACAACTAGAAGTTCCAAGAACGCATAAAACGGACTTGCGAAAAAAATCCGGCAGAGTCTCCTTTGTACGAGGAGTCAAAACTCAACTCAACAACGCATAGACTGATCAAAAGAACAATCACTGGGCATATATTGTGCAAACCACTACTGTGTGATCGCCAACTTGGCATCAAAAGCATAAAAGACTGTGCAGATACATGTCCTATGGCGAGGGTACCGTAAATGGGAACTCCAACTACCTGTATCATCGAAGGTATCTCAACATTTGATAATACCCCAGCTCAAAGAAAACCTCACGCTATCGACTCTACAAAGGCTAATGCAGACAAAAATAGGACTAGCCACAATCTCAAAAAAGGCTCTTCCGGTTCGAGTCTTAGAAACGGCCGGAAAAAACTTCCAAACTAGCCAAAAAATGGCTCCACACGTAGTACAATGGGCAATGTCCGCAACTCTATGTATATGAATGACCATGCTCAAATAAGCACCAAGAACTGCTGCATGCAGTAAGAGTGATCTCTGCGTGGATATCTGCTCTTAAAAGAGCTCAATAGCACTAGGTGTGGTCACGCAAAAAATGCATCTATCAATGCACCTGTCCGTAGAGAAACTGTTGTTGTAATGACTGCCAAAATTTCCTCAATGGCATTGTGTCTGTAAGTGTCTAGTAACTTGGAGAATCTTTGTGTAAACGGGCTCAAAAGCCCCCTATAACCTGTAACTTGCGTGTCGGTGTCGCTATGTGCCAATTTTTATCGCCGGACGAAAATGTGCTAGTTGAATAGCCGCCAAAGGTCTTGTAGTAAAAAATCATGCCGTAGAGTGCGATCGGTGCACTCGGTGCCGATGTCGGGTGTCATTCCTCTGTGGTAGAGGCACCTCACCCATGCGTGTGGCAAGCACGATTGTCTGCAGGAACTCTTGATGTCGGGGTCAAATGTCAGGAATCCACCCGTGTAAAGAGTGTCGCCGAAATCGGTGTCAAACCAAGTTGAATAGGTGCAAGACTTTGAAGAATCGGTGTCGAAAACAAAAAACAGAAAATCATCGATGTCAAAGCCGATCTCACTGATGTCGGTGCCAAAGCCGGAGCCGGAGCCGGAGCTCTCTCTCACTCTCTCGCAAGGCATGAGAGTGGTGACGATGTTGATGTCGATGTCGCCTTTCATCGTCGGACGGAAGCCTCCAAAGTCAAGATGAATGCCCTAGGAGATGTTGCAAAACCCTGCTCGCTCTCTCTCTCTCACCCTGCTCGCTCTCTTTCTCTCACCCTGCTCTCTCTCTCTCTCTCTCAAAATCTCTCTCACAAATCTCACTCTCTCACTCCTTTGCTCTCTCTCACTCTTTTGCAGCTCCATTCAAGATGGTCGAGGGCTACCAGGCACTGTTGAAATTGCAGTAGGTAGTGTGTGTGCGAGCAAACACACAATCCTCTTGATTGCCTACTCTCTCTCTCTCTCTCTCTCTCTCTCTCTCTCTCTCTCTCTCTTGATGTGTGTGGGAACCGAACCTTGCACACACTAAGTGTGTTATAATTTTAAAAGATTTTTCGATTCTGCTACACAAGCAAAATTTGCAAAATTTGACGAGATGATGAGTGTGTGTGCCTTTCTCCAACTACCGACTATCCCGATTGCTCTCAAAACCTGCATTCGAGCTTGGCTGTCCCCAAATGCCTGATTGCACCTTGGTTATTGCTTGATTTTACAGCTTACGGGCTCCTCCTTCACTCTCAATTGCAAGATTTGCTTTCCTTTGCTCGTAGCAGCTGAAAATGCTCCCCTGACTTTCAAGCTTTCCTTTGTTTACTCGACTAGTGTGCTCACTGTCTCCCAGCCTCTCCTTAGCGCTATCTGAGCTGCGTAGGAGCTGCCCGAATTCCTTGCAATGTTGATTTGTTGTGGAGAGCTTCCAAAATATTCCCTTGCTTGGGGTTTGAGCACATGCACGTAGAGAGCGAGAGATGTCAGGGCTCAGGAGCCGTGCTCTTGGGCTCTGATACCAATTGATGGAGCAGAGGCGAAGTGTGCAAGAGAGGGAATGAGAAAAGGGGGGAAGAAGAAGAATAGTAGACACACAATTGGGTGGAGCATGAGAGAGTTAACCACTCTCTCCTCCTTATTGTCTTTATGAACAAAAGAATACAAGAAGTGGGTGGGCGCCCGCCCGGCCATATCTGACCACGTGGCCTGAAACCCAACATCTTTTGCATCCTCCTCCTGGGGTGGGCCACCCAAGGAGGAGGTTCCTAGCTGGTTTCTACGAGTTATGTCTGTCGTTTCTAGCACGTTGTGCATCAATTAGGTGGCCATGGTGATGCCTATGCGTGGCTCTTGCCCGATGGTACGTGGCCCTTGCCCGACCATGTTTCATGGATAATATTTGGAAGGGATAATCACCTCCCCTTGTGGGCCCTCTGGTGCATAAAAAAAAGCAAGTCTTAGAGGCATAATAAAAAAGTCTTAGAGCTCCCAGCTATTTGCAGCATGACAAGGAAGGTATGCAAGTGGGTTCAAAAGTCTTGGAAGGTAGGTTTCTTTAAGAACAATCTATTCTTGGGTGGGAAGCTATTCAAGAGTCAAGGGTTACTTATTGGAACATAAATTGCTGACTTATACTTCAAACATGTGTGGAAGTCCAAAAACTATCGGATCTTTGAGAAAGCCATGAAAACAGATAGTTTCTCAGAGTTTATTCAAGAATCAGGGAAGCGATCATTGCCATTGGGAAAAGAAGGAACTTTGAGGAATGGAACATGACGATTGATGCTGCAACGATTGGTTAGTTGATGAGTCCTCTTTAGGTCGAGGATTGCTCAGCTTAGACTCTCACGGATGCCTATACTAGCATCTCGGGGTGCCTCCCCTATTAGCCGATGTATTTGTGTTAGCTAGAAGAAGTCATGGCTCAACATGAGCATGACTAGAATATGTAATTTCTTGGTTTTGATAATATAATCCACTCACCATTGTGAGTTTCGCAAAAAAAAAAAACGGTCTTAGAACTACTTTGACCACATTTTTTAATATGTGTGTGTGTGTGTGTGTGTGTGTGTGTGTGTGTGTGAGAGAGAGAGAGAGAGAGAGAGAGAGAGAGAGAGATTTTATTATCATCCTCGGAGGTCAGATATAACCTATGGGACCAAAGATACATGTGATGTAGTATGTATATGGCCGATGAGTGACTCGCGATGCTCCAAAATGGTGCCTTCCCATTGTTACATGAGATGCCCACAGGCACTCACAAGGCCAATGGCCAAAACCATAAAAGGCTAGAAAAATGATAGGGGACAAAACCCAAATGATAGGGGACAAAACCCCTCTTAGTGAGGGTAAAAAATGCCTTGGCAATTGTTGTACAAGGGAGGAAGAGGATATCAATCAAAGCCTCCGAAAGATAGGCACCTCTAAATTGTTGCGAAGAGGAAAACCACCTAGAAAGATATGGGGCATAACTGAGAAGCCCTAAAAGGTCTCTGTGTTTTTCATGCCGTAGGGTTTTATAGTGCAATGTTTGCAAGAAGGAGTTCACATGTATCCTCTGTTATAGTGACGAGGTAGCCCTGTGCCTCAGCTAACTCATTTGAGCTAGTGGGAGTAGAAATTATATTTGATTTCCCTCCCTTCACTTTAGGAATCGCCATTTTTAGAGAATACATTCCCCTCTGTATCCTCACTCTCTCCAAGTGTGACCCAACCCTTAAGAAAATTAAACCCAAAGGGTAATAAGGGCTATGGCAAATGAGGATAGTCTACATCTAACAATCCAAGTTGAACTTGGGCCACCCCCATCTAAGGCACATGAGCTATCAAACACACAATGTTCATACATGGGGATTGAAACATAAGCATAGTAGCATGTCATGGTGAACTTCACAATGACGAAGAGATCTCTGAAATAGGAGCACAAAGAACTATCCACCCAACATGAGCAATCCCATGCCTAGAATGTGATCTTGGCCTGTTCACACTTAATTGACACGGATCTAGCATGGCTAGGCCTATGGAGTGCCGGGCTACACACCCATGTGGGATTCCTAAGCCTCTTCACATCCCATGTGACCATTTGGCTAGCATTGGACTCCACCCCAAGCTTTATGCATCGGGAGAACTATATCTGTGGATGCCATATGAGCTTCGTGGTACCACAACTATAGGTGATGTGATAGGGATTCACTTCTTCAAACCCCCTCTCCCCCAAGTTTACTCGTGTGAGTTGAGTTTACTTTTGCCTATATACAATGTTTGCATGCATATCATGATCTATGTGCAAGTTTCCCCATCATTGATCCCATCTCTTGGGGCTTTTTAATACTTTGTGCTCTTTAATGTTGATGAATAGCCACAAGCATGGATTGCAGTCCATTAGAACCTAGCAGGACATCGCAGAGATGAACGCACTCAGTCACACCCTCAACATGTACCGCTAAGTGGGTTGCTACCACTTGTTGGTCCACAACACTAAGTGGCACGGGGTATTCAATGAAGCTAGAGTGATGGGATCAACAACTAGGAGCCAAGCGGGAGAATCTCGAGAATCTCAAGGCGGATGGACGGACAAAGAAAAGACACGGTCAATGCCCGTCAGGTGTATCAAACCCACAACCTGCTCATTGAGAGGCGGATGCTCTAACCATGCGGGCACGTAGGTTTTGATGGCATCCAAGGCAAAACATACCCTTATATCGCAAACACAAACGCGAAAAAGCAAATTTGACCAAAAAAATAAACTCCAACAACATCAAAAAATGCACATTGTTTTTTATTTTCGAGCCCGAATTGCGCGTTGCCGATCCCATGGCTTGGGGTTCATTGAAGACCCCGTGGTCTTTAATGCTGAGGATCGTTGGTCATAATTTAACTCTCACTTTAAAGATAACTAGTATGTGACTCGCGCATTGCTACGGCTAAAAAAACATGGCCTCTAGTCATAAAATGCCATCTTTCAGGCAAAAAATATCAATGGTTTCTTCCTACATATAAGGCACATATTGTTGATTGGTGTATTTTAGTGCCATTGGCACACCTGCAATGAAAAAAACATAGATCATTGAGTTGCTTATCTTTGCAAGTGTTCCAGGTATCATGTTGAACTGAAGGATGTGTTGCAAAATTGAGGGTGTGGCCCGTAAGCATGTACTCTCTCTCTCTCTCTCTCTCTCTCTCTCTCTCTCTCTCTCTCTCTCTCTCTCTCCCCCCCCACCAGATCTAAATTGCTAAAGCATGTACTTCTTTCAGAGAGGAGACTCTATTCAAACCACTTGGCCTTGCAATGAACATTCTATTACTGCATTTCTAGTAGAAAAAGCTAGCACAACTTATTTACAATAGAGGATTGGATTAACTCTTCTAGTGACGTACACAAACACAGCTCATGAACTTGATATAGATAAACAAATGTATGCTAGCTCTATAGCCTTGGAATACAATTGACATGGATGTAGTGCACACATGGACTGTTTGGCTTGCATCCAGTGACACCATGAACCATCTCACAGGAATTGTTTGTCTGTGCACATGAAGCCAATTAGTGGGGAATGCCACGAGATGATGTTTTGATGATAGCATTCGTGCAAGCTATAGGAAGAAGCAAAATGCTCCACGTCAAGTGTTGGCACCCTAGACTGACTTGGAATCGTTCTCCTCTCTTCCTAACCACTAAATGTCATGGCATTCATGTGAACATGATGAACAGGGACCCTCCATCATCATAAGATTGTTAACTCATCTGATGCCATGTGTGTAGGGGCGAGGCAGGTCCAGCTAGCCCAACACCTTGCTGAACAGTGCCATGTGTACAACATAGGAGCCTATAACGAAGGAATTGCCGCCACCCAAAGAATTTGGTTTCTAGATAGCTAGTGTATTCTCCCTAGCCTATAACAAAGGAATTGCTGCCACCCAACTAATTTGGTTTCTACATAGCTAGTGTTTTCACCCTCAAAAGTGCTTTTCATATCGCTTAGCTTTTTGGCTAGATTGGTATTCATAATATTCCACAATAGATGCTTCTGTCAAAGCTACCAAAGTAGTCACTTGTGCATACACCCTCTCATGAAGTATAGTGGGTATAGGCTTCAACCATTCATAAGCCGAGGAAGCTAGCAATCCATATATCCAGATAATGGCAATGCACTTAGCCGATGCTCCTGAGGTACATTTTGCACAGAGTCTAGCAGGGTTTTCTTATGTCACTCTCCTTGTTGTGCAGTGATATTGCTACCTTAGTTAGGCTAACCCTGCCAAAATTGAATGAATTTGCTCTCAAAATTAGTGTTTTTGACGAAAGAGACGAAGTTGAGCTACCGTAGTAGCTTTTTAGTTCAAGAAAAATGAAATTGTTGAGTGTAACTTAACTCGGCATCCCTTTGCATGAAAAAAATCTCTTAATCCACTTGAGGATGGAGGGGGCAATAGAATCTCTAGTGGTGTCCTTTGTGGGCTCGTCCTCTACCATGGCTAACTTCATATGAAAATGGAAGAAAGGGGAAGAGTGTGAGGCGTGATGGTAGGTGAGCGAGGCCTCTAGTCTTTTCCTCCTCCTCCTCCTCTTCCTCTCTCTCTCTCTCTCTCTCTCTCTCTCTCTATGGCTGGCACTCTCCATTAAATGAATAGGAAGACCACTTCACCTCACACATAGACACACCCTAGGTAGAGCTCCCTCACTGCATCAAGCCGCCAAAGTAAGCTCAAGTAGTGATGGGAAACATAGTTATGTGTGTAGAAACCAACTTGAGCAGCTTTTCCATGCCATTGGAGAGGGGGAATGGGGGAACACACCCAACACAAACAAAAGGGCCTCTCTATAGCTCAGGGTATTCACAGCACCCCTATCCTCTCAGAAAACACCTTCAAAGAAACACTTAACATTAGCAAACCACCGCCTGCTCAATTTCCACTGCTCACACAATCTACCAATCACCACACAAGATACACCTACTACCACTGCTTGTCTCCACCCTTACACACGCACACAACCACTCAATCTCACTCCCTCACTCAAAACACCATCGGTTCAGGGGGGCACACACTTCCACACAGCCGGCACCGAGGAGGGACATGAAAGCAGGAGAAAGAGAAGGGGGGAAGGGAAAACAACAACACAAGAGGCAACTGTGGCTTGATTGCACTTCCAAAAACATATACACAGGCTTGCAATGCCATCACCCTGGCCATTTTCAAGCAAAAGTTACAAAGGGGCTAGCTTGCTAGAGAACTCCACTTTGCAGGCTTCAAACGGCACCTCCAAAGGCCAAGAAAAAAGCCCTTAATTTGATCCTTTTTTGACTTTTATAGGGGGGGCCTTTAATTTGGGAATTAGCATTTCAATTGGTCCACCTGGCATCTTGAATTGGTATCTTTTGGGAAAGAGGGCACCGCTTTGCTTTATCTCTCTCTTCTTCACTCTTTGCACTTGGGGGGAGGGCCATTAGCGATGTCGCTATTGCCCCCTAGGCTCTTCATTTTTTATCTTTTATCTTTCACCTTTTACCCTCTTTTGGTTTAGCCTTATATTGCTCAATTTTTTGACTTTGACCTTCACTCCTTATTCGGCTCCTCTTTGTCCTCTTTTGGCCTTGCACTTGGTTCACCCATGCTTGTACTTGCTCGGACATGCCTTGGGATGTGCCCCTGTGACCTTGCTCAGCTTTGCCCACCTGGCGGCTTCCTAGCTCACCCCTTTCCTTCCTCTTTGCCTTGCCCGGTCTTGATTTGGCCGGCCTCCCCTTTGTACACATGAGGGCTCGTCCCTCAGCTCGCCTCACCTCGCAGGACCGCTCTCTTACCTGAGGGGGGGAGGCAATAGTGATGTCGCTATTGCCCTCCTCCTCCTCCTCAAAATATCAGGGCCCCTTTGACCGTGTGAACTGTCGCGTGCGGGGAGAACGCACCACGTCATCACTGCCACCAGTCTCCGCCACCGCATGGGCGCGTGCCACTGCGCCGCAGGTCCCGAGCCAAGGTCCCGAGCCAAAACAACCGCCACAGCCAGCGGCCCGCCTATGCAGTGCCAGCGCGTTGGGTCACCATAGCCAACGAGCGTAAGAAGCTCACGCTCCCTCTCTTGGGTACTCGTCAAAGGGCCACGCCCCTGCCTTAATACACTGTCACACTGGCTCTGCCTTTTTTATGTGGGGTTTATGAACGCCACATGGTAGCCCATGCTTGAATGGCCTCCAAGGCCTCAACAACTAGAAAAAAACTATTACAAACCTCCTTTTTTGCTTGCATGGGGTATTCTGCTATTCTTTGCCCAGTTGGCCAATGCACCGGCCTTGGAGCCCATTCACCAATCCACCATGTCCACTTTAAAATCCTCTGCCTCCGGCCTCGTTTTGGGATTTTCAATGCCATCATTCGAGGCAGCAAAAAAAGTCAAAAAGCATCTGCAAACCTCCCACTGTCAAATGCTCCCAACTTCGTCTCGCTGTATCTGACCGAACGAGCATCCGTTTGATGTGTAGTCGATTCCGACTTGCTCCATATGGTACACCCTTTTACCGAGAATCTTGGCGAGGCCGAAAAACTACCAAATGGCACGTCCCCCAATGCGGCCAAGTGGGCTCCATATTCGGCCCCTGGAAAATCTTCTAATGGCCATAACTTGCCATCCAGAGCTCCGATTCGCAATCCGAGAAGACATGCATGCTCCACAACTCAAGCACTACACACAAATAGACTGACATAAGCCTGGGCCACCTGTCCCCAACTGGCCTGTCCGTCGGGGATTTGCTACATACTCTTTCTTTAAACTGCAATATCTTGAGCACCGGGGCTCCGTTTGACGAGCCGTCTGGACCGGCTTTTAGAGCACGCTCAACTATACCTTCTAGAGCTTTGACTTGGCATCTCGGGCATCTTCATCTGTCATCCCATCTGGACTATTCCGTAGCACTTTTGGCCTAAAAAACCGCATTAGGCATACTTTCCCGCTATCCTTTGGCTGCCAAGGGCCTTGGCACCTACCCTAGCCTTCTGCACTGCCCTTGATTGCATCCTTTGCCTGGCATAGACCACTTGCTAGCTTCGACCAACTTTAGCTGCACCATCATTGCCCAGCCCCCTCGTCGAACATTTATGTTCGACCAAAAGCATATGTACAATACTTTGAAATTGGCACACCAAAATGACATTAAAAGCACTCACAAAACCACAACTGTATGTACAGGCTATGTACAAAGCGTCATATCCTTTTTTTCGCACACCGCATGCTTTAGGTGGGTTCCCCACCCCCCTTGACTATAATTTGCTGCACGTCAGGCACTAGACTCCTCTCGAAATATAGTTTGAGCCGCACACCATTTACCCTATTCCTGAGAAGCTTGCCATTTGCTCTTACCAGTTGATACGTCCCATTTGGAAAGGCCTTCTTCACTTTATATGGACCCATCCACTTCTTCTTGAACTTCTTCTGGAATGTGAAATCCAGGTAGATTTCATACTTCATGACCAGGTCTCCTTCCTCTATCTTCTTGTCCGGCAGGTTCTGATTGAATTTGGCAACCCGCCTCTCTCTCTGCTTCACATAGTAGTCCGCCGTTGCCTCTCTGTCCATCTGCAAAACCTCCAAACTGGCTATCCGATCCTGTAGAACCCCTTGTTGAGTGGCATTGACACGCCACATACCCTTTAAAGCACCTAGCTGTGCATGCACTGGCAACACTGCCTCCTTACCATAGACAAGCTCGAATGGAGTGAAGTTTGTAGCCACTTTATAGGACGTTCTATACGCCCACATACGCTTTTCTAGATTTGCTCCCCACTCAGCTTCCTGCTTGTACACATACTTCGTTAACATCTTGACAATTTGACCATTCGCACTCTCGACTAGACCATTGCATTGGGGGTGATAGGGCGAGGAAAACCGATGCTGATCTTTAACTTTTCCACTAATGCGCTCATGAGCTTACTTCTAAACCCCTGACCCCTATCGGAAACTAACACCCATAAACGACAACATATATTATCAAACACAAATTGAGCCACAACACTAGCATTTACTTCTTTCATTGCTTTGGCCCCGACCCACCTTGTAAGGTAGTCAATGGCTACCACCACGTACTTCTTACCACTTGTAGACTTTGGGAGAGGGCCTATAGCATCCAGACCCTACTTATAAAAGGCGCTTTGTGCGATGATGGTGCCCTGTGATTCTGCTACCAGTCGTCTTTCACCTATAGTCTGACACTCGTGGCACGTCTTGCACCAGTAATGCACGTCCTTCACAATGGAAGGCCACCAAAAGCTTGCTCTAAGCACTCGAAACAGAAAGTGATCTTTGCCCTGATGCCCGCTCTCTTCATGACATTGCTCTAGCACCATCCCTATCTCTTCTTTGTACAACACCCTTCTAAGAACTCCGTCACGCCCATAGTTCATGAGATCCTCACCTACCAGTGTAAATTTGCGGGCCTTTTGCACCACTCTTCTCTTTTGTAGCTTGGACAAACCCTCTGAACATTGCCCTGTACTCAAAAAGACTTCAATCTCCTTAAGAGTCTCTCTACCTATATAAGTGGCTGGGGCCACATATAAACCTGCAATATGTACTTGCACTTTGCTGCTAGCTAGCTGATCCGCCTCTTGATTCTGCTCTCTCCTCACATGCTTGAATTGGACTTCTTCAAAAGACTTCAACATCTTTTTGATGGAAAAGAACCAATGCTTCAAAGAATCACGCTTTTCCTGCCATTGGCCTAACAGTTGCTTGATGACTAGCAGCGCATCTCCCTTCACCACCAACCTTGAAATGCCAAACTCTATGCACTACTTTAAACCCAAATGCAGAGTGAGATATTCCGCCTCATTATTGGTGTGGACATCTTCTAAATCATACGCCTTCGAGAATATAGTTTTGCCGTGTGGGTCATGTATCACCACACCTCCTCCTGCCTTTTGCACTACCCTTCAATATGCTCCATCGAACCACACAGTGAAAGCATCTTCCAAGTCAGGTTCCTCCTTGGCTTCATCTCGTACCACTCTTGGATAGACCGGCAAATCGATGGCCTTGCTGACAAGAATGTCTGCCAGGTGAGACCGACTCGTGTGATCTACCTTGAACTCGAACTCGAACTCGAACTCCTGTAGCTCCAACACCCACTTCATAATCCTCCTTCCTGGCTTCAAATGTAGCACTACCTCTGGCAATAAATTATTAGCCGTCAACACAAAAAACTTACGCACAATCAAATGGACTTTGAATTTCCTGCAAGCGAAGACTAGAGCCATCACCCACTGTTCCGCCTCGGTGTAGGTAGCCTCTCCTGGGCTAATCACCCTGCTCTCGAAGTATATTGGCTTGTAGCTTCTCCCTAACTTTTGCAATAGAACCGCTCCAATGGCAACCGTGCCCACTGTCATAGACACATAAAAGTTGTCCTCTCGATTGGGAGGACACACCGCTGGCAACTGGCACAAAATTTCTTTAACCCTATCAAAGGCCTCTTGAGCTTCCCCATCCCACTCATAGCCATGCACTTGCTGAGCCCTCTTTTGAAGAGGATGCACATATTGCGACAGCATCCAAAAGAAACGGGACAAATATTTCAACTTATGAACAAATGAAGCCAAACCTTGAGAATCTGATGGCGGCTCCATCAACACCAATGCCTTCACCTTCTCGGAATCAACCTCTATACGTTTTGCGACACCACATGACCTAACAGCTGTGCTCGAGGCTGTGCTAACTTGCGCTTCTTGGGGTTCAGCTGACCTCCTTCTTCATTGAGCCTTTGGAAACATAATTGGAGCTTCGACAGGTGCTCCAACCGTGAACTATAGCAGCCGATATCATCCATGAAGACCCTAATATAACGGCCCAAGTATGGACCAAATACCCTGTTCATCCAACCTTGGAAGGTGGCATACGCATTCACCAATCCGAATGGCATCCTGCGGTAAGCAAAACAACCCCATAGAGATATGAACGTGGTCTTCAGTTGGTCTTCAAGTGCAATCCCTATATGAAAATACCCCGAAAAGCCATCCATAATCGAGTATCTCTATGCCCAACCACCTGGTTTAGGATTTCATCTTGAAACAGCAAGGGGTAGTGATTCCTCTTGGTCGCGGCATTCAATGGCTTGTAGTCGACACACACTCTCCATTTCCCATTCTTCTTGGGGGTTATGACCACTGGCGAGACCCACTCTGACTCTTTCACATGATATATGATGCCTGCATCCAATAACATTTTGATCTCCTGCCAAAGGGCTTCTTTTTGGATTTCCCTAGTCTTCTCAGCTTCTGTGCTTTAGGCTTATGTCCCTCCTTAAGAACAATCTTGTGCTTCACCCCTTTTTCACCTCGCAAATGCTTGTACTCCGTAGCAAATAGATTTGGATAGGACTCACACAGTTGAACATAGCCTTTTTTCTCCCTTTTGGTTAGGTCTTCACATATCATACTTGAAACCTCCTCTAGGCTTAAACCATGAGCTTGAGACTGCATACCTTCTTCTTTAGGTGGAGAGTCGTCTATGGTGACTCCGAACAAGTCTGCATCTATCTTCAACATGTTGTCCTCGCTCTCCTCTTCCTCTGTGCTAGTATAGCCTTCATCATAGCCCGTCTCGGTCTCGTACTCATAGCTCGTCGTGTCACCTTCATCTTTAACTGCCATAGGATGAGAACTGCTCTCCTTGGTCTTCAAATCAAGCACAATTTGTCTACCTCTCTCTTTGTCAGGCAAAGTGAACACTTTGCTCTCCCAATCCTGCTTTGCACCTATTGCCAAAAGCCATGGCCTACCCAAAATGATAGGGTAAGCATTGTCCCCTGCTTTCATCACAAAGAAGTCAATCAGGCACTCTATGCTCATCACCTTGACCTTCACATCCTGCGCCACACCGAGACACCTGGCTTTAGTATGGTTAACCATCCTCATGCGCACATTTGACCTGACTACTGCCTTGACCCCTGTCTCTTTCATGGCTGCTTCCATCATGACACAAATCTGTGCTCCACCGTCTATGTAGGCTTGTACAAGTGGAAGAACATCAATGGGGCTACCTACCCTCAAGGCCATATTGCACTGCTTGGACATTTCCCTTAGCTCTTGGCAGCCTGGTGCTAACACTTGTGGACCACTGCCTTCTTAACTTTGTATTTAAAGCTAACAACTGACCAAACGTAATATTTGCCTTTTGATTTTGAGCATCACTCACCAGATTGTACTCGGGATAGCACGCCCTAGCTGGAAATCTGCTTGCTTGATCTTGCGACGCCTCCTTCTTTTGCTAGGCTCAGGTTGCTCTCTGCCTTAGTACACCTTCTCTTTGCCCTTGCAAGCTCTAGTTTCTCGTTCTGCCTCTGTCTCCCTCTCAACTCTTGCCCTCTTATTGGACAAAACTTCGACATCCAGCTTGTCCACCCCTATGATGTTTACTCTTGGAACTTCACCTCCGTTTTGCGGAGCTAGCTGCATTGTATTCTCCACCGCTTGCTCTCTTGGGCCATTGTATTGTCCTTGACCTCAACCTCTACCAAAAAGCGGGTACATACCTCCTCTTTCTCTCTACAGTTGAGGACAATCAGGTGCATAATGCCCTTCTTCTCCACAATTGTAACATCTACCAAGCAGTGGTCGTGCCCTGCCCCTTGCTCCTCTTTGCCGTTCCCTATCCATGACACTGAGCCGCAACTCCTGCATCTCCTCAGACAAATCTTGCACCGAACGCACCCAATTTTGTGGCACAACAGCTACACCTCGAATTCCCTGATTCTCTTCATGTGCAGTCTCTCTCAGACTCTGCGGTTGAACATGGGCCATCGTCTCGTAGCCTGACACACCCTGCTCTATCTTCTTCTTTATCTTTTTGCTCTTTGACCGTGCAATGGCTACCGCACCATTATAATTCTCTGGGCTCTCGAAATAAACTTTTTCTCTCACTTTGGGATGCAGACACGCCATGAATTTGTCCAGCTTGAAGTAGTCTCCATTAGCCAACTACATGGCTACCGCTAATTCTGCCCAACACTCTTCAAAATGACCCAAAAACAAATTGCACTCTTCACTTACGTCTTGCTTAAGCGCCTTCAACTTTGCATCCATTTCGACTGGGGAAGTCTCCTTGCGGAAGTCGTGAAGAAACCTCGCCGTAGAGCCGGCCATGCTTGCTTCGGCTCACCTTCCAATGGGTCGTACCATGCTTTAGCTCTACCACGCATCACCAAAGGAAAAGTCTCCATTTTGCTATCCTCGTTCGGCATACGCAACAATAGCATGTACAGCTCGAAATCTGACATCCACTCGTCAGGGCTCTCTTCTCCTGTGAAAATCGGTCCATAGCTTCTAGCTGCCATGACTTCCAACGCAAAGAACCGCTTCTTTTCAATTAACTGGGAGCAATCAGTGTGCTCCTCTGTGGGGGAACCAGAAGATGGAGAGTGGGAATGGGGGAACACACCCAGCACAAACAAAAGGGCCTCTCTATAGCTCAGGGTATTCACAACACCCCTATCTTCTCAGAAAACACCTTCAAAGAGACACTTAACATTAGCAGACCACCGCCTACTCAATTGCCACTGCTCACACACTCTACCAATCACCACACAAGATACACCTACTACCACTGCCTGTCTCCACCCTTACACACGCACACAACCACTCAATCTCACTCTCTCACTCAAAACACCATCGGTTCAGGGGGGCACACACTTCCACACAGCCGGCACCGAGGAGGGACATGACAGTAGGAGAAAGAGAAGGGGGGAAGGGGAAACAACAACACGGGAGGCGACTGTGGCTTGATTGCACTTCAAAAAACATATACATAGGCTTGCAATGCCATCACCCTGGCCATTTTCAAGCAAAAGTTACAAAGGGGCTAGCTTGCTAGAGAACTCCACTTTGCAGGCTTCAAACAGCACCTCCAAAGGCCAAGAAAAAAGCCCTTAATTTGATCCTTTTTTGACTTTTATAGGGGGGGCGTTTAATTTGGAAATTTGCATTTCAATTGGTCCACCTGGCATCTTGAATTGGTATCTTTTGGGAAAGAGGGCACCGCTTTGCTCTATCTCTCTCTTCTTCACTCTTTGCACTTGGGGGGAGGGGCATTAGCGATGTCGCTATTGCCCCCTAGGCTCTTCATTTTTTATTTTTTATTTTTCACCTTTTACCCTCTTTTGGTTTAGCCTTATACTGCTCAATTTTTGACTTTGACGTTCACCCTCCTTATCCAGCTTCTCTTTGTTCTCTTTTGGCCTTTCACTTGGTTCACCCATGCTTGTACTTGCTCGGACATGCCTTGGGATGTGCCCCTCTGACCTTGCTCAGCTTTGCCCACCCGGTGGCTTCCTAGCTCACCCCTTTCCTTCCTCTTTGCCTTGCCCGGTCTTGATTTGGCCGGCCTCCCCTTTGTACACATGAGGGCTCGTCCCTCAGCTCGCCTCGCCTCGCAGGACCGCTCTCTTACCTGAGGGGGGGAGGCAATAGCGATGTCGCTATTACCCTCCTCCTCCTCCTCAAAATATCAGGGCCCCTTTGACCGTGTGAACTGCCGCGTGCAGGGAGAACGCGCCATGTCATCACTTCCAATGGTCTCCGCCACCGCATGGGCGCGTGCCAGTGCGCCGCTAGTCCCGAGCCAAAGGTCCCGAACCAAAACAACCGCGACCGCCAGCGGCCCTCCTATGCAGTGCCAGCGCGCTGGGTCGCCATAGCCAACGAGCGCAAGAAGCTCACGCTCCCTCTCTTGGGTACTCGTCAAAGGGCCACGCCCCTGCCTTAATACACTGTCACACTGGCTCTGCCTTGTGCATGTGGGGTTTATGAACGCCACATGGCAGCCCATGCTTGAATGGCCTCCAAGGCCTCAACAACTAGAAAAAAACTAATACAAACCTCCTTTTTTGATTGCATGGGGTATACTGCTATTCTTTGCCCAGTTGGCCAATGCACCGGCCTCGGAGCCCATTCACCAATCTAGCGTGTCCACTTTGAAATCCTCTGCCTCCGGCCCCGTTTTGGGATTTTCAATGCCATCATTCAAGGCAGCAAAAAAGTCAAAAAGCATCTGCAAACCTCCCACTGTCAAATGCTCCCAACTTCGTCTCGCTGCATCTGACCGACCGAGCATCCGTTTGATGTGTAGTCGATTCCGACTAGCTCCATATGGTACACCCTCTTATCAAGAATCTTGGCGAGGCCGAAAAACTGCCAAATGGCACGTCCCCCAATGCGGCCAAGTGGGCTCAGACTCGGCCCCTGGAAAATCTTCTAATGGCCATAACTTGCCATCCAGAGCTCCGATTCGCAATTCGAGAAGACAGGCATGATCCACAACTTGAGCACTACACACATATACACTGACATCAGCCCGGGTCACCTGTCCCCAGCTGCCCTGTCCGTCGGGGATCTGCTACACACTCTTTTTTTAAACTACAATATCTTGAGCACTGGGGCTCCGTTTGACGAGCCGTCTGGACCGGCTTCTAGAGCACGCTGAACTATACCTTCTAGAGCTTTGACTTGGAATCTCGGACATCTTCATCTGTCATCCCATCTGGACCATTCCGTAGCACTTTTGGCCTAAAAAACAGCATCATGCATACTTTCCCGCTATCCTTTGGCTGCCAAGGGCCTTGGCACCTGCCCTAGCCTTCTGCACTGCCCTCGATTGCATCCTTTGCCTGGCATAGACCACCTGCTAGCTTTGACCAACTTTAGCTGCACCACCGTGGCTAAACGTGCAAGGAGCTGCTTGAGCTTGATGCATGGAATCCACTTCCCCAATGCGCTCTTCTATTTTGATTCATCCGCTTCCCCAATGTGCTGCTCTGTTTGAAATCATCTGCTTCCTTGCAAGCCAATATGTTTGCTCCATTTCTATCAGTATTACCAAGGCATATGTCAAGAACAACAATCTTTTGCCCTTCCCGTAATAGGAGATTGAATTGTGCCCATGTACTCTCTCTCTCTCTCTCTCTCTCTCTCCCTCTCTCTCTCTCTCTCTCTCTCTCTCTCTCTCTCTCTCTCTCTCTCTCTCTCTCTCTCTCTCTTCTGGACATTTGCAGCTGATGGGTTCTCTCCACAAGCCTTAATATGGGGATACATTAAAGGGCTGAGCGTTCGAGGAATTCTCAAGCTGTTTAATAAAAAGTACAGATGTGGGTATTCGGAAACCATTGCACATGCCTCTATGTGTTCACCCATGTCAATTGCTTGCATGATTCACATGCATCAATATGCAAGCATAAGTAGTCGCATTCAAAGAGAGGTCCTCACTTTTCCCTTGATGAAAACAGGGCCATATGCTATAACTTCTTTGCTCTTTCCATGTCAAGCAAATCTTGCAATCAGCACCACCTAAGAGACAACATTCCAGGTAGAAGCTCATGACAACTTCTTGTACTTTTAAAAAGTACACACCATTAGGTCTCCACGTTGACCAAAGTATTTCCAAGTAGGAATCAGATGTACACATTTCCAATCACATTTGCGGAAAGCCCTGACTCAACGTTTGCGGAAAACAACCCAGAGCTTCGTAAACCTGCCAACATCGGACAAACCGGCAAAAAGCGCATTGCAAGTGCAAGAGGCACTTGAAGACAAATATTTTGACTATGCATATGTTCACCAGAGATTCAAGCACAGGTGAAAATTTAACAAAACTTAAAAATCAAAACACTTGCCCTTGTTGAGAGGAGATACTTAGGGTAAATGCTTTCCAACAGATAACATTCAATAGAGCGTCTAAGGCAATGTTCTCTATTGCATTCAAAGATTACAGTTTTGTTTCTCAGCTCTAACTCAGCAAGTCCCACCTATAACAACATTCCAAGAGAGCATCTAAGGAAATGTTCTGTATTGCATTCCCAGCTCTAACTCAGCAAGTCCCACCTATAACTGCATTCCAAGAGGCTACAACTCAATTTTGTCAATACACCTCACTTGATGTACACGTTCACCACAGCATTGCGAAATACATTAAAAAAAAAAAGAGCCCCATCCTAACAAACTTTTGATGAATTTGTTTGCCCATGCCAAATGCAAAAATGTTTTCCAAAAGAGCCCCATCCTAACAAACTTCTGATGAATGTGTTTGCCCATGCCAATTTTGTACATATTGCTACATGTCTTAGCAATGCAAGCGTGAGTGATGCCTTTGGAGAGAATTACTTGCTTCACATCAACTGTAAACAACCCAAAGCTCTTTGCTCCCCATGTTGGACATACCCTGACTTCCAAGAACAACGTGCTTGACCTAAAAAAAAACAACAATGTAAGTATAGTGGCATTGGTTCAATGCACAAAATTTTCCCCCCCTCATATTATCAGAGTATGTTTGGCCCTCATCCCATAGACCTCAATGACTCTTTGAATATGGAGAAAATCACTTGTGTGTGGGTCGATGCCCACCTATTGCATCCACTGAAAAATTCCAAAGCTTCCTTGGACGGATCTCTCTCGGCACATCTCTCGCATAGGTGCATTCTAAGGGACTAGATTGGAGACAAAACATTCCTTAATATTTTCTCAAAACACCCTCGTGCTTCTTGACCTTGCTTCTTCAAGCAGATCCTACAATTGATACCGTTGAATGGACAACACTCCAAATAAGAATCTCGTCAAAACCTATACTTTCAAAAGTACACCACATCAAGCCTGCAGGTCCCCCAAAGGATTTCCAAGGAGGACTTAATATGTATGAAGCCAAACACCCTCGTGCTTCTTGACCTTGCTTCTTCAAGTAGATCCTACAATTGATACCGTTGAATGGACAACACTCCAAATAGGAATCTCGTCAAAACCTATACTTTCAAAAGTACACCACATCAAGCCTGCAGGTCCCCCAAAGGATTTCCAAGGAGGATTAAAAATGTATGAAGCCCCCACTCGGCATTCACAAAAAACATCTCACAGAGTTCTTCCGGGCTGTGCCAACGTTGGAAATACCTGCAATAAGTGTACTCCCATTGCAAGACACTCTTCAAGCTTAAGTATTATACCATGCATTTGTTCATCCAAAAGACACAAATAAGTACAAAAGAGCAAGTGAAGGACTGTTGGCGGATACGCCGCAACAGACGTCAGCACAGTGAGAACTCACCTAACAGGTTTTGTCAGCTAAGGACGAAGCTCGACCCGCAGGCGCGTGGAAGCAAGCATAGGGTGTCAACCTACACTGGACCGACTCTCGACTACTTCCTACAGAGGTATCTACCCAATGTCTAAGCTACAGCCTTCAGGAGTGCATAAGAGGAGATTTCCTACAACGCTTTCAAGAGCCAAATACCCATCAAACGTTGCAGGTCGTCATTTTCAAAAACTAAAGTGCCTAATGTGTAGCTCTACTCAATGCGAACACGTGGATATGCTGAAATGCGAAAACAGACAACGTATGCTCACCGAATCACCAGATGTAGCTCATGGGTCGAGTTTGCAAAACCAGACCGTACACCCGCAATGTAGGTATTGGCATGTAGCTCTCATCGGGGGCAACACGCTGCACTTCTCCGCACTCGATTCTGACCACTGGTGCGCGCGTAGTGTCAAGATGAAACTCTCACTCTCTCTCGTACACAGTACGCTCACTCATAGACAGAACTTTTAAAAAAAATGACAAAAGGTTTTTTTCATTAAGGTCAAAAGTGGTATAAATACCTTACAATCTCAAACCCTAATGTTCCAATTTAACCATCTACTCAATCCAAATGTCAAAAATGGGATACAATCTAGAAGCTTCTGCAAGCCCCACTATTTACAAAGGTGAAATATCGGTTTTTCTAAATTAAAGAATAATTACAAAAAATAATGTTCCGTTGAGCAATCATTCTCCGTAGGGTGTGTCTAGCTGCTAACACTCCCCCCCTCCTAGTTCATGTCATCCCCGGTATGGCAGTTGAGCTGCTTCTTTAAAGTAGTCTTTCGCGCATCTTTAGAAGGGACTCATATCGCGCATGCTGAGCCAATAGCGTCATGCCGAATACATCTGTGTTAATGGTGAAGAAGCCGGTGTAGAAGGCTTCTTCAAAGGCCTGGAGGTGATAAGAAGGCAAAAACATAATCCTCTGATATAGTGCATGGATCACCTCGTGAGAAGGCTGAGTAGATAGATCGTATGCACATCTGTATGTATCTTGAAAGAAAAAGTATGCACATCGTCTGTCGCCTGGCCTGGTTTGAAGGTTTCGAAGACTGCCAGAAGGGTTTTACATATTTTTCTCATCATGATGCAAGATAGGTCAGGCGAGCCAGTGAACAATTTGATGGCGCCCGTTAGGGTTTTCACCATGTATTGCTCACTCATTCTCTCGCCTGCCTTCAAGCCTGGCAGCTTCGGGTAATTGAGCCAAGTGGGTTGGCTTCTCTGCAACAGCTCTTGGGCTTTCCATGTCCTCATCCTTGGTAGAGGGTAGAAACTGAGGTTGTCTTTGATCACTTTAGGTGCCTCTACCAGATGGATTAAATATTGAGGATATTTTGTGAGCCATGCCTTTCTCCACCTGGGTTGAGAATCCACTATCAGCTTGACCCTTCAGGTTTGGAGATATCTGCTTTGTACAGTGGCACTGTTGGCTCCTCCTTTATCCGTTTGTTGATCGTAGCAGCTTCATACTTTAGGAGAGGATATGGGAGAGAAGGTTGTAGCCATTCACGCCGAAGGACATTGGCATCTATCTTCTGAATAGTCATTGATTTAAACACTCTCTACTCCCACTCCAATGCTTCTCTGGCTGTGTCTTTTACTGCCGCTTCTATGGCCTTCTGCAACTTTTCTTCCCCTTCTTGTGTCAGATCCTGGGGCTCTTGTGAGGGTCCCACCAGGATGTCCTCTTGCATGGTGGTGTCGACTGGATCTGACACATTCTCTATGTCGATCCCCTCCATTGCGGCTGGCCCGGTGCTAAACTATTGCTCTTCCATTTGCTGCTGGCCTTTCAGCTCATCTATCTGCTATTGAAATGTATTCTTTGCTTCTTCCGCTTGATCTCCCATATTCACTAGGAGGTCGTTCAGATCGGCATTGATTTTCTCCACCTCCTCGAGCTTTCTCTTGATGTCTTTATTTTTTGCTTGCAATCTTTGAAACTCTTCGTCCATCTTCTTCTTCACGGCTTCTAGCTCATTTTGCATGGCTTTGTTCTCTTCTTCCACGCGGTTTTGCATTACCAGAGACCCCTCAGCTAGCATCAGCCTTTGCCTTTTTTCTAATGTCAACTTCTTTTGGAGTTCCTTCATATTCCTTCTTCATACAAATCAGTCTAGTCGAGCTAGCAGATCGGACTCTGGCCGGAGATGCTCTTAGCCTTTGGATGGTCTGATCTTTTACTTTAATCTAGTCTTTTAGCCCTATTACCTCATCCTGCCTTGCCTCGTGTTCTATCTCTGTCTTTTCCTTGGCATTTCTCAGTGTTTCCACCTCTTTGGACTCTTCAGCAAGTTGTAGAGTCAGGTTGTCCCTTTCTCTCTCTGCATATGTCAATGACTTACTGATTTTCTTGTATACTTCCTCTGCTCTTTGAAGCTTGTGTTCGGCTCCTTGATTTTGTCGTTCCATCTCCTGGCATCTTTGTAATGCCGTGTCCAGAATGGCTTGCAGCTTTGTTTGTTTCTCTATATGCTCTTGGCCTTGTTTTTGTAGTGAGTCGACTTCAGCCTTGATATGAACTTCATTGGTTTTGAGATTATCAATCTCACTCTCCGTGGCCATTGATCTTGCTCTGAGCCCGGTTAGCTTTTGCATCACCACATCCCAATCATTTGTTGGTGGCTATAGGTCCACTCTATCGGTGGCCATCTCTTTCAATTCCACTAACCGAAGGCTCTGCATCTGTTCCTTGGGCCTTGTGCTTGCCAATTCAAAGGCTACAATAGCTGCCTCTTCTCGAGAGTAACCCATAGCTAGTAGATCAAGAAATATTCTTAAATTCTTTTCTTTTGGATCTAGCTTCTACTCTTTTGGTTCAGCTTCTTCTTTCTGCTCTTCCTCTTTGGTCTTCTCTTGCTTGGAATCTTCTTGTTCATCAGGTTTGTCCAGCTCCTCCTTTTGTTGGGTTTGTGGAGGGCTAAGAGGAGGTGGGCTAGACTCCCGGCTTGACGGTGGAGTTGGTGGCTTCTTCTTGAAATCTCTGTCCGCCTTGGTTTTTCTCTCTCTTTATTGGCCTTCTTGCTCTTCTAGCAGTTGCCGTCTCAGTTCATCCACTTCTTCTTCTGTAAATGGGATATTCGGTATATTTTGTGTCATAGCATCTAGGATCTCAAAGTTTTTGATGTAGTCTTCGAACCTATCCTGGTGAACCCTTCGAGATGATCCCGACATGGCTTCTAGGGATGGCTTCCACAACTTGCTTAGATCTCCCTTGAGTGATCTATCGACTCTGAAGCTTTCCATTGGCCTTTCTAGCCATGCCGCTTTTTGTGACTCGGTTTCTTTGATTGGCACTTGTAGACTTTCTTTCTTTCCTTTCTTCGACTTTGGCGGCTCTTCTAGCACTGTCTCTAACCGACGCTTCAAACGTGTGGCTACTCTAGGTGCCCTGGGAGGTTCTTCTTCTTAATCTTCTTTCAGCTTTAGCCAATCATTCTGTGAGGGAGGTTCATGACAGTTTCCTTTGGCATGCAATGCTCCATAGACCACTTTTGTTATCAGCTCACCAGGTACAATATAGGTGGGATTTTTGTTCGCCATCTTCACCAGGTTGTCATGGATGTAAGCAGCATAATTGATCACTTTTGGTTTGCTCTTCTGCATTGCCCAGGTGAAGGTAGTAGCAATGGCTCCAGGTGGCATCCTGTACTTTTGTAGCCGCTTTGTACACATGTGGAAGTATTGGTGTAGAGTTGGCTCATGATAGCCACTTTTGGGTTTGCAATATCTTCAAATGTCTAGTTGTTCTTCTTTTTCGAGTAGACTTTGACTTCGTCTCGCCTCTTTGTTTGAGATGTCAAGTGTGGCTGCCACCACCCTCTCTGTGATGACAACCATGGTATCTGGCTTGCCTTGCAGATCTGTGACTCGGGCCACTCCATCTTCTTTGATTGTGGTTACAAATTCCCACACTCTTTTGATGTCAATCCCCGTTGGCAAAGCTTCAAAGTAGTTGTGTAGATCCAGCTTCTCCAGGTAATCCCCATCTTGCTTCTAACAAATTCATTGAGCTCCCGTGGTATCATGGGTAGCTCCACTGCATTTCCTTCAGGATCTTTGAATACGCCTTGGTAGATTCTCAAATCATTAGACTCTAGCAAATCATCCTGAATCCATGTGCTTGTGGGCTTCAGAGTTCCTTCTAGGATCACAAATGGCTCCACTTCTTCCAAGCAGTATTTTATTGTCATCCTCTTCTTCTTTGCAGGTGATTTTGCGGCTGCCATGGATCATGTTGCACTCAGTAGTCCGAAGTTAGCGTTTTTTCCATATTAGCTGATAAACTGAGTTCTAACTATCCAAATGACTTGAAAATTGAAAATAAAACTTAAAAGGAACTAGGGAAACTCTGCATGTGCTCACAGTAGTTTTCTGGCTAAAAATTATCATTTAGACATCCTACGCGTAGGATGTCTAACTTGTCTGTTTTTGGTGAAACTTGGTAGGCTGGTGGCCCTTGACCTGTGCAACATGGCTATGTGATTGGAATTGGGTTTTGGACATCAAAAAGTGCAATTTTGGGCAGATTTAGGCTTTAGGCTCACAAATTGGGTGGGATATCCTCAACAGGTGGCAAATGATATTCAAATGGGTTGAAAGTTGGTATATAGGCTTCTTGCACCATGTTAATGGTTTCCATGAAATCAGATCCTGCACAGTAGGTCAAAATCACAATGGAGACATCCTACGTGTAGGATGTCTTTTTCATCAAAATGACTTGAAATTGATAGTCCTTAGCATGTGGAACATGGCCCTGCTTTTGGATTTTGATTTGGATAAGCACTTGTGTTGTTAAGAGCATGTGTAGTGTTTTTGGGCTCAAAAAGTGCATCTTGGAGGTGTTGGGGGCCAAGTGTGATGGGAATGGCTTGAAACTTGATACATGGGCTCATGAAGGTGTTATAGAGAGATCTGGAACTCAAAAATGCCAGCTGGGGGCCAAATTGGTCATTTAGACATCCTACGCGTAGGATGTCTATTTCATCATTTTTCACATCTGGCCCTACAAATAGCTTGGCAATGAGCTCATGAGTATATTGTGCAAATTTCATGAGATTTGGACTAGTTTTGGTAGGTCTATGGCCCATTATTGCCTCTATGCTATGACTTTGCGTTTTTTGATGCATATGAGGTCAATTTTTGTCCAAATGTGATGAAACTTGGTGGCTAGCATGTATAGGCTATTCAGAAGCTGTGTGTGATAAGAGATGTTGAGTTTGGTGCTCAAATTTTGCCTTGAGACATCCTACGCGAACTTGGTGGCTAGCATGTATAGGCTATTCAGAAGCTGTGTGTGATAAGAGATGTTGAGTTTGGTGCTCAAATTTGGCCTTGAGACATCCTACGCGTAGGATGTCTCCTAATGAAATTTATGTGGGATGTGCTACTGGTGCCTGCCCTGAGCCCCCCTTAGTCCCTTTTAAGCCCTATTTCAACAAAAAAGTCAAATAGATAGAAAGAAAATCCCTGTGTGGATTTTAGAGCCTCCGAGCCGTTTTCTGACTCTTGGAGTGCTTTTTGGTGATGAAATTTCTTGATGTTGGTCTCCATAGCTTCATGGTCCCTTGGGGATCCTTGCCATATGGTTTTTGTCAACTCTGGCTTCACCGGAACTCCGTTTGGCAATTTGTCGTCGATGACTTGTGGTGGTCTACCACCATAGGACTTGGTTGTTGATGGTCTAAGAAAGCCGCTCGTGAAGTTTGGTGGCAAACGGACATGCGGTTTGGCCGTGAGAGCTATTTGACGCTTTGTGTGTCTGATGCGGTTTCTGAAGCTTAGTGCCGCTTCGGCTCACCGTATGGCCATGTGGGCTATATAGACTTGTCGATATGTCGAGATGCTCCTACCCATGAGTTTTGGTAGCATTTGGGCGCCTTTCCGCCGATTTTTCATTTGGTGGCCTCTTGTGGGGCTCTAGAAGTTAGGGTTTTTTCCGATGGTTTTCTACCGCCTTTGGCCATTTAAAAGTGGTCTCCTATGCTAGGGTAAGCCTCCGATGAAGTTTCATTGCTTTTGGGTTAGCCGTTAGGTGGCCACTTCTACCTGTAGGTCTCTACTGCTCGCTTCCCTTGTGAACCCTACGCTAGTTTTCGCAACAAAACAACAAACATGCGTGAAAAGCTCAAGGTGGTGAGCCTACCTCTCATGTCTGGAGCCTGTCAGATGGTCGTGCGTGTCGTAGAAGCCGGTGAAAGTCCCGTTTGCTCTAGGTGGAAAGAGCTCTCTCTCAAAAGGCAATAGTAGAAATGAGCTTAAAATGAAGTGAAAAAAATCTTATAATGGGGGTCCCTGAACCACTTTCCATGAAATTTGACATGTTCTCCCAACTTCTTGCGAGATGCGGTTTAGGCTCAAAAATTTCTTGATTTGGACTCCATTTGCCCAGTTTCTGAAGAATTTGACGTTTTGGTCAAAATCTTGCCAAAACACGCTTTTCGCTCCATTCTCATAATTGCACCCTCATTGTACCATAGGTTGTCCTATAGTCACTGAATATCCCCATATTTTTTGTTTTTTATTACGATCGTTTTTCATCTGCTTTTTGTATTTTTGAAGTTTTTCTTCCGATAATTAGTAAAATTAAAAAGAAAATAGCAAATCAAACCCAAAAAATCTCCAAAAATCATAATAACTCAAAAACATCATCGCAAAACACTATATACACTCACATGCAACTTTTATGGCCGGATTTCTCCGTTTTATCAATATTTTGCCCGAAAAATGGCTATTTTTACTTGTATACACACATCTAGGGGCTTGATTTGGCATTTGGCCCCATATAGTTGTAGATTCATGCTGTATAAGGGCATATGTACTTGGGTTAGTCCAGAAAATTTCGTAATCAAACGACAACCCTTTAAAATAGTCGAAAAACATGGCCTTTTTTGCTCTTTTTTCCGTTGGGTCCGCATTTGAGAATACCTCCCCCCCTCCTAGCCGGAGTCCTCCGGACGACAAGGTATCGCCTCGGTGTATGTGCCATGCATGGAGTAAAAAATTATGCTAATGCTTGGCCGTGTAATGTGGCCCTATATAATGCATACTCGGTCAATGTATGGAAAAATCAATGCTGTGCAAGAGGAGGGTACAAGCAAGATGCTTATTGGCATTCGCTGTCGAGGTTTCCTGTTTATTGTGGATTTGGTGGGCGGATTTTCTTTGCAAGTAAAAGTTGTAACTCTACCGCTCTTTGTTTGATCGTCTTTCTCGCAAAAGTCGCTTGGTTTGCCACTACTGGCGAAATGGCCGTGGTTGTCTCCTTGGAGAGAATTGTCGTGGAGGGATTGGCCATAGTCTTTGTCTCTTTTGATTTCCATGTGTATCTTTGTTTTGGATGTTTTTGTAGGTTTATTGCTACTTTTGCGGTTGTCATTGTTGTGCTGCTGATTGGCACCCACATTGATCGGTTTACCGGTTTCATATGTAGTGTGTGTCTGCATGCCGATGTTGCTTGTACTGAAGGGAGTTCCTGTTGCTTTGGTTTCGGGATCCAAATGCGAGTCGCATTTAAGTTGTTACTGAGCATTCTCTTTGGGATCCATATCTTTTTTATTCCCTTGTTTGTTGGTTGAACTGTGTGCTTCTGTTGACTTCTTCTGTTGTATTGTGGTTTGGCTGCATGTCATCTCTATCCTTCCGCACCCATACTTGTTTTTCGCGTGTTGCTAACCTTGATCCTTTCACTGTGGTCTGTGTTGTTTTATGTTTGTAGTGAACATGGTTGACAGTTCCTTGTTTGTTCGCCATGGGTATCGTGTTGTTCTTTAGTGGCACCCATCCTTTTGGTTCTTTCTCCTGTGATTGTGTTGCTGCCATCTGGTGCTTCTTGGGTTGCTAAGCAAAGGCTACCACCTGTTGTTCTTGTGCATGCTGAATTTTGACTGCATCTTCATTCCAATCTATCTGCACATTATACTCTTTTTGCCAAGGTTGTCCCAACAACATGGGGTGTTGTGTGCTTTCATCCTCTACCACATAAAACTTGTGTGGGTAAATATATTGATATATTTGTACATGCAATATAGTCCAGCCCAATGTTTTTAGCGAATGTGATGTACTACTTTCCAACACCTGTGGAGTAGGATGTAGTTGATCTTTGGGCTTGAGCTGTTTGTATAATCTGTAAGAGATTAGATTTGCTTGAGCTCCAGAATCAAGCAATGCGGTCAATTCAACTTGATTGCTACCCACTTTGACTGTAATTATTGGCTCCACTGTGTCTTCATCCAAATTCGTTAGTCGAATATCATTTATTCGCAAAGGTGATCCACAATGTTGTTGTTGTCGTAGAAGCCGTCTTTTTGCAAAGCGTTCTTTTGCTTCTGCTTGAGCTTCTTCTCGTACCCTCTATTTCTCCTTCATCCTTTGTTTTTCTTGATGGATTTGTTGAAGCATATCCTGTGTTAGTGGTAAATGATATTTTTTTAATCGACACCCACTAATCCAATTTGACATTTCTTCACCTGCTAATGTAGCAAGCTTGACAACTCCACTTTGTGATAAGTCACTAATCACAAAGGGTCCCATCCCTCGCTTTTTAAGTTTCTTAGCATGTTGCTTCAAGGTATAAACAAGTACATAATTACCTGTTTTGAACTCTTTTGTGCGCACATGCTTGTCAAAAAACTCTTTTTGTCTTCTCTTTTTAGCATAGATCGAAGCTACAACTCTCAATATCTAGATTTTCAAGATCATCTATTCTTGAAGAGAGCTCATGCCCTGTCCATTCTAAGCTTTTCGCTACTCGTAGAGTTGGAATTAAGAACTCTATGGGTAATATAGCATTTAGACCAAACACCATGTTATACGGTGTTGTTCCTACTGATGTTTTGTAAGCTACCTTGTATGCCCATAGTGCTGAGTGTAGCTGCTGATTCCAGTATGTCCTTGACTCTGATACAATTTTAGTCAGAACAATGCATAGTGTTTTATTTGTGGCCTTAGCTTGTCCATTTGCCTGTGGATGATATGGAGCAGATTTTCTATGTATGACCATGAATTCCTCTAACAGATATTCAATGACTTCATTGAGAAAATGTGTTCCTCGATCACTGACAATTTCTATTGGTAATCTGTATCGTACAAAGACATTCTCATACAAAAATTGTGCAGTGGTTCGTGCGTCTGCTTTTGGTGTTGCCTTGGCTTCCGCCCATTTTGTGAGATAGTCCGTAGCCACAATGATATATTGGGTATGGGTGCGATATGCAGGGGGTGAAATAGGCCCCACAAGATCAATGCCCCATTTTGCAAATGCCCTTGCTCCCATCATTGGCCGTAGTGGCATCTCATCTCTCTTTATTAGCATCTTGGTGCGCTAACATGCGTCACAACACTTTACAAACTCCTCAGCATCCATATGCAATGTAGGCCACCATATTCTTGCGGTTAAGACAATTTTTGCCTTCCTATCACCTGAAAAATGGCCTCCACTTATTCCTCCATGTGCGTGTTCTAGAATCAGCAGGTATTCCCTTTCACTTGCAGAGATTCTAAGTTGATTATCCTTTCCTCGCTTATAGAGTTGATTCCCAATTAAATTAAAGTCGCGAGCCTCCAGCTCTATAGCCCTTTTCCGTGCTTTTGTTATGTTTTCAGGAAATGTCCTTGTGGTTAAGAAATCAATGATATATTGACTCCATGCAGGTGCAATGTTTACCTGAAACAAAGTCGCGTGATCCACTGGTCGTTTGGCACTACATATAGTACAATTGTTAACATAAGCATGTGTGTCAGCATACATAGTTGGCCAATAAACCCCTAATTGTTTCAGACTCTGGTGTGTTTTCATTGTTGAACAATGAAATGCACAATCCTGGACGTGTGCTTCCTCAAGATAACACTCGAATTCCTCCAGATTTATACATAATCGTAGAATCTGGTCCGATCCTAGATGATACTGTCGTCCTGCAATCAACTGGAAGTTTTTTGTTTGTCGAATTTTTTGTTGTTTGGATCTGTCTTCCTTGTTATCAAATCTACCTCCAAAGGAAAGAATACTAACAATTTCCTGAGACCATTTGGGTATCATGTCAATATTGAAAAGATAAGCATCAGGTATGTCATCATCTACTCCTTCAGGAGCTTCCCCGTTTTGCAGCCTTGAAAGATGATTTGCCCGTAGATGAGTTTTACCCTTTTTGACTACCACTGTGAAGTCAAATCCTAGCAATATAATAAACTAGCGTACAATTCTCCCAGTATTGCATGGTTTATTTACAAGATACAAAAGAGCTTGATGATCTGTGAAGAGCACAAATTTATTTGCGAACAAATAATGCCTTAATTTCTTTACAACATAAATCATTCCTAACCCCTCTCTTTCCGTGGTTGTGTAGTTCTTTTCTGCACTGTTTAACTGTCGGCTTGCATAACAAACTAGGAAATCCATTGTTTCGTCTCCAGGTTGAGCCATAATACTCCCAATTGCATATGCAGATGCATCAATGTGAACATGGAATATCTTCTCCCAATCTGGTGCTTTAAGTACAGGTGCTGATACAAGGTTTTCCTTAAGCTTTTGGAATGAAGTTTCACACTCCTCAGTTCAGTCGAAACTGACTAACAAATGATACAGAGGTTGTGTAATGACTGCATACATATATATGAATCTTCGATAATATCCGCAGTGTCCCATGAAGGATTGCACTTGTTTCACATTAGTAGGCCTGTGCAAGTCTACTATGACGTTGATTTTATCTAGGTCAGTGGTTATGCCATTTCTTGAGACAATATGTCCTAAGATGCGGCCTTGCCTAACCATAAAAATACACTTTTCTTGGTTGAGACAGATTCGATATGTTTTGCATTTCTCAAATACCTTTTGTAAATGGTCAATATGTTCTTCTCGTAGAAGAGAGTGTACACACATATCATCCATATATATTTCTAAGAATATTCTCAGGTATTCTTTGAACGCATGAGTCATTAACCTCTGAAAGGTAGCTGGGGCATTGGTTAAGCCAAAAGGAATAACTCTATACGCATAGAATTCAACATCCATCAGCTTGTCAATCTCCTCTTTGATTCGTTTAGAAAATGTGTCATTATATGTGTAAGGACGCTGTTTGCTAGTTTGGCATCTGATTTCAAAGGAATTGTATGTTGGCATATCGATGGATCAACTCCTTTGAGGTCTTTGTAGGACCATGCAAACATATCTTTATACTTCTTGAGAAGTTGTGTTAGCAGTTCTTCTTCTTCAGGCTCTAAGTCAATTGCGATATAGACCGGATGAGGCTTTTCGCCTGGCTCAGTGAGGTCTATCCGTTTTGCATTTTCCTGCCCATCGTAAGATTCCTGGTTTATTCTTTCCCTGACTGGTGGTGTCATTATGCTTTTTCTGTCCTGGATGGTAAATTTTCGATAGTGGGATGGTACATTCATGTTTCCTTTTTCTGACTCCTCCTTACCATCACTTTCTCCCTCAGTCGTCCATACCTCTCGTAATGACCGTTTTAGTTCTTGGTATTGTTTTTTACGCTCCAATTTGGTCCACTCTTGGTCTTTTGTTTTTTCTTGTTTTGATTTTTGAAAATTTTTTGATTTTATTTCTGTCCGTACTTGTTTTATTTCCTCTTGCGTCCGTTCCCTTCGCACTCTCGAGAATCTTCATGATATTTGGTCTTTTACACAATCCTCTGCTTTGACAAGCATTAGATAGTGAGTTTTATCTTTTATTCTGGGCATCATGTTTTCTCTCATTTTGTTTTCTGCTCGTTTTTTCCTATAACGCTCTTGGCGTCTAGGGTGCTGATTGGCAAAATCATAAAACTTGATATTCACTGTTTTCTCCCCACGCTTGCTTGAGCTGTCTGAACACTCGTTATCTGCATCGTTATTTACCTCCAGATGCTTAGAGAAGTTATAAAACTCTTCTTGTTCTGGTGGTTCTACAATCTCATCTCCTGCTGGTATAAGGCTTACCATGTAATAGGGTAGCACATCATAGCCGTCCTTATTGCAAAATTTTGTCGTTGGACTATCTGTAATGGTACAGACATCCGATGTTGCTAGTATGTGTTCCCATTCTAGAGGTTCTAAGGCATCTTCGGGAAAAGGTTTTGGAAATATAATCCTTGTCCTCAATAGCTCTTTCTAAGATGCATTCCTCTCTTTTTAAGCTCCCACAATGTGAAGCTCCGCACATCCATAGCTCTTTTTTTTTGCCCTAACCATGCTGGGAGTTCGGACCTTGCCAATGTAGCTGAATCAAACTCTTCCACTGGTGTCTGGTTCACATCTTTGTAACTATGGTCTTTTAGGTATATTTTGGTTGTTGTCTCGCTATGTCTTAGGTATATGTGGTCGTAACCCCAATCTTGTACCATCTTTAATTGTCTCATGAATGGTCTTCCCAAGATGATCTCGTAATTGTTCTTTTTGTCGAAATCGACTATTGCAAATGTATGCTCATACTCGATTCCGCACGAGGTGACAATTACTTTTTCTAAAAGTCCTAGAGGCTTTTCTATGAACCCATCTGCCAGTTGCAATTTCATTCTGGTAGATCTCAATGCCGGTTTTTTCCATTTTTTCAAGATTTCCTTGGTGGCGATAGCGACTCCTGCTCCACTGTCAAGAATAGCTTTGGAAACTACACCTTGGAATTCTATTGGTAGTGTGGTATTTCCATCTTGTCCCTCGCAATATTCTCCAACCTTGTTTAAAGGTACTGCCCTAGTGTTTAGTTGAGGCTTGTCCAATTCTCTGATCCCTACTTGAACCTTCGAGGTGGGGTCTTTTACTTGAAATTTTTCTAAGCATTTGCCTACAGTGGTCCACATGTTTGGTCGTAGCCTTAGGAGTTCGGCTAATGTGATTGTGCATGCCATAGGGGTGGACAATAACTCAATCAACCCTTGTGAATCCATCACTCTGTTAGAAGAAAGTCTTTGAGATGGGATTTCTCTCACCTCAGACTTGGCTTCATACTCCCCTAGGTAAGAGGGTAGAGTTTTTAGTGAGTCTGGTTGGCTGTGCCCCGAACTAATTGATCCCTGGTCTCCCCCTTGTGAATGCATATCAAATTTCATTTGTGATCTTGCCTCGAATTCTTCAATAGGAGGTAAGATCTCATTTTTCTCTTTTCTCGTGCTATTCAAGTGGTAACTCACCCTGTTAGCTTCATTGGCGTCACGGATTTGCTTCCACAGGTCATCTAGACCGTTACAATCCTTACCCATTTCTACCAATGTTTTAGGCTGGAACCCATCAATTGTCTCATCTGTTGTATTTGGCACTATGATAGATTCTCTCCTAAACTCATAGGCAGTCGTGAGTCTCTCCTTTGTGTCTACTTGTTCCTCTAAAGTTGGTTTGATAGGGGTTGGAACTCGTACTTCGTGCCAACTTGCAGGTTTACCAAGCGGGTTTTCTATCAAGGATTGGGATGTTTCAATCATCTTTCGACACATTTTCAACCTCTGTTTTTCTATTTCTGCATATGGATAAGTCATCCATCTTTGCTCTTGGGTTTGGTTGTTTTTGAGTCTGGCTTCGTAAGCTTTTAAAAGTGCGTCTAGCTGCTCCTTTACCTTTTCTGCCAACACTGATCCTCCTGATCCTGCACTTTTGGATTCTTCTATTTCCTTGGGTACTATGGTTGCCGCAGTGTGTGAGCTTAGACTGGCTAGATCCTCTAACTGCTCTAATCTATTCTTCGTGTGTTTTAACTCCTCGGATAGAGCCGTTTGCTTTCGTTCTCTACGGGCTTTCATATGCGCCTTTCTAGCTTTCAAGTGCTTCTTTGATTTTTCATTTCTGAACTTGGGGCATCGTTTTTTGGCTCTTTAATTATGGGTTCATTCGTCATTCTTTGAGCTTGGGCTCGTGTCACTGCCTGAATAGGTATTACTATCTCGTTTTTTGACCCTCCACTAGAAGGCACTGCTTCCAGCATGTTCAAGGTAGTTTTTGCTCCTTTGTTCGGGTTCTTAGGGCAATCACGAATCAAATGAGTAATTCCACACTCGGTGCAATATGCGTTGACTCTAATGATTTCATCATGAGGACAATCTCTTAGCCAATGGTCTCCACCACACTTGTAGCAGGGTCCCTTAGGCTGTTGAGGTGCTCCTTGAGCTCCTCTTTGTTGGTATGCATGTCTCTGTCCGCCCATGCCTCTGTTGGCTATGAACAACAATATTCATTCATCCAAGCTATATCTTCCTTCTCTTGTTGCCTGTGCAGCTGTTGGTGGTACTGCACTTCCCATCATGCTCCATGGTTCTAGCATCGGGGGTTCTTCCAGTGGATAATAGACAGGATTTGCAGCATATTGATTGGATCTTCGTAATATGCATATATCCACCTATTTTTAATGCAGTCTGTGGATTTGTGCTTTCTATAGCTCTGTATTCTCGTCCATACTTGTCAACAACTATAGATTTCCATTGACAATCAACTCTGTATGTATAGACATATAAGAGCTTGTAATCTATCTCAGCTCTTCTAGGTATGACTCTGAGCACCTATAAAGGTTGACCTCACTGTCGTGAATGTATCTACGTAGTCCTTCACTCTCATGATCTGTCATCCAAACTCTCTCAGCAAAATTGGTCTTTATCAATTGCAATTTTGGAAGATCCATTATGGGCAGATGCTCTGAGTTTGAATCTAAAGTAGACATGATTTTTGGTCTTAACAACTCTAGCTTGATGTAAGTAGTCTTATTCCAATGTGTTCAAGTGCTTTGGTTAAGAAAAAGTCGAAATTATGTCCAAAATTGTGATCGTTTGGCACCAAAGCCTTCTCCTCTTGTTCGGTTACTGTTGGTGTGTATCTTATGCCGATTGGTCTTAATCCTGGTAGGGGTGGTTGTGCCCCAACACTGGTTGTGGTCTTTCTACACCTACAGGTCGTGGTAGGTTGCCTGCTTGATACCTAGGCATCGGTGGAAGTTGAGGAGATGCTACCTGAGCTTGGGGAGCATAAGGTCGTTCTCTCACATATCCCTTGTTATAATAACATTCCTCCGTGACATGGTTTGTCCATTTTTGTTCAATAGCACACCACTTTGGCTGTTTAGCATGAGGTTTGGCATACAAGTTAATCTTTGTTAGCACTTCTTCTACAAGCCGCTCCTAGCTTACAGCTACTTCTCCTTTCGGTGCTGTCTTAGCAGACTTGCTTTCACTTTGTTGTGAGAATGAATCGTCATCAAGATCCTTGAATTCACCCTCCTTGTAGACCGCAAAATTGTCTACAAGGTAAAGAGCCTCCTTAGTTAACTCGTTTAACTTTGTGCTCCTCTTCATATGTAAATCCTTCTAGAGATCTGCATTCCTTAGTCCTTGAATAAATATAAGCATAAGTCTGGACTGAGTTGGCAGTTCTTCCACAGGGCAGAACTTAACATATCTTTTTAGTTGTAGGGTTGCCTTTCGCACAAACTCCCCTTCTTTCTGTTGGAATTTATGGATTTGTGAGACTGTATTATGAGCTATCCCCCTTTGCGAGAATTCTTCGATAAACTCGTCAAACACCTCCTCTATAGACTCAAAGTCTGTATGCTCCAAAGAGTCAAACTAAGTAGCAGCATCCTCCTCTAGGGTCAGTCCAAACCCTGCAAATTGGGTAGGAAAGTCTAGCACCTATTCAGCTCTAATTACACGCACAAAGGCTGCTACATGATCTCTAGGATCTCTGTTTCCCGTGTATTTCTTGTTTACCCATTTTTTCACTTGAGAAGGTCTAATCTACGATGGTCTACAAATCTCATCATTGGATCTCCTCGCCTTTGGTAGTGGGAGGGTTCCTCTCCCAATGGTGCTCCTAAGCCATAATTTCTAACGGTTCTTGCAAGAGATGGTTTATCTCTTCGAACTCGCTCTATGGGTGGTCTTCCAAGCTCTGTTGACCCTTGAGTTTTTGGCTTACTCTTGCCTTGATACCGTGAATAGAGTGGTGGTTCTTGTAAACCCCTTAGCCCTCGTGCGGCTGGATAACCATCTCAGTTTCGGTCTTGTTCTAATGTTGCACTCTATCGAATCCATGCCTACAACGATGGTTGGGTTGCTGGTTAGTTCTGGTAGTTGAATGTCTTGTCGGGTAGAATGCGAGGTCGCGTCATACTCTTCTGAATATGGATTTGTCGACTTGCTAGGGGTGTAGGTGACTCTTGGCACTTCTTTGGGGGCATATGTTGATGTTTCTGGAACTGTTGCCGTTTCTATCTCCTTTGGGAGAATATGTTTGTATTCTCGCCCGTACCTATCAACAAAAATGACATCCTTCCCCATAGCAATTTCATAAGAGAATAAGTAAAGAACCCTGTCTTTGCTTAATTCGTTTGGGTAGGGTTCTTTGCATCGAAAGTAAGAGACTACTCCCTCGCTCTCATGCTTGTAAATTCCCACATTCTCATTATAAGTAGAGACCCTGGTTGTTTTCTTATCATACATAAAAGAGCTCCGGGTCGATCAATGTTTGGAGGCGGTTCTTGAGTTTCTGAAACCATTTTTCCTTTTGCTACGTTATCTTCTATTGTAATCCTCAAGGTTACTAACTATCAGATAGTGGTTCCCCTTTTCTTCTCGGAATCTATGTCCATCATCGTAGACTCAAATTATTTCCAGTCTCTGAGCAGGTCTTTCTTCAATACAAATACACTTGCGTCCTCGATAGTCAGAATAAACTAGGGCTCCACTAGAGTTTGTTCCTTCTAAGAAGATTATAGTGAACTTGGAATCGTTCAAAGGATTTTGGGAGGTGCTTCCTCCTGGCAGTGGTCCTTCATCGGAGAAACCTCCTGGCTGTTGACTACCCATCATGAAGAAGGACTTATATGATGAAGTGTCAGTATCACTACCCTCCTCAATAATCGGTGCTAATGGATCTAGCCTTGCCTGAGTTACACTCTCCTCGGTGGACACTAAGCTACCTGATCACCTGCCACCTTTTGATCTCTAAGAATGTGTCTTCCTGATCTTAAATTCATCAAAGTTAGCAATGCAATTCATCACAAATCCAACCACTCACCTGGCAAAGGATCAGTTTCCGCACAACTTCTTGCTTTGGCGCTGAATATACCTGTACACAAGCGTTTAATTTCGGCAATCGAATCAAAGCGTTTAACCGCTAGAGGTGGTCTTAGTAATGATTGGTATAACTGGAGGGTTAACCTCAACCACTACTGTATTTTATACACTTATGATGTTTTGGATTAGGTATGCTAATCTGGAACTGTACTTCCCTTGGATGTTGGTCAATTTACATGGAAAGTCTTAATTCCGTCTTTGCTCCGTCAAAAGGTCAAACAAGGTCCAAATTCACTTCTGAAAGAAGTTTTGGAACTCTTAAGTCAATTGAAACATCACTCAATTTCCTCAGTCAGCTTTTCTCTTCACTAAGCCCCTGTAGACATCCTACGCGTAGGATGTCTCCTGCTCTGTTTTGCCTGGTTTTTACACTATAGATTCCCCTTAATGTGCTGGGTCCACAACTGCTTTTTACTTTTTGATTTGGACATCTATAAGCTGGTCAATTGATCAGAAATCTATTCCAACAGCCTTATGTTGGTCTGACTAGTCAAATCAACTCCAATTTGGACCAAAATTGACTAGGAGGCTTGCCTTAGGCTATACAACACCCTACTATGCTTACAGTCAGCTTCTGGCTTCAATTTCATGCATTAGACATTCTACACGTAGCATGTCTAACTGCTCAAAATGGCTTCAAATGCAATGCACAGACTCCTCTTAAGGTGCTTATCACTTTGGTATACTCAAAGCTGGGTTTGGAGTGCCAAATCACACAGAACACATCCTACGCGTAGGATGTCTATATGGCACGTTTGACCCCAAACTTGAGCCACAGCTTTCCCTTGATGTCAGTAACCCAGTGCTATGCTTAGATTTTAGTTTGGATTTCAAAGACCCCAATTTTAGCTATCCTAGTCTTTTTTCAGTCAAAAATGCTAAAGTCTGCTTAAAACCCAATTTTCTCACCCAATTGAGATGAAATCTTTCTCAGGCACTCAATAAATCATGCAGATCATGCTCATGCAGCCATCCTATGGTTTTGGTCTTAAAATAATGCCTTGGCACAATTTGGGTAAGATGTCTGGCAACTTTCTTTCTGTCTGACCTTACCTTTTCAAGATATGGTCAAACTTCCACTTTCCAGGTGAAAATAGGGTAAAACCCACCTTCTAAACACACTGGTCAACTCAGAATTTCAAAATTTCTACCAGATCACCATTTAGACATCCTACGCGTAGGATGTCTCGTGGCTTAAAATTTAATTTTTTTTCTGACAAAAATATTCCTTATGCTCTGCAGCTCTCTCAGAAATACTCACAAAAACTTTTGAATTTTACTTCAGCTTCTAAACACTCTTTTCCTTCTTTTACAACCTTGTGATGAACCCAACAACAAGTATAACATGCATGAAGTGCTAAATCATGATATCCTACTTACCCTACTCCTACTTATAATGTGAAATGGTGATATTGGTGTATCGGTTGCTTCCTGGCCTCTCCGGACTCTCAAGATCTCCTTTCACCGTCTCTACCACTGCAACTCCTACTCTCTACACCACAACTCAACTAAAACCTAAAACTATCTAAGTCTACCTAAGTTGAAGGATCTAGGCCAGACACTCGCTCCCTAGACTCCTTCTAAGACCTAGAGAGTCCTCCACCCTCTGATCCTATCTAAATGTAAAACGAAACTCTGGCAAGCGATAGAATCCCTATCCTCAAGGACTAGTCTCGGTCACCTACCTAGGGTTTTCGTCCCCGGCAGCGGCGCCAATGTTGGTGGATACGCTGCGACAGACGTCAGCACAACGAGAACTCACCTAAAGAGATTTGTCAGCTAAGGACGAAACTCGACCCGCAGGCGCGTGGAAGCAAGCATAGGGTGTCAACTTACACTCGACCGACTCTCGACTACTTCCTACAGAGGTATCTACCCAATGTCTAAGCTACAACCTTCAGGAGTGCATAAGAGGAGATTTCCTACAACGCTTTCAAGAGCCAAATATCCATCAAATGTTCTCGAAACGCCACATAACTTGAAGGAGACCCTACTAACACCAATAGGTCGCTCTCCCTAAGGTCCATGAACCAAAATTCCAACCTAAACACCTGGTGCAAAATCACGTAGGATGTTCGATCGAAATTTGCAGGTCGTCGTTTTCGAAAACTAAAGTGCCTAATGTGTAGCTCTACTCAATGCAAACGTGTTGATATCCTGAAATGCGATAACAGACAACGTATGCTCATCGAATCACCAGATATAGCTCGTGGTTTGAGTTCGCAAAACCAGACTATACACCTGCAATGTAGGTATTGGCGCGTAGCTCTCGTCGGGGGCAACACATTGCACTTCTCCGCACTCGATTCCGACCACCGGTGCGCGCGTAGCGTCAAGATGAAACTCTCACTCTCTCTCGTACACAATACACTCACTCGCAGAGAGAACTTTTAAAAAAAATGACAAAAGGTTTTTCTCATTAAGGTCAAAAGTGGTATAAATACGTTACAATCTCAAACCCTAATGTTCCAATTTAACCATCTACTCAATCCAAATGTCAAAAATGGGATACAATCTGGAAGCTTCTGCAAGCCCCACTATTTACAAAGGTGAAATGTTGGTTTTTCTCAATTAAAGAATAATTACAAAAAATAATGTTCTGCCGAGCAATCATTCTCCGTAGGGTGTGTCCAGCTGCTAACAAGGACCAAGGTGTACCTAGCATAAGTGCTTTCTACCCCAACACATTGATTATTATTGTTGATGATGTCACTTGCCCTTGCTTGAACTATGAAGCCTCACCTTGGTACTTCTGACAAAGCTTCTCCTCAAGCAAGCATGACTTGGTGCAACAGAGGCTATTATACGTGAACAGCTTTTGTGTGCAACTTGCTTCACCAACGTTTCCTTGTTACACCAAAAAAATCTTTCAATTGGCTCACTTAAACTACTCTATCTTTGAGCTCCAAAGCCAAATGTATGCAGGACGAGAGAGAGAGAGAGAGAGAGAGAGAGAGAGAGAGAGAGAGAGAGAGAGAGAGACTTTTTCCCCAAGAGCGAGTGCGAGAAGTGTATAGACGTTTTGTGAAGCACAAGTGTACCCAAGTGAGGTGGGTCAATCTCTCGCACGTGTGCTTTTGAAGATTTTGAGCAATGACACTCCAATCAGTAAAACGATGATAACAGGTCGATTGGGGGCTCCAAATTCAAAGGGGTCCTCAAAGACCTCCTCTCTCCCATTCTCTCAGGAACGCAAACGTTGTGAGGTGCCCACCCGGGGAGGTCACCTAATAAAAATGTAACCTATCACGTGAATTCAACAGAAGGGTATTTAAAGTTCTTGAAACTTACAGAAATATATATACAAAAAGGCATTATTTTTCTAAATTTGAAAAAAACTTATAGATTTTAAAAGAAAAGGGTACATTATATTCTTAACAAAATTCAGAGATAAGGGGTTTTACAAACATGCCTTGAATGAACGTGATATGGTAGTTTTACTCATAGTGAACCCCCCGAGGGTGCCCATACTCTCTTGGAAAAAGGGCCCATTTTGGAAGGCTTCGGTGCCCTTTGGAGGCTTTGTAACCCTTTAGAGAAGGTTTTTGTTGTAAAGTCCCTGTCAAGTGAAGGTCAATCTTGGGGATCTCCCTTCGTGCATGAAGGGTGCCTTTAAAAATATCCTTCAAGTGAAGGGTAACACGGCAATTTTCCCTTCAAGGAGTAGTATTATACAAATGTATATTTTATATATATATATATATATATATATATATATATATATATAGAGAGAGAGAGAGAGAGAGAGAGAGAGAGAGAGCAGCTCAAGGAGTCTCGACTTTGGACTCTGTTTGAGAAAGGCTTTAGAGATTAGCCTTGGGCCTGGAGGCTTGGCCCTTTAAGGATGGCCGGAAGTGGGTTTGAAATTAAAATTTGAGAAAATTACCAAAATACCCCTCTCATTTGTGGAAATTCCCAAAATGTCCCTCAAATTTTGAAAATTCCTAGAATACCCTTGTATCTTTTTTGGTTGGATTGTTCAAGGTTTTCTAATCTTTATTCCTTTTTGACAATTGAGACCCATTTTTGAGTGCTTAGCATGTAATTTGTCACAAATTACCTCTAAAAAAAAGGCAAATATGTCTAAAAATAATGAAGTAATTCATCTCCAAAGCCTCCATAACGAGCTCAAATTCTAGTTTTAGCATCTTGTATTGATAGACAATCAATCCAAAAGTGACAAATTTTTTGATCTTTGGAGATATTTAATCTCACAACCAAGGGTATTTTGGGAATTTATGACAAAATATTGAGGGTATTAAGGGAAATTTTAAAGTTTGAGGGGTATTTTGGGAATTTTCACAAATTAGTGGGATAATTTTGGTAATTCCCACAAATTAGAGGGGTATTTTGGTAATTTTCCTAACTTAAATGGTTTCAAAACGGTGAATGCCAAAACTGAGCCGGTGAGCACTAAGCAGCGAGGCAGCAGGCTTGAGGGTTGAGTGTCGGGCCGGCCCGCTGCTGTAGTGAGAATCTAAAACTGTAGCTTGCGGCTCCATCTAAGGCTTCATCCGCAAGGCTTTAGCAGTTAGCCTGCACAAGGCATTGGAGCCTGCAAGATGCGGCATTGCTGGCAACCTGACAACCCCTCTCATGTGCGCTCACGACCCCTTCCAAGCTCCCAAATCACGCTACCCATTGCGCCCTAACTTTTGAACTCGTTGCCCCCGGCCCCTCTCTACCGCTCGAGTCGTCAATTAGCATTACGATAACTTTCTCTCTCTCGATGCCCTTGACATGCAACATGTGGATATGCTGATAGTCTAGGAAAACTCGTTCATCTCTCTGTCTCTCTCTCTGCAACACACACACACACACACACACACACACACACGCACGCATGCACACACACACAAACATAGGTTGTGCGCACGTACAACAGTACGTCTCTCTCTCTTCCTCTCTAGATCTCTATCACACACATTGTCAACGCCTACATAGAGCCAACGCAAGGCAGAAAGGCTGCATTCTGAGTCTCCGTGCAAGGCTTCTCTCTCCTATCTCAGAGACAATGACACAAACACACATGTTTGAGCGTCGAGGTCATCGAGCTGATTTACTTGAGGTGAAAATCTGCTTTAGAGAGGATCAAAAGTGAAGGTTTTGTTTTTCTACTTGAAAGGTTTAAAACTCTCCAATGAACGACAAGTGGAGCCTCTCTCCTTCTTCAAACATTTTAAGCCACATTATAAAGAGTATAGATTGGTAGCTTTACAAGGCACTAAAGGGCACGGCTACTGAACGTCCCAGGTATGTCATTACGATTCTAGAACAATTTTATATGCCGCTTCCGATGATGGAGAGGAAAAAAAAAAAAAGGGGGGGTGGGGGTGGGGTTTAGGTGCATTGCTGAGTGTCAAGTGAGGAGCAAGAGGATGAAACGATGATGACATGGCAATCGAAGGCGGCATGGCAATGGTAGGTGCATCCAAGCAGATGACACGAGGCACCGCTAGCAAGGAACTCAGATTTTTTATAAAGGAGTGACCTCGCATACCCTGCAGGGAAGGCATAGCAACAGAGTGGTTACTGCGAATGTCTCGTTCTTGACAGCGAGGTGCTATGCTCTATAACCTTGAGCTGCATAAAAATTTTCCATTGAGGTGCCAACGTGGAAGATGGTATTGCGTAGATGCCATCTAATAGTAGTGACTAAAAGGCATGAGCTATTGAATGAAACCTGCGTGTATCAAGCATTGGTGCTCTCACAAGCAAAGTATGTGATGCACACGCCACTTTTTGATCCTTTAACTTAAATTTCACTTTTAAAAGTGGTAAAGTGGTCCTTGCATAATTGTCTTAAAACTTTATTGGTTTTGAACTCACGTGAAATCAGCTTCACCAGCCGCATTCAGTCTACTCATCTGCTTTTCAAGTACACCTTTTTCAAACAAACTCATAGCATATGCCTCATTAGATCCTCTGAATGGGATCTCTTTTCGTAGCCCACCCTCACCACTAAAGGGCACGGGGCATTAAATGAAGCCCCAGAGGTGGGATCTACGGTTGAGAAGCTCGGGCACAAAAGCAAAGGCGCGCAGGGCCGTAGGATGCATCAAAAGTAAACGAAGACGTCGAAAAGTAAACTTGAACATGGGCACACCCGTCCACGTTGACTTATCATGCGTTTGTTGCCCACCATGGTCAACATATGCGCATGGGGGGTTGGATAAGCCATGCGCCTTGCCTAGCGCCCACCTGGGTTTGAATCGTGCGAGCAGCACCACACGCCCCATTTTTTTGAGCCCTCAAATCTCCTTGAGATTCATGCGCGCACCCTTAGCCGTAGATCCCATCTCTTTGCTCCCGTGCCCTTTAGTGCTGAGGCTAGCCCACCCTCAACACCTTTTTCAAACAAACGCATAGCATATGCCTCACTAGATCTTGTGCATGGGATCTCTCATCCTAGCCCACCCTCAACACTAAAGGGCACTGATGGAAAGAGATGGGATCCGCGATGGGGGTCGAAAGGAGGAATCTCGAAGCGAATGGAGGGCGAAAAAAAATGGGCACTGATCATGAGCACGGGGACTCGAAGCCTCGCCACCGCCGTGAGAGCCTAATGTACTAACCGCTACGCTCACGACGGGCACGTTGACATGTGGACAAACCTTAAAATGATAAATAAACTTGGACAGGCTCCCACCCTCAACACCTTTTTCAAACAAACGTATAGCATATGCCTCACTAGATCCTCTGCATGGGATCTCTTATCCTAGCCCACCCTCAACACTAAAGGGCACGGATGGAAAGAGATGGGATCCGCGATGGGGGTCGAAAGGGGAAATCTCGAAGCGAATGCAGGGCGAAAAAAATGGGCACCGATCACAAGCACGGGGACTCGAACCCTCGCCACCGCTGTGAGAGCCCAATGCACTAACGGCTACGCCCACGACGGACACGTTGACATGTGGACAAACCATAAAATGATAAATAAACTTGGACAGGCTTCGCGCTTGTTTAAGTTTACTATATTTTGTCCTAGTTTATCGTCGAAATCAAGGGCTGCATGCGCCTTGATCTCCGCATCCTAGTTTGCTTGCCATTGATCCCACCGTTCAATCTTCATTAAAAGCTCCGTACCCTTTAGTGCTGAGACTAACCCACACCTTTATTTTTATTTTGCAAAACTCACAATTGTGATTGATGGTATTAAGAAGTCACCAAGAAATATACAAATCCGCTTCAAGCTCATGCCGAGCCTTGAGGGACATAAGGTTACATGTACTTAGCAATGCACTATTACCAACAACCCAATCCTTTATACAACAAGGCTCGACCATATGGCGAGGATCACCCTAAGCCAATCCTCTGTGTTATGTCTTTTACCTATTACATATCAATCTCCTTACTTTCTTGTAAACACCTTTATTTTTTAACCAAAAGGATTTATTGCAAACAATAAATCTTCCATACCAGAATCATGTACGAGTAGCAACCTTTGCTCAAAAAGGCTTTCTTTTTCCCTCTATTTTTTTGTTTAAATTAATCCATCAACCGAGCTATTCACCAATGAGTATGTCAGTCCAATTTTGTAAGCATGTGAAATTAGAGGGAGATACCCTCCGAAAACTAAAGTAAAAGGAAGAGAGAAAGAGAGAGAGAGAGAGAGAGACGGATTGAGGCCACGTGTCACCAGGTCCTTTAGAAGCGATGATTTTTTTTTCTGGGAGCTATCGTGCAGGCAGTGACTGCAATTGAGCCACAGGCGGCGGGGACCGCATGCAAGGGAGTTAGGTGCTTCCGCCTCTCTCTTTGTGTGTGTGTGTGTGTGTGTGTGTGTGTGTTTCTATGACACACACAGAGTAGTGTTCGTGAGAGCAGACAGAGGTACAGACCGAGGAGCAAACGCAGGGAATCATTGTTCGTGAGAGCGACGAAGGCCAGCCAGTCTCTCTCTCTCTCTCTCTCTCTCTCTCTCTCGTACGATGCTTGTGTCTTCAGTGCATTGAGCTAAGCGAGAGGGGATGGTGGGAGGAAGCTTGCGCAGAGGAAGGTCAGAGGGGGGGGACCGCAGGAACGCGGGCAGATAGGGAAGGCTTCACTTTGAGGTAGCTGGGAAAAGGAATCTCGCCAAGTAATTAATTAATGAAAAAGAGTTTGGACCCAGTATGTCCAAAATAATACCTTTAGTCTTTATGATTAAAGTTTGATAGAATTATAACCAAGAATTTTCATTTCCAAAGTTGAAACTGTAACTACAAACAAGGACATACGAGCATTGAGCATTGGTAGAGACGGTCCATTTCAATCGGGGAAAAATCTCTTATAAAATCTCTAATTACTGTGACTGACTGAAGTTTTCACCTTTTCTGGCAATGTTTCAATTGGTGGCCATGCTCTAAGTGCCTTTCAGATTCTCCAAAACAAAATTATGAGCTATTCACCAATGAGTATATCGGTCCAATTTTGTAAGCAGGTGAAATTAGAGGGTATCTCATGAGATACCCTCCGAAAACTAAAGTAAAAGGAAGAGAGAGAGAGAGAGAGAGAGAGAGAGAGAGAGAGGGATTGAGGCCGCGTGTCACCAGGTCCTTTAGAAGCGACGATTTTTTTTTCTGGGAGCTATTGTGCAGGCGGTGATTGCAATTGAGCCATAGGTGGGGACTGCATGCAAGGGAGTTAGGCGCTTCCGCCTCTCTCTTTGTGTGTGTGTGTGTGTGTGTGTGTGTGTGTGTGTGTGTGTGTGTGTTTCTATGACACGCACAGAGTAGTGTTCGTGAGAGCAGACGGAGGTACAGACCGAGGAGCAAACGCACGGAATCACTGTTCGTGAGAGCGACGAAGGCTAGCCAATCTCTCTCTCTCTCTCTCTCTCTCTCTCTCTCTCTCTCTCTTACGATGCCTATGTCTTCAGTGCGTTGAGCTAAGCGGGAGGGGATGGTGGGAGGAAGCTTGCGCAGAGGAAGGTCAGAGGGGGGGACCGTAGGAACGCGGGCAGATAGGGAAGGCTTCACTTTGAGGTAGCTGGGAAAATGAATCTCGCCAAGTAATTAATTAATGAAAAAGAGTTTGGACCCAGTATGTCCAAAATAATAGCTTTAGTCTTTATGATTAAAGTTTGATAGAATTATAACCAAGAATTTTCATTTCCAAAGTTACAACTATAACTACAAACAAGGACATACGAGCATTGAGCATTGGTAGAGACGGTCCAATTCAATCGGAAAAAAATCTCTAATTACTGTGACTAAAGTTTTCACCTTTTCTGGCAATGTTTCAATTGGTGGCCATGCTCCAAGTGCCTTTCAGATTCTCCAAAACAAAATTATGAGCTATTCACCAATGAGTATGCATACTCGGTCCAATTTTGTAAGCATGTGAAATTAGAGGGTATCTCATGAGATACCCTCCAAAAACTAAAGTAAAAGAGAGAGAGAGAGAGAGAGAGAGAGAGAGAGAGAGAGGCCGCGTGTCACCAGGTCCTTTAGAAGCGATGATTTTTTTTTCTGGGAGCTATCGTGCAGGCGGTGACTGCAATTGAGCCACATGCGGTGGGGACTGCATGCAAGGGAGTTAGGCGCTTCTACCTCTCTCTTTGTGTGTGTGTGTGTGTTTCTATGACACGCACAGAGTAGTGTTCGTGAGAGCAGACGGAGGTATAGACCGAGGAGCAACGCAGGGAATCACTGTTCGTGAGAGCGACGAAGGCCATCCAGTCTCTCTCTCTCTCTCTCTCTCTCTCTCTCTCTCTCTTACGATGCCTGTGTCTTCAGTGCGTTGAGCTAAGTGGGAGGGGATGGTGGGAGGAAGCTTGCGCAGAGGAAGGTCAGAGGGGGGGACCGCAGGAACGCAGGCAGATAGGGAAGGCTTCACTTTGAGGTAGCTCAGAAAACAAATCTCGCCAAGTAATTAATTAATGAAAACGAGTTTGGACCCAGTATGTCCAAAATAATAGCTTTAGTCTTTATGATTAAAGTTTGATAGAATTATAACCAAGAATTTTCATTTCCAAAGTTGAAACTATAACTACAAACAAGGACATACGAGCATTGAGCATTGGTAGAGGCTGTCCAATTCAATCGGAAAAAAATTGAGCATTGGTAGAGACGGTCCAATTCAATCGGAAAAAAATCTCTTATAAAATCTCTAATTACTGACTGAAGTTTTCACCTTTTCTGGCAATGTTTCAATTCTCCAAAACAAAATTATGAGATCATTGTTGACATATTACCAAGGGTAAAAAATAAGGCCCCTTCAAGAATTTGTAAGTGTAGAGTTGGTGAACATCCGTTGTCCATAAACCGGTAAGTAAGTTTTGAACAATTCGGCACTCTATAGTATATTTTTGGGAGTTTTATGTCAAATGAATTTTGTAAAATAGCTAAATAATCATGAAGACCCGTCAAGGTTGTGGGGAGGGGGGCTGCTGATCAATGATCACAGTTCTCCATTCAATTGCCATTCCTCAGCAAAACGAGGAGGTAGAGTTGTCGGATGAGTGCCACTTCAATTGTCTGAATATTGTTGGGCTACATCCAATCAAAATCGCGAATAACTCAGCAGCCAGAATGAGCTCACAGCTTGACAACTCAACATGCGTAATCTGGCTTCCACTCTATCGCTCAGCAGTCGCCACCTCAATCCCTGGAAGCCATGGAGGATGTGCATGTTAGAACTGTCACGCAAATTTTGTTGTACTGACAAACCAATGACAATTGGCAGATCTGCACAGTGGCCCTGGTTACAAGTAGACACCTGCAAGTGATGGCTCCCCCCTCCCACGACCCTTGACGACCGAGAAAGGGCCTTTAGTGTCCTTTCCCCCGTAATAACTGCTCTCACCATGGCTCCCGATCTCCGTTGATCGCCATGTGGACGCAATTATTACGAAGAAAGGACACTAGAGGCCGTTTCCTACACCTTCAAAGTAGCCATTGGGCTATAAATAGCCTTATACTTTCCTTGGTGGATAAATCATGGGAAGGGACATGTTATTATGTTCTGGTAGTGATATCAAACATGCCTTTACACACTCAAGATTGCCATTAAACGTTTTTTCCTCACAAGCTGCTCGTCCATTACACACCAATCGTTCCAAGGTTTGCTCGTTTTTGTACTTGCACACTAAGTAATATCTTCTTGTTTTGTGGCCTAAGCTTCTCCAAGGCTTCTGCAAGCGATATACATCCTTTGTTGGTAAGCATTTGGAGAGCGACACTATCTTGAGGTAAGCTTGTAGAGCTTGGTGTTCTAAAAAAAATTGATCCATGCTCAATTCCTCCTCAATTTCTTCCCTTCATGAAAATTTTCTAAGTATACATATTGCTACAAATCAAGTATTTTGTAGTCTTTTATCAATTTCTCTATATACAATGTTGTTTTGTGTAGTTTCTTCCTCACTTATGCAACTTTTTCATGAGTACGGGTAGTCACCAACGATGATGTTTTTTGCACGTTGTCACTTGACTGAAGCATGGATGTACCCATGGTGGATGCAACACATCTTGGTTGCAATCAATTCTTGGGATAAACTTTAGGACCTTGATGTATGTTTGCCTTGGTGCATACATTTGTCAATGCCATTCTAGATTCTGCATCAAAACAAGCTTAGACATGCTTAAGTGGATATAAATGTCCCATTAATATTCGCAGCAAGGATCCACTCTTTAGAGAAAAGGACATGCTCCCTTTGAGCAATGAGTTCTAGAAAACCTCCTCTTCAAGACAAGTATAAAGTAATTATAACCCCCCTTATGTTTATAGGACTTGTGGTGATAGAAATTAGTATGCCTCTACTTCTATACTATATATGAAGAAACTTAAATCTATACTTCGATACTACATATGAAGCACCTTAAATTTTTCAAGGAAGGAGAGACCCTCCATTTGTCACTCACCGCTTCACTTAAGAGAAAACCTTTAAAAAAAAAAACAAAACTCACAATTCTGAGTAAATTATATTAACCAACGCAAATAGTTACAAGGTCTTGTCATGCTCATGTTGAGCCCTGACATCATCCACGGACCATAATTACATCGGCTATTAGGGCAGCCATCCCAACCAACTCGTCCCCTTATCCTTGATACATAAGGACCATTATCCTGTTCTTCTGAGATCTTTTAAGTACCGATAGCCAAGATTTTCCCCCGTCCTGGGCATGCCCTCTGCTGACAACAAGGCACAAGTAGTCCTAGTCCAATCCTCCGAGTGTTGCTTGCGCTCGAGCATCCATATTAGCACTTTGCTTTCTTGTATAATTTTTGCGAAGCTTGCCACCTCAAGACCTCCTTCAAACACACGGCAGTTCCTTGTCTGCCATACATTATATAAGAAGAAGTATCTGACAATTTGAGTGTTGATGAGGATGGTAGACCACCTGAATTCTTCCCTCCAAGGAATAGATCAGTCTTGTAAAAACCAATTTTCCATGTTCTTTGGACCCACTTGCATATTTTCCATGTGAGGCCTTTGATAGTTGGGCAGTCCATGAAGAGGTGGGCCAGATCTTCACTAGCCAACCTGCACCCCAAGCATCGATCTGACCGAATCCCTCTTTCCTGAATCTTCACTCCCGTCGTTAGAGTGCCCCAAATTACCTTCCATAGAAATACCTTCATGTGCTGTGGAACCTTTGGCTTCCAGATTTTCTCCATTACTTGCTCCCACCTTTCCTCCGGCCATTGTTTTTTCCATATCTTGTTAAGGGGGCTAGACCAATTCTTCTTATGCATCATTGTATGGTAAATGTCTTTAGGATGGGGTTTCCATAAGAGACTGCTTCCAGGCCATTTCCATGCATTCTAGTCAAACTCCGAATCACAAATAGGCATCACTATATTGTCGCTCTTTCATCACTTTGTGGACTAGCAAGACTCCAAGCTATTCAGTTGGTACTGGGTAACCAAAAGGTCAATGGTTTTCCAACTCTTGTTGTCACTGTCCCATAAGTGCCCCAGTCGATTAAGACCCTTATTATTCAGCTTCCTAGCTGTCTCTATCCAATAGGGAATTTGTGGCGGATCTACAACTTTGGAAAGCTAGGGGGACCAATGAAAAATGGAGTTCTTGAAGTATCTGGTTTTTCCCCCCACTTTAAGACTCCTGCTGCTCTATTGCATTTTCTTACCAATTCTCCTGAGTTGCCCCCTAGTCTCAGGGTAGTCCACGTCGGGGCTAACAGCTTGTCATGAACCTCCACCCCTCTCCACTTTCCACCTTTCGAGCCAAGTTTAGCTACTTCTATCATATCTTTGATCATGACAGCCCAAACTTGATCCTGTTTAGCCAAGGAAACAAAAAATTTGGCGCAACAAGCTTCTGCATGGGCCATAGGGTTCAGAATTCCGAGGCCTCCTTGATTCCCCAGTTGAGCAACTGATTCCCAACGGGCCCATTGCCATGGCCTGGAGGATTTCGTGTTGTTTTTCCATAAAAACCTTTTCACTGGTTTTAAGAAATCTTTCCAGTGACACTTAGCCATCTTGAGAAGCGGGCTAGTGAAGGCAATATAAGGAATCATAAAGTCATTTATCACTTTTATCCGACTTGGGAATGGGAGAAGAGCATAGTCCCACCTACTCACTTTTGTTTTGATTTTTTTCAAGCACCCACTCAAATCTTTGCTTGTGAGTTACGTCCACCCCCAAGGGGGTTCCCAAATGTCTGAAGATATTCCCTTTTGTGACAATCTCCCCGGACCAGTCAAAAGGGTCAAATGAGTCATTTTTCGATAGGGAGATCAGCCTTGACTTCTCTATATTACACTGGGACCCCGAAGCTACTGAGAATGTTTGTACAATCTCCAGAGCTTTCCTGATGACCTGGGGGCACGCCTTCAAGAAGAGAGGAGAATCGTCTGCAAAAAGTTTTGCTAGGAGTTGGCTATTTCTTGGCAGAGTGAGGCCTTGTAACTCCCCTTGTTCCACACTGGCTTTGAGCGTCATGATTAAAGGATGTGATCCTATGGCAAAAAGTAGGGGGGCCAGAGGGCAGCCCTGCTTAATAGACCTTTTGAACTCAAAAGATCCCACAATTCTATCGTTGCATAGGAGCTATGACTGGCTTCCAGCTCCCAGTACACTTACCAGATGACATAGGCGCGGCCCAAAGCCCAGAGCTTCCATGACGGCTTCTATATATTTTCATGTTATTTTGTCGTAAGCCTTATCCAGGTCCAATTGTAGCAGTACACACTCTTGATTTGTGACAATTGCGTACTCGATGCCCACCATTGCTGCCAAGATGTTATCATAAATGGACCTTCCTTTGATGAACCCATGTTGATGGGGAGAGATGATCTTGGTTAGTAAGGGGGCTAGTCTGGGGGCTACAACTTTAGCAATAATTTTGTAGGCCACTGTGCGCATTTGTCGTACATGTCAATGCAAAGAACTTGCCGATACACTGTGTGCGAGCCACAAATGGATCCAAGCACACAACAAACCTAAATTAGTAAGCTCAAAGATGGCGATGGTGTGTCACTAACCGCTATACGCTTGCTGTCGTGGAGGATTCCTCGCCGCGAAGAAGGGAGACGCCGCTACACCGTGCTCAACCACTTCACTGCTGTCGTGCCGCCGCAATGCTCGACCGCACACACACACACACACACACACACACACACACACACACACACACACACACACACACACACACACACACACTCTCTCTCTCTCTCTCTCTCTCACGCATACACACATACGCAAGGAGATGAAGAAGAAAAAGATGGAGATGGAGCAAGAGCACTCTTCTATTGCACAAATGAGAGAATGAGTGAATTTTAGGTTTAGTTGACTTTTATATGAGCTCGTCCCATTCACACTTGGACGCCCATGCTTAGCCAACTAATCCCTTGAATGTTCCAGTTAGAGTGCACCTCTCATCGGCGATCACTCTTACCCTTTTCCTATTGGACCAACAAGCCCGGTACCTGACTCTACCAAGTAAATAATACAACGTCCGTCGTAGGTGATAGGGTGTTCGTGAGCCGTGAGGGTTAACATGCCTCCCTTCCTGATGTAGTTTCCGTCCTCGGAAGCTATTGAGTTGAAGCTCGTTCGTCGAGGTGGAAGAGCATTTGAGATGAATGTCCTTAGCCTTCTTCATTCATTGCAAAATCAAACAACATTGGCACAGTAATTGCATTCTCATATATAATTAAAAAGCATATGCAGTTTTAGGCAGACAAATTGATTGGTAGCATAATTCTAAACCATTTGTCAGCAATAAACATTAAATTGCAATATAATCAAATGCATAAACAGTTGTAAAGGTAAAAAATTGAACAAGTCTGGGTCGCTAATTTAACGGTCGAAAGGCACTAAAGATTGACTATTAATACCATGGGTAAGCTTCTCAATTTTCTCTTGTCAATTAAGTTATTTAATCACGAGAGCCAAGTATTTCATGTTCGAGGGCTGACTAGAGGCTATACCTAGAAGACCTTGTAGTTAAGCTACGACAAAAAGAATTTCTCATGAAATCATCACTTGACTGATTAATTTTTCTTTGACCCCCCAAAGTCTTTTCAAAGTGATTCAACTTTGATGTGTGTGCTTATTTTGTATGCCTTGGGTTTTTTGCTTTTCAAGGAAAAGCGCCCACACTGGAAACCTCTAGGGCTCTAGTAACATAGGCGATACATGTGAGTGAAGTACCAAATCAAGCTGAGATTTAGATTTTACATTGTGGCACTTTGATTTTTTTTTTCAGCATTTTAATTTTGTACTTTTTGGGGGGTCATATAACACTGTTACCCTCCCCAAGCTCATCACATTAGTAAACTCCCTTTATAATACTTAAGCTAAAGGTCAATAGGGACTAAGCCCACTAGAAAACCCTAGTATATTTCACACAATGCTGCCTAAATCGGATTAAGAACCTAAGTAACCATTGATTATTAGGAAGGCATTCCTCATGGTATTAAGAGAAGATCTCTAACACCTAGCTTGGTCAAACTAGCATAGTCGGACTGCTTGATTTTTAAACCTAGACAAGTGATTATGACAAAAAAATTACATTGAATTTAATGTTTGGTACTAAGCAAATGTGTTGAATATTATGCTACCAATCACAATTAAAGCAAACAAACATGGATGAAAAAAAGATAAGGGGCAATGCTAATGGACAAGAAACACGTGTTTGCGTTGATAATTGCACTTGATTTGAAGAGTGAGTCAAGATAACGATTCCATGAAGGTCCAAATCCTAACAAGAGCAATACACTCCTATACACACTAGGAAACTCCTATAACGATTCCATGAAGGTCCAAATCCTAACAAGAGCAATACACTCCTATCCACATTCAATGGGTAACCTGTACCACTCCTGGCACCTCTCGCAATCACTAGCGAACCCAAATGCATCACAAAATCTCGCTCTCGTAGCGAAATCTGACATCCACAATCTCTAAGCTGACCAATCGATATCAAACTCACTGTCAAATCTGGTACATAGCGCACATGTCGTAACAAGTAAGATGCACCACTCGGTAATGACAGTCTCACATCTCCTGCACATGCTATCGCATGCACCGATCCATCGGTCAAATGTACACTGCCAAGCATCCCGCTAGCATAGCTACAAAACCATGCACGATGCGGCGTGACATGAAACATAGCATCTGCGTCTAGCAACCACTGTGAAGGGAGTGCACTATCCACATGTATAGCATCTCCTGCATAGATCGAGGTAAAAGTGACATCCCCGTCACTAGTATACTCCGACACTACATCTGCCTCAACTGTCAAAGCAACTGAGTCCATGGCATCACTACATACATCTCTGAGACTGTCATGTCTCCTACGATGTCACATACGACGAAAACAACGCCTTCTAACGTGTCCAGAATGACCACAATACCAACATGTCACTTGCCGGCGTGCTCGTGAATGTACATGTCTCACACGAGTCCGTGATGACTCAGATCTATCATACATATCATGTAATCTGCGCCAAAGTTCTCTCGAAGTAGTCTCATACATAACAAGAGCATATACAGATTCCGCAAGGTGCAAAGAGAGTGTAGATAGTGCCATCTCCTCTAGCTCCTGCCACTGATCGTCAGACATGTTTGAAGGTCTACCTACATCACCACTCAATGGTCGATGCAACCCTCGCTGTGTCAATGCATCAAGCATACACTCTCTCGGGGAGCACCACAGACGGAGAGTGAGAGAGAGGGAGAGAGAGAGAGAGAAGGAGACACACACACGATGTGGGTGGGGAGACTGTGAAGTGGCAGCTCCCCCTATACAGTATACTCACTATAAGTATAGGGTAACAGTGGGCGGGCGCCCATGACCTGGGCGACCGGTCAAGGCACATAGGCCTTAATCCCAACAACCTCCCACTTAAAGGCCAATGTGCCTTTAAGCAAGATCTAGTAGTGTACAACTAATAGAAGGTGAGATATTCTCTCAACCTATGCCCACTGACTCTCGATGAGCTAGTCCATCCGGCTCTACTGATGGACAAACATCCCGCTGCTGCGGAAGCCACACAGAGCTAGCTCCAAGCTCTGCAAATAGTCTACAGGAGCTCATGCACTCCTGCAAGTATCGGTCCAATACCTGCAAACCTCCCCTATGCTCTATGCCGAGATCAGTCATCGAACAACTAATCAACCCTACTGCAAATGCTCCCACTGTAGCTGCTATGTCGGGCCTCGAGATCAGCATCTCGTACATGAGGACACTGAACGTTGATGCAACCCTGGCAACCTCTGCCACCTCCAACTCAGAACTCAACTCATCGCAATCTTGTCCCCTATCATAGAGACCATGGCACTCTGACTCCGAGCTCTGGAGTGAGTCCTCGTGCCCACCACATATCACATGTGTACCAAGAGTATCCATCTATCCTGAATCTGCATCAAGCTCTGGCATAAGCATATCAAGAAATGACTCCACAATAGCTGACATCTCAGCATCCATGTGAGTCATCTCTGTCATCACCTCTGATGACTCATCCTGCTGTGACTCACTAGAGCTATCCCGCTCTACCTGTGCATCCGTAGACGCAACCTGCACAACAAGGTCACTGCTCTGCACTCCATGCAAAGCATCCTGCAACCCACAAGCAAAAGAGACTCGCCTGCTCTCTCGCTCTCTACCTGGCTGCATGATTACAGAGACAGCACCGTCTCTCGTGTGATCCACATGCAATGGGTAACCTGTACCACTCCTGGCACCTCTCGCAATCACTAGCGAACCCAAATGCATCACAAAATCTCGCTCTCGTAGCGAAATCTGACATCCACAATCTCTAAGCTGACCAATCGATATCAAACTCACTGTCAAATCTGGTACATAGCGCACATGTCGTAACAAGTAAGATGCACCACTCGGTAATGACAGTCTCACATCTCCTGCACCTGCTATCGCATGCACCGATCCATCGGTCAAATGTACACTGCCAAGCATCCCGCTAGCATAGCTACAAAACCATGCACGATGCGGCGTGACATGAAACATAGCATCTGCGTCTAGCAACCACTGTGAAGGGAGTGCACTATCCACATGTATAGCATCTCCTGCATAGATCGAGGTAAAAGTGACATCCCCGTCACTAGTATACTCCGACACTACATCTGCCTCAACTGTCAAAGCAACTGAGTCCATGGCATCACTACATACATCTCTGAGACTGTCATGTCTCCTACGATGTCGCATACGACGAAAACAACGCCTTCTAACGTGTCCAGAATGACCACAATACCAACATGTCACCTGTCGGCGTGCTCGTGAATGTACATGTCTCACACGAGTCCGTGATGACTCAGATCTATCATACATATCATGTAATCTGCGCCAAAGTTCTCTCGAAGTAGTCTCATACATAACAAGAGCATATACAGATTCCGCAAGGTGCAAAGAGAGTGTAGATAGTGCCATCTCCTCTAGCTCCTGCCACTGATCGTCAGACATGTTTGAAGATCTACCTACATCACCACTCAATGGTCGATGCAACCCTCGCTGTGTCAATGCATCAAGCATACACTCTCTCCATGCCGCAAAGTTTGACCCATCAAACACGCGCATCTGTGAGAGGTCACAATCTGATCGATCACTTGTCTTTACCATGAGCACAAGTAGCAAGCTAGATAGCAAAACCACCTCACCAACAACACCTGGAAACTGTCTACAAATATGGCCAGAAACACAATGTAAAACCTGCGAGACACACTCCAAAATAGAGCTCCCGCAATGTCAATACAAGCCTCGCATGCTCTAGTATCACACTACAATCTGTGAGCTAATCACCAAGCCCACACTGTGCGATATCGATGCATACATACGCACAAATCTCCCACCTGCACAGAACACCACACACAAATGCTGAGTGCAACCCGCAATCTCTACCTAGATCACATAAATGATACGCATAAAACTCCTGGGAAAATTTCGCCAGAGTTTCGACGCACAATGGCTATCAACACAAAATAACCATTGTCCTGCAAGCTCAATACAATGAGCAATCAATGCGCATCAAACTACACTCAACATACATGTATAAGCTCTGCAAAACTATGGCAAACAATGCTCGAGATCACAAGACTCTCCCACCCGAGAGCAAACCACTGTCTCAAGCAAAGAAAGATACACAACTCCTCACTCTTGCGAGAGTGGATACAAAAACACAAAACTGTGTACAACTGACAAAACCTGTCAAAGTGAGAGTAAACACTCGATCACAAACTATGGCGAGAATCTGGGAAAAATCCGACAAAATTTCCCCTGAAAACTGAGCAAAAAACTCAAGTACAATCTCTACCATAAACCATAACACTACTCAATGCCAATGAGTAGAAATGCCAAAATGGCTCCAGGCAATCCGCACTCAACGTACATCAACGGAGTGACCGCGCATAAGCAAGCGCCAAAAGATTTGCAATCCGGAAACTTGATCAATGCGAAAACAATGCTCTCAAGAGAGCTCACCGGCACTTGAAAGTGCTCGCCAAAATGCATGTATGATGGGCATCAACCATGCGCCATAACCATATGCAAACCATCCACAAGGATCATGAATCCAAGCACAAAATCACTGCCAAAGTATCCTGTGAAAACCAGTGAAAGAAGCTCCACCTATGTGCTCCAAAAACATGCGTCTCTCAAGAGACCGCTTCGGTGGTGTGTAAACGCCTCCGTACTTCGTTGCCCAAGTCTACCAAAAAACCCTCAAACCACAAGCTTAACACAAGCTGCAATTGCATCTTTAGCTCAGAATATATGCACTCAACTTCAATCATCTCCCGTGCTTCCAAAAGTGCATCAAACTCGCACACTATGAATCTGAAAACAGTGCTGCTGCGCACACAGTTTTAGGGTAGCACCTTCACTTACACACAATCTTCCACACTCCTTTCTGAGCTTCCACAAGAGCATACATCACTCTCAACTGAGCTCACAAGCTCCCATTGCATTCTCACAAAGCTTCCAAGCTTTCTTAATCTCTCTACCGTCGAGAGCGAGCGAGCTATCGCCTCGAAGCTCTCAAAGCCGTCGTGCTCTCCGCGGTCACCATAGCTCTGATACCAATTGAAGGGGATCGGGGAGCACCACAGACGGAGAGAGAGAGAGAGAGAGAGAGAGAGAGAGAGAGAGAGAGAGAGAGAGAGAGAGAGAGAGAGAGAGAGAGAGAGAGAGAGAGACACACACACGATGTGGGTGGGGAGACTGTGAAGTGGCAGCTCCCCCTATACAGTATACTCACTATAAGTATAGGGTAACAGTGGGCGGGCGCCCATGACCTGGGCGATCGGTCAAGGCACATAGGCCTTAATCCCAACAAAGGTCTTGTTGGTGCTCTCAGCTTGGCTATTTACTTGTGGATAATAAGGTGTGGACTTATGGTGAGCTATCATAAAGTTGTTAGTGAGTTCTTTTATTACTCCCTTTATAAAATAAGTACCATTGTCACTCACAATCTCAAAGGGATAACCAAATCTTGTAATAATATTCTCAAAGAGAAACTTGGCAGTTGACCTCGCATGGGCCTTACGTGTCGCCCTGGCTTCCGTCCACTTTGTCACATAGTCCGTGGCAACGATAATATATCGAGATTGAGTGCTACGAGCCGTTGGACTAATTGGGCCTACAAAGTCCAAACCCCATTTTTCAAATGTTCGAGTCACTTTAACAGGATGTAAGGGCATCCTATCCTTTCGTTGTGTGATCTTGTAATGTTGGCATTCATCACATCCTTTTGCAAAAAGTGATGCATCCTTAAATAAGGTTGGCCACCAATAGCCTGATTGCAACACCTTTCTAGCTGTTAGTTCCCCTAAGAAATGTCCTCCGGCTATACCCATGTGGGCTTCTTATAGTATGTATAAATACTCATCCTCACGGGCACAACGTCTAAGAATATCATCCTTCCCTAGCCTGTAGAGAGTTCCGGCAATGAGAGAGTAAGGTTCGCATTCTTTTAACAGTTTTCGAGCTATGTCTTTACGAAGCTCTTTGGGTACTAGAAAGTTCACAATCTTCTCACTCCATTCAGGTATGGTTTCGACTAGGAATAGAGAAGTATCGGGCAACTCATCATCGACTCTAGTAGGGGCTTCACCATTGGGTATGCGAGACAAATGATCCCCCATGAAATGTCTTTTATCAGGTCTCACCACAATGGTAAAATCAAACTCAAGGAGAATTAACAACCATCGTGTAATTGTTCGTGTGGAACAAGGTTTATTTACTAGATACAACAAGGCTTGATGATCAACATAGAACACAAACTTGTTGGCCAAAAGATAGTCGCAAAATTTCTTCACTGCATAAATCATACCTAAACCTTCTCACTCTGTAGTGGTGTAGTTTCTCTCGGCATCATTCAATTGACGACTTGCAATGCTAATGGGGTAGTCCAGTTTATGTTCTCCTGGTTGAGCTAGAACACACCCAATAGCAAAGTTTGATGCATCAATATTCACATGGAAAATTACATTCCAATCAGGCACTCGTAGAATAGGAGCTCTAGTCAAGGTCTTTTTCAATGACTCATAAGCATGGTCACACTCCGCAGTCCATTGGAACTCAATAAGAAGCTTGTACAAAGGACGAGCTATCTCGGCAAAGTTTAATATAAACCGTTGGTAATAACCAACATGGCCCATGAACCTTTGAACTCCTTTATAGTTTGTAGATGGTGGCAATTTAGCAATGGATTTAATTTTGCTCTCATCTGTGGAAATCCCATTTTTGGACACTATACACCCTAAAATGACTCAATGTTTAACCCAAAATTGGCATTTGAAAGGGTTTAAGGAGATGCGATACAATCTACACTTCTCAAACACTTTTCGTAAGCATGATAGATGTTCTTTCCAAGAGGAATAAACACAAAGGTCATCTAAGAAAGCTTCACAAAACTCCCTCAAATATTCTCTAAAAGCAGTGTTTATTAATCTTTGAAAGGTAGAAGGGGCATTGGTTAAGCCAAAAGCTATAACACGAAATGCGAACACTCCAAATTCTGTTATAAAGGCTGTTTTAGCTTGGTCCTTCAGTGCAATTGTGATTTGATTGTAGCCAGAGTACCCATCTAAAAAGCTATAGGCTTCCTTCCCTGCAACTCTTTCAAGCACATGTTCTGAATATGGCAAGGGGTAATGGTGCCTCCTAGTGGTGGCATTGACCTTCTTGAGATCCACGCACAATCTGAGTTTCCCATTCTTTTTTGGCACAATCACTATTGGAGACACCCATTCTGAGTGCTCAATAGGGTATATGAATCCGCATTCCACAAGCTTTTCAATCTCTTCTTGAACAATTTTTGCATATTTAGGATTCATTGGGTAGGGTCGTTGCTGAACTGGTTTAGCCATGCTATTCATGGGGATCGTGTGTTGCACCACGGAAGGTGGAACACCTTTCATATCATGATATGTCCATGCAAATATATCCTTGAATTCCTTGAGAAGTTTTTTAAGTACACACTCCTCAGTCTCTGTCAGATCTTGGGCAATGAAAACAGGTTTAGACTCTTCTCCTGGGTCTGCTAACTCTATTTCCTTAACTATTGCTGGACCGTCATAGACTCCATTGCTTCCATTGATAGGTTTTCTTTGAGCCTTACGTTCCTCTGTGGTATAGGATTTGAAATGTTCAGGTGCAGGGTGTAAGTTTGTGGGGTCCCGTTGTTCTATGGACTGTGATTTCACTTCCGATTCCTTTTGTTGTTGAGCTAGCTCTTGATTTTGTCGTCTCCTTACGGTACGTCTCAACTTTGGCTTCTCTGTAGCCTCTAGTTGTGCGATGTCAATGGGTTGTGGACTACACCACATAACGTTTTGAAGGTATTCACCCCAATTATCTACCAACTTCCTATGAGCATCACATGTTCCTATATAATTAAGCCATTCTGCGGTAGATTTCTTTTCATTTAGTCTAGCACGCACATTTGCTTGATATCATCGCCTCTTATATCTCTTACTCTTCTTGTCTAATTTTCGATTACAATAGATCTCTAGTGAAGAGTCACTACTTGTGTCTTCTGTTCCCTTGGATAGATTGTCATCTAGGTTACCACAGGGCCCTGAATGGTTTGTCCCCACATTTGCACTAAAATTTAACTCTTATTCTTTGTCCTCAGAGTCAATTTAAATTGATGATTCTGACCCAAAATCGTGCGGGCTATAGTCTTGTGAGGTGCTACTGTTTCCAATGCCAGTCAAACTTTCATCTTGTCGGTCATCAGAAGCTATATGCATTGCTTCTAGCATATTTAAGGGGTACGAGTGGTGGATTTCATCCCCCTCAGGTGTCACCCATATCATCCCTCTATTTCCCCAAGTGTCTATGGTTGCCACTAGGTGGACCCAATCCACATTGTCCGACTCAGTCATCCCAGGTAGCACATCCATCTAAGGAGAATCTTCCCCAACATCAGTGTCGGCTTTACACGTGTAGAGATACTGCAATGGGACCGAGTAAACTGTGGTGTCAGATCTATGATCAATTATAAACCTGTTTCCTAGAGGATGTGCTCGACCAGTCACAAGATCCACTCGAATGACAGAATCTTGGAACTACAAGTAGACATGGTTTTTAGACTAGTCATGCACCATTTTTGCTTCCCTCATGAAAGGACGTCCTAAGATCATCTCCGATGCCATTTAGGACCATCTCCGATGCCATAGTGTGTTTGGAGAAATCCATAACAATCAAGTTAATCCTTATTTTATGTCCAAAGACCTTGATCTTGAGATCTTCTAGCATCCCAATAGGTTTAACAATAGACCCATTGGCCATCTTCACTACTATGGTTGTGGTTGCAAGGTGAGGTCTTCCCATAGTTTCCCAGCAATTTTTAGTCACAATGCTAACCCCATCGCCACCATCAAGGATTCCCTTCACAGTTAATCCCTTAGTAGTGATTGGTATGGTATCATTGGATTCATCACCCTCAAAGTATTGTCCCAACTTGTTAATAGGTATTTCTATAACAAGGTTCTCATCTAGGTTGAGTTGTGGATCTAAGTGTTCCTCCTCTATTGGCATCTCCCCGGCTCCATCCATCTGTGCAAATTGTAGTAGCCCAAACTTTAGTTCTCCATTGAGGAAGGCTCCAAGAGCTGAGACTAGCTTAGGGTCTTTATATAGTTTGGACATGATGGTGGTTCTAACTTCTGAAGACATGAAATCCATCAATTTGGCAATGTTTAACGGCACCTTTTGGACTTTAGTCCCTTGACGTGGGGAAGATGGGATATCCATTTCTTCGATAGGATCAGGTAGTCCCTATGTAAACATTCTTTCCATCCAGACTTGAGTACGCCCACTTTCCCATGAATTTAAGTCACTTTCTTCTTGGATGACACTAGGTATGGCTAAGGGTCTATGGACTTGGGGAGGTTGTTGTTGCGTAGGAAACATCGTGTCTGTAATCTGGATCTGCCTAGGTGCTGGTTCTAGATCCCTTTGGGTATCTTCTATCAAACTCCTTAATTGCTTGACTTGCTCAATCTCCTCTGTAGGGTTTGGATAAGTTCCTATCTTCTTCTTGGATCCCTGCCATTGTGTTTATGAAGATCTTCTTGTTGGTTTCTATCTTAGTGGTTGTTTTGGTCTCCATGGTTTTATCTAAATCAGAATCTACTTCAGCGTCGTTCATATATACAGAGTCATCACCAGTCCCTATGTTGGTCTTTGAACTGGGGTCTGACTTTGCTGCTTTTTGCAATCTCTTCTTCGTGTTTTCTTATTTTTCTCAGATTGGGCAATTGATGCCGTGTCTCTTTCCTCAAGAATATAAGTTTGTTTTTGGAGCATCAATCATGTGAGTACGTTTATTGGTACCACAGGTGTACTTTGTGATGGCTCCTTGGTAACTTCAATCAAGTTTGATGGCGTGATGTTCGGTGCATTTGGATTATTTGGACATTGGGCAATCAAATGATCTATGCCACATCGATTACACATGAGTATTGGCATTGTAGACATGCTCGCTTGACTGGTTTACATTAGTGTGGCGTTCTTTTCTAGCCTAATAGGACACTCGGCTACACGATGTGGACCTCCACACTCATAGCATTGAAGAGGTGGTCTCTTAGCAATGTAATTGATATTTTGGCCTCTTGCCGTAAGAGCAGCTACTTGATATACAGGTTTGACTTGTCCCTAATAGTCCTCCATGTAGTATTGTGGACTTTCTTCAAGCACATCCATCCCATAGGAAATATTAGGGTTTATATGTTCCTCACAGCCTTCCAAACAAGCAATAGATGACTCACAACCCACTTGATTCACATAAGTGATTCTCAGATGTGGTGGTTGCGGTCCTAGCACTGGAGGTGGTAAGGGCATTGTTTGGATAACATTTTGGGCCCTAGGGACCATGTGTTGTGCTGTTTGTTCAAGAGGTGGGGCCGTCATCAATGCAGGCACTCGAGGTGTGTCTATCCATGCTAAGGTTGGTCTATTGGCCATTGCGCGCTTAAATACTATGCAATCCTTATCTTGATGACCATACCTCCCACATGCATTGCAGTTCCCATTGAATTTTACATTAAAAGTAGGGCATTCATTGGTACTATGCGGTCCATAGCATACTGAGCACCATTGTTGCTCCCTTCTTGGATACATATGATTGTTTTGCGGAGCATGATTGTATCTAAGACTCTCTTGAATAGCCTTGGTAAGATCTGCTAAAGTCATCTAAGATATCTTTGGCTCCTTAGCAATAGGCTTTAGGGTCATTGGCTGATCCCTTGATGTTGGCGAGCTAATAGATTTAGGCTCAACAGACACTCTTTCTCCTTGAATCATTAAATTATCTTCCAATTGGATTGCATTGGTGGTGACTGCTTCCCAAGTGGTGATACCTCTAATGACTAGGCCATTGTAGTAGATATCCTCATGTCGTAATCCTCGAATGAATCTATCGAGCAATTGATTATTATTGAAGCGCTCATTTGGATTACAACGAGAATTCAAATGCTTCAAGCGATTAATAAAGTCTCTCATCGAGTCTCCTTCCTCTCGTTGGGCTTTCTGGAGTTGAGAGGCTACACCCCAAAGTACTCCCTTTCGTATGTATTCTTTCAAGAACAGTTTCCTAAGAGTAGGGTAAATCGTTTTTTCTTCCACCCTTAGGGTTCTATACCAATCCCCTGCCTTCCCACTTAAGGTTAGGCTTAAAGCATTACTCTTATGCAGGTCATTGTGTTCTCCTAGAGAATCACATATTTGTTCAAACACTTCGATATGCTTTCTCACATCCCCGTCTCCACTAAATTTTTGTGTGATCTTGGCTATTTGTACCGCCTTACTTGTATGCTCTCTATCAGGCGTGTTACGCATATTCTCAGCAATAGATCGACCAATAGTTTGAGAAAATGTTGCCAAGTCACCTAAGTGAGCAGGCACCATGGGTTAGGGTGCTCCAGAGACTACATGTGGAGTAGGTATTGGCATTGGGCTTGGCGCATAGGAAGCCCTTGGGTTCCATGTTTGGTATGGTGTTGTGCCATGTGGTGGCCCAAAGTTCATATGTGTGGCCCTAGGCATAGAAAACGTCGGATGTGGCATGCTAATGCTAGCTAGTATGGTCCCATGGAAATAAGAACTTGGGTGTTGTGGTTGTGGAGGAAGGTTGTTGAAACAATGGGAGGGGTAGGGACTACATGAGTGCGATGACCCGGGGGATTCTAATCACCGAACCAAAAAAAACGAGCATAGACAAAGTGTGAGCGAATCTGAAGACAAATTAGAACTAGCAACAATGTTGGAAGAAAATAGTTATTGCATGCATATTGTAACCACCATCACAAATTGGCGATTTGTGCCTTTCATATGGAGAGATTCGACCACGGCACGGGTAGCATGCAAACAAGCTTCAGACATCCAATGGCAATCGTGAATGGCTATAAGCATAGTTCACGGCTAAGACGGTGCTCCAATTCTTGACATGCAAGCAAGGTTTGAATTCACTTCAAAGGAAGGAAAGCAGAATAGAAAGGGAACCTCGGGGTGGGGAGGTAGAGTAGGCAACGATAAGCACCTCCCTACAATGGAGAACCAGGTGTACACCATTGATGAGATGCCTTTTCAATTTAGCAACTTGCCAAAAGTGTGTGTGTGTGGAAGAGAGAGAGAGAGAGAGAGAGAGAGACGATGAAGAAGAAGAGAGTTTTAAAGTCGTAGGAAACTATCCCAAGGGACCTTAAAGATCTAGCCTACGAGGAGTTAAACTAGAGAGAGAGAGAGAGAGAGAGAGAGAGAGAGAGAGAGAGAGAGAGAGAGAGAGAGAGAGAGAGAGAGAGAGAGAGAGAGAGAGAGAGAGAGAGAGTTAGTTTTGAAGCGGCATCAAGCCGTACACTATTGTGGATGCAGTTGCCTACAAACATCGCCATCAAATGTAGCCATGCACTCCGCTGCGCCCTCAGCTGTCGGTGGCAATCGATGCAGGCATTGTGGAAGTTGAACCCAGGGGCGACTCCATGCAGAAGATCTGCTTCTTGTTTACACGGAGCGATAGCTCTGAAATAGCTCAGCCCACCATGGCAGGATAGGCCCCATCAATACCCACAGCTGGCACATGAGTAACCTCACTACCATCGCAGAGGGTTATAGCTTCTCTGCTTGAAGGATCGCATTTTACACAATTTATCAATTCCCTAGAATCATCTTGCGGTGCACATACTTCTTCATTTCTAGAGACAAGAATGTCTAAATTACTGGTCACGGCTTTCACGGCCTCTTCTTGCAACTCATTGGTCATCATCTCTGCAGGCCCATCTTGCACCGAAACTCCTTGTAAGTCTTGACTTACTACCTCTGCCTCATTAGGAATTTCTTCTTGAATAGAATCTATGCCATTTTGCATCATGTTCGCGCATCAAGGTCCTTCCTATGCAGAGAGGGAAATGTTTCCTGCAGTGCATCGGTAGCATCAGAGCAGACAATGTTTTTCGAATTTACAGCAAGAAAACTGTAGCAGTCAGTAGCTTCTTCCTGTGAAGACATAATGGAATCCACGGCATCCTGCAGTTTGATGGCCATCTTTGTTGCTTCTTTCCTCTCATTTCGAACATCAGGGATGGAACCCTACACAAACAGACAAAAAAAACAGCATAAGCTCACTGGCCAATAAAGAAACCTCCACATTCAAGAGAATCAAGGTCGACCGCATGGTGTCCTATTGAAGAATGACAGCCATGACACTCTCACTGATTCTAAGGCACTCTTTCTCTTCTGACTTCACATTGTTCAAGAATCCAGGGTTTTCAATCACCTCATCTCTTATGCAAGCGTTGCAGAAGTGGCCTCCAGGGGCGGCTCCAAACAGGAGAAGGGCAAGTTGCTAGTGCACTTCGTCTCCTCCGCCAACACCAGCTTCACCTACGTGCTGCCCAAGCCCTGCCATAGCACCTCTCTCAAGCTATGCCTCCACAAGTACAATCCTATTTTGAGAAAGCATCTTCCCTACTGGTCTCCTGCTACAACCAGTCCGCATCGGCGCGGACTGGTTGCAGCAGGAAACCAGTGGCCATTGCCGGAACGAGAATTCCTTTTTTTTCATTATTAAGTGAACCTTTTTCTACATGTTTATATCAAGTGAAAGGTTAAACAACCGCCTACTGTTTAAGAACAATAACTTCATCCCATCTTCTCTCTCTCTCTCTCTCTCTCTCTCTCTCTCTCTCTCTCTCTCTCTCTCTCTCTCTCTCTCTCTCTCTCTCTCTCCCCCCATAGTCAACAACATCATCAACAACTAGCGTTCAGGAAAAATTATTTCTCTAAACATACAAAAATTCCCTTTCTTGAATTTTCCAAGAGAAAATATTAGAAAACAAGGTTTATTTTTGGGGTTTTTACACTAATTATCTCTATTTTGGGGCGGAATTTCTCCTTTTCCCCTTGCCTTCAACCGACATTTTTGAAATTGGAAACGGCACGATATTAAGCTGAGACACATTTTTCCCTAACATTGTCAACAACTATCTATCTCTCTTGCTTTTGATTGTAGACAATAGCAACGATAGTGGCTTCTTTTACCAGCTTGGAGGTGGCACCTTTACCTCTCTGTGTCTGCTCCGTTGTAAAGCCCATTTTGCTTTGCACGTCTGTTATTTTAACAACTCCATGTTTGTTTTAATAGATTTTGTATTTTCACCTTCATAAACAATGTCCATGTGGATAGCTTAAGTGCGAGTATTCTCCAAAACAATACTAAGCTATCATGGTAACAAAATACAATACTAAGCTATCATGGTATCCCAATGGTGGAGGAGCCATGGCCAAGCAAGTTATGGGAAGCAATATGGACAAGCCATCAGTGCCAAACGTCAATGTGGCACTCGCTTGCATATGGATAGGGTAGAAGATGACAATTGCTTGCATATAGTCATGGTAGAGGACATCCTTAAAACAACAAGGGTGCTTAGTTATTCTGAGCACTTGCCATTCCTTAGTTTAGACTCATTCCATATGGACGAGTTCATGGTCTTAGATCCGATGTGTCAAGTTGGAAGGCTACATTTGCTAGAAAGGATTACATAAAGGAAAAAGTGACTTTATGGTCTCTATGCAGACATTTCAAAACGAGATGGCATTAGTTTCAAATTTGTCTAGCAAGTAGTAACATTTTTGAAGAGACTTGCTCATTTATTTTGTTGCTCGAAAATACTCGCTCGCCATCTCGTATAACCCCGATGACCCATAGGTGCATACGATTGGTACACACTTGTAGGTACTATTGCAGGCATTGAGCTACCATGTTGTTTTAGGGCATAACTACTCCCCTGTTCATACTCACAAGCACGACACAAACAACATACTTATCATCCGATGACACGACTAACCCGTAGGTGGCACGTAGGCAATCTCGTTAGCTTGTCAGGCTGAGACCAATCTACACATACGCACTTTTATAATGCATCAATCACTAACCCTGGTAGATTGCAACCCACTCTATCCCTAACCGCTCACAACACCGTTTACAATTCCAATGAACTCGGAATCGCATCAAACCTTCTAGGCACCATCCTCTCACTAGGATATACTTACCTATAAGTCTAATCTCACCAGATTTGAACCCTAGTTATCTCGAATACAGTTGCGATAGACTAACAGGTCATAAACCAAAAGTGGGCGAAACTTAAGTTCATGAGTATCTATGTGTAGCTAATCTCTTTCTCATTCCATAAAGCACTTGATTGTTTAAAACAGACACTGTTTGTGCTACTTACAAGCAAAACAAGCTCGAGGAAGGATCGATCGCGAATAGCTCGAAAATGTGAATGCGTGGCGTGGGCGTGTAGCTCTCAAAGAGACTACCGTGATGGTGTAGTCACGTCGTGAATCCGGTGAGGGAGAAGCACGTAGCGAAGAGGGAGAAGCGCGTAGCGAAGAGGATAAGACTCTCTCTCTCTCTCTCTCTCTCTCAGACTCGTACGACACAGGATTAATATTAAAAAATAATGTTATTCAAAAATGGTTCTAAGGTGACTTTTATACTTTAGTCACCTTAGCTCAAAAATGTACATGGGGTTCTCTTACTCATTATTACAAAGTGGGAACAAATATGAGTCCTGACTAACTGATTAATCTTTACATGACCCAGACGAATGGATCAAAATGATAAGACGTCTTTGACATAAAATGGGAATTTGTTATGCTTTACAAGATGGCCTCATTAAAACAGTTGGACAAATGGGGCTCCAACACTCCCCCCCTCCTAGTTCATGTCTACCACGACATGATCATCTTTGTCTTCAGTGTCGTTGTCGTCCTTCTTGGTTGATTTGATGTAGAAACGCATCATATCGCATAGACTCGCTTGCCATTAATGGGCCAAAAATTTTGGACTTGTACATGAAGAAGCTTGTGTAAAATGCTTCTTCGAAGGTTTGGAGATGGTAGCTTGGCAGAAACATTAGCCTTCTGAAATAGGCATACAATACTGGCTCTGTAGGTGGCCCACTTAGATCGTATGACAGCTCTGAGATGCTTCTTTCGGTATTCATATACTCTGAAGTCCAGCTTTCTGAGAAGACTGTGAGACATGCGAAAAAGGTTCGAGCTATTTTACATAGCATCTTGCAGGATAGGTCGGGAGATCCTCCGAATTCTGCAATGGCGCCCTGAAGGGTTTTCACCATGTAAGAAATGGATATTCTCTCTCCCTCTGCCGGCCCTGGCAATACTAGATAATTTAGCCATGTCGGATTTCTGCTTTGTAGTGCTTTATGTTGGCTGTAGGTGTATGTTCGGGGAGTTGGGCAAAAAGTTCTATCATTCCTCAGCTCAGGCGGTGCGTTGACTAAGTGGATCAGGTTATTAGGATGATCCAAGAGCCATTGACGCCTCCACTTTGGCTGGCTGTCTACTATTCTGTTTTGCTGTTCCCGATCCTGTAATTCTCCTTCAAACACTGGCACTTGTTCTTTTGCGAGCTGCCATTGATGTGTTAGAGTTTCGTATTTCAACAGAGCATAGGGTAACATAGGGGCATTCCATTCCTCTCGTAGCTCTGCTGCTGTTTTGCTTGATTTGGAGAGCCCTTGTAGCATCTCCTTTTCTAGTTGCATTGCCTTGTACCATATCATCTCTGATTGTTTTTCCATTTGATCGGCCAGCCTCTGCTCTTCCAATCTCGTGACTGAATCTTCGTCTATTTCTTGGTCTTTGGAGCCAGTTTGATCAGTCTGTGTATCTGGGGCTTCTTGATCATCTGATTCTCCCTCGTAGTCATCTTGACCCCCATATACTTCGGCGAGTCCAGCCAAATCCGTGGCTGCTTGCTCCAGGTGCACTCGTACCTGTCCTTGGTGTTGCCTTGCAGTTTGAAGACTTGCGATTTGCGCAACCATTGTTCTACTATTGATTTGGAGAGCTTGAAATTCCATCTCTTTTTGAGCTGCAGACTCCTCTAACTGTTTTACCCTGATGTGCAAGTTTTCATTTTCTTCCCTGAGTGATGTGGAAACAATGCTTTCCATTTCACTGTCAGGAGATGGTCCTTGTTGCTGTTCACTTTGTAAGTCTGAAATTTGCCTTTGTAGTTGATCCTCTGCTCTAAGCACTCTTTCGGCTATCATTAAGCGCTCTTTTCTTTCCAACTCCAGCTCCCTCTTCAGTGCAGCCACTTCTTCTTGTGGGTGGACTACCGGTGTTGTTGGTAGCGACGTTTTTTGTTTCTTAGCTCGTTCGATTTCCCTTGCTTGTATATCTGTTACTGCCCTCAAATCTTTGACTTCAATTTGTAAGTAATCGATGACGACTGGCAAACTTTTGACTGTCTCTAGCGCATCTTGCTTTTCTTTTTCCAACTTATGGATGTGTTCATCTCTGTCACTGACATCTTCAAGGAATACGTTGATTGTATCTTCACAAATGGCATTGAAATCTTCAAACTCCTGTAAATTGTCTTTGAGGAGATTTACCGTGCTTTTGAGCCCCAAGATCTTAGCATCTCTGATGCTGATCAATTTTAAAGTGTCATCTCTTTGCTCCTGCAGTCTCATAACTTCTTGATGGGTTTTTTCTAACTTCGTTTTGTTGGACCTGTTCTGATCAGCTAACCATTGACTGTGCAGTCTTGTTCGGTTTAGTATTGTCTCCATTGACTGCAAATCTTCATCTATAGAAGCTTCCAGCTCAATTTCTTGAGAGGAGGAAGCTTTATCTTTTGTCTGATCCACCTCCTTTTGCTTGCCTTTATCAATTTGTGATATGGTTCCAGTGTTTGGGTGACCATCTGTTCTTTCTTCTTCTTCTTCTTCTTCTTCACTGGGTGGTGTATGAACTCTCTCATCATGATGTGAGCTTTCTGAATAATAAGGAGAGTCAGCAGGTGGGGTAGATTGCCTCTCACTTGTCTCTGGCCTTGGAGATGGCGGTGGTGTTTCCCGATCTCGTGAAGTTGGCCTCAACTGATCTCTCAAAGTTTGGAGATCCTCCTCTTCTAGTAGCAATTTTGGTTCGTCCCCAGCATTTCTTTCTTGGATGTACCTCTTGAACCAGTCCAACTCAAAAACTGGGTTGTTTTTATTCTTCGTTCTCAGTGTGTAAGTGCTACTAGAAGGTTTCAAGTGGCGCCTACATCGCCTCGTAGAGATCTCTCTAGAGCAAATCCTTCTAGCATCCTTTCCATTTTTGCTATCTTCTGCAACCTGGTGTTGTTTTCCATTTCCGCTTTCTGCTTCTTTAGTCGGACATCTTCCTCTTCAGTTCTTCTTTCTTCTTCCATCTTTTCTTGTGTACTTCTTGTTACTCTTTCCAGCCTGCGTCCTCCAATGGTGTTAATAGAGGCCGGTACTTTCCTTTGTGATCTGTATTCGATATTCTCTCTTAACACCAGCCAGTCATTTTGATGGGAAGTAGGTGGCGGCTAGAGGCCGGTACTTTCCTTTGTGATCTGTCTTCGATATTCTCTCTTAACACCAACCAATCGTTTTGATGGGGAGCAGGTGGCAGCTGATCTGCCGCACCTATGGCGTGGTATATGATTCTGGTGAGGACTTCTCCTCCTCCAGTGTAATTTGGCTTGTCCTGCCTTAGCTTTGTCACTTCTTCAAATAGATATGATGTGTGATCTATATAGAACTCATGGGTCATTCCCATAGCCCATGTCAGTGTGGTTGAGATGCTCCCGTGTGGTGTAGTGTATCTTGGTGGTCTTTTGCTGTAGCTCAACAAACACTGACTGTAGATCTGTGTCAGTTCTCTTACTTCCGGGTTTGCTATGAGTTCGAAAGATGGTAGTTTGGACTTTTGCAAGTAGACTGTGAGGTTTTTCCTTCTTTCTCTCATGTTGGCTCCTTGATCAGACAATTTCAATGCCTCCTTGATGATTTCTTTGGTGATCTGGATCTCCATCACTTCATTATCCATGTGTGCCACTCTGCAAGTTCCATCTTCTTGGATAGTCTCAATTAGGTGTTGTACCCTCTTGAAATCTATCCCTACTGGTGGTAGTGATAGAAAGTTCCACAATACAACTTTTTTGAGCCATGACCTTTGCGGTGATCTTTTCAAGTAATTTTCTGCCTCCTTGGGGATCATCACTGTATCCACTAAATTTATTTTGTCATCCACATATGAACCTTGATAGATCTGAAAGGCTGTTGCCTGTTGCACGTCTGCAGGTATCTAGGTGGCCGCTGGCTTTAGTGAATTGGGTAGAAGTGCATAGGGTATTGCACCTTCCGTTGCCAGGTTCTTGCCTTTTTTTTTCCCCGGAGAAGCATCTATGGATCCTGTATTCACAATTAATAGTTAATGTACAAATATAGTACTTCTCTTCTAAATTGATTACCACTTAATCATGCATCTAGATGAGCCTTCTTAGTCCCAAGATGAGTTAAGGTAAAATGTTAGCAGATAGACAAGCTCTTCCATTGTGCGACCCTGACGGCTTCAAATTAATGTTGTTGGTGAAGGAGAACAAGTCCAAATGCCTTGAAATTTTGTGTGGTGTATGTTCACAGGGCATGTAAGGTCACTCTATAATCCCAAACTGAAAATCAGTTCATTTGCAACTTTTGCTCAGTCTATCGCGATAGACTAGCCATCTTTTGACAAGGGTCCTATTTTGCAGTTGTGCCTCCACTAATTGGTTTCTCATACCTTGCACATGATCTGATCCCATTTTCACCCCAAATGAATGTCAAGTGACCCCTTTTTGGATCAACTCCCATTTTTCCAGATTCCTTCCAAGGAGATGTTGGTCTATCTCCTTCATTTTGTGTTGTTTTGGGCTCAAACTTAGTGGGCAATCTTCTTGCATCATGCTGAATCCAACTGTTAATTCAAATTTTTGGTTAGATGGCCTAGTATCCCTCTGCATAGTCTATCGCGATAGACTGGTACTCAGTGTCAATTTGTCATTTTTTGGCTCTGTGATCATCTGTCTGCCTTCTCCAAGTTGATGTAAGGTTTCTTGACCTCTCACATGTGAATTTTAACTGTCTGCCCTTGAGATGTCCTGTTCTGACTCTGAGTTGTCGTCATGTCTTTCTCGGCTTGCCATATGAGTCCATCCTGTCACCAAATTTGGTGTACTGCCTTCATGTGCTTTCCCAAGTCTGTTTTGTGAAAATTTTGAAAAGTCTTTCCCCCAAATATTGTAGTAGCAAGTCTATCGCAATAGACTAAGTTATTTGGCCAAAAGAGATCCCTTTTGCACTTTGATTTGATAATGGTGGTTAATATTCCTTGTTAGAACCCCTCATGAAGCCAAAATCAAAATTTTACTTGTCTAATTGTAAATTAGAGTCTATCGCGATAGACTAGTACTTAGTCATTTTTACCATTTTTTTTTTGATGTTAGTTGACCACAATGGTGTTAATAGGCTCTCTTAGACACACACATCAAGTTTTAATCAATTTTAGAAGAGTATACTCCCTGTTTGCAACACTTAGCTGGTCCTGGAGTCGAAGTAGACCACTTAGGTGACGGTCGCCGTTCCTTTTGGTCATTGTATGACTCCGGCTGTCTTTTATTTCCTTTTGACCTTCCATCAAAGCAATCGGTTGTTGTTTTGGTGTTTACAACACCAAAAACGACTATTTGGACATCTTTCTGGCCTGTTGCTGGCATTTGCCCTAGTGGAAGAGCTTTTATCCTGAGTGGACACATTCCATCTCATAGTTGACCTCTTTTGGATGTACCTTGTTAAATTTGGTGTCATTTTGTCATTTGGTTGGCCCGTTAGAGTATCGTGACGCTTTGTGCAGTTTTCGTCAGATAGGGACTTTAGGCTCCGTTTTGACGAACTTTTTCATGGTCTAACCCTTCAGTTGGTTTGTCGAGGTTATTGGCTTGCTGTCTATGAGTTTTGGCTCATTTCCGATTACCTTGGTTCAGTTGCCCTTTTGAAGGTCCTGTGAAATTAGGGTTTTCTGAGTGGCTTCCTTCGCGCTTTCCGAGGTCATAGGCTTGATCCCTAAGCTATAGGCATTGTGCCTTTCAATTTTGGTTCCATTTGGTGGCCTCTAGGTCTCCCTAACAACCGGTCTACCGTATGTGTGCACAGGTTGTGATTGTGATGCTGGCGAGGTTTTGCGACTAACTGAAGTAAACAACACTTAGAGTTAGTGTTGACGAGCGTACCTCTCATATCTGATGTCGATCTGGTGATCGTGCGCGATGGATGAGCTTCTGGAAGTCTCAACTGCTGTAGGGAGCTCTCTCTCTCTCTCTCTCACAATGGAAAATGGCTCAAATGAGAGATTTCTAGCCTAGCCTCTCTATATGTAATCGAGACTCCGACACAAAATTTTCCCATCTTTTACCTGTGGCTATAAATTTTTGCGAGATGCGGTTTAGGCTTGCAAATTTCCTGATTTGGACCTCGGTTGCTCCAGTTCTACAATTTTTGTAGATTTCTCCTGTTGGAGGTCCATGACGGTGGTCATTTTGCCCTATCACCTTTGCAGTCCCTATTTTTTCTATGTCTCCTTTACCTTGCTCCAATCAGGCGTCTCTTCTTTTGTGTTTCCATCTGGATTACGGATTTTTTTCTATAATTTTTGCTAGAAAATGGCTAAAATAAAGCAAATAAATCCCAAAATAACCCGAAAATAACAATTCTAACCTATAAAAATACCAATGAAAAGAAAAACACTTTGTAGCTCACTTTTTTCTCGTCTATGTACATTCTCACTCATAATCGTCAACCTTGGCCTATTTTTTGCTGTTTATAGACGTTTTTTGGCCAGATTTGACTCTCTTTATAGTCTATACACATCCCTAGGGGCTCATGTATGATGATTTGGTCCCCAATTCTGATTAATTATGAGGGCATATTCTTTTTCCTAAAATCACACAATAAAACGCAAAAATGGTTGAAAAATTGCTCACAAACATTGCCCTCTAATATATGACATGAGTCATGAGTCCGCATTCGGAATGCCTCCCCCCCTCCTAGTTGGAGTCCTCCCGGACGACAGGGTATCGTCAAGGGTATTCGTAAGAACTGTGCACAATATTTGTTGGTCGCTTTCGCTTGGCCATTGGCTTGTGGATGATAGGGTGCAGATTTGCGATGAATTACCATAAACTCATTTAAGAGATGTTGGATAACTTCATTTACAAAGTGTGTCCCTCTATCACTCACCAGCTCGAACGTGTTAACACATATTCATATAAGAATTGTGCCGTGTTTCTAGCGTCTGCTTTCGTTGTGGCTTTTGCTTCCACCCATTTGGTCATGTAATCCGTGGCCACTATGATATATTGCGCTTGTGAACGATACGCTGGTGGAGTGATAGGACCAACAAAATCCAATCCCCATTTAGCGAATGCTCGAGCACTCATCATTGGCCTTAAAGGCATTTCGTCTCTTTTAACTGGTACCTTAGTGCGTTGACATTCATCACACCTTTTCACGAATTCTGCTGCATCTTGAATCATGGTCGGCCACCATATACCTGCAACCATAATGATTTTTACGGTTCTTTCTGCTGAAAAATGACCTCCTGCTATGCCTGCCTGAGCTTGTTCCAATAATGGAAAGTAGTCATTTTCATGAGGAACTAACCTTTGCTGGTCATCAGTTCCTCTTTTATACAATTGGTCACTAATGAGGGCATACCTATTCGCTTTGATTTGTAAAGCCTTTTGTCTGGCTTTAGACCAATCTCCTGGAAGCTCCTCATTAGTCAAATATTCCACAATAGCATGACTCCATGCGGGTGCTACTGTCACTTGGTATAATGTGGCATAATCCACAGTAGTATTGGATGTGCAAAAGTCGCATTTCTTGATGTACTTGGCTACATCGCCTGCCATTCCTGGCCAATACACTCCAGGTCTTCTTAGTTGTTCATACATCATTTGATTTCCTCTATGGAATCCCCCTGTTTGTGTATGGCCTTCCTCTAGATATGCTTCGTACTCCTCTGGGCCTATACACAACCTTAGAATCCCATTGTTTCCATGATGGTACATTCTTCCCGCAAGCATTGTGTAATTTCGTGCTTGTCTAACGTCTTGCACCGTGTGTTTGTCGTCAAGATTCATTCCATATGTCAGCAACGGAATAATTTGCTCTGACCATTTCGGTACCATCTCTATATTAAACATGCATGCATCTGGGAGATCATCATCTACCCCAGTAGCTTTTTTGCCATGTAGTAATCGAGAAAGGTGGTCTGCTCTTTGATGAGTTTTTCCTTTCTTAACTACTACCGTAAAATCAAACTCCAGCAACACAATGAACCATCTTACAATTCGTCTCGTGTTACAAGGTTTGTTTACTAAGTACAAGAGTGCCTGATGATCCACAAAGAATGTGAATTTGTTCGCGAGCAAGTAATGCCGAAATTTCTTTACCGCATATATCATACCCAATCCTTCTCTTTCAGTGGTAGTATAATTCTTTTCTGCACTATTGAGTTGTCTACTAGCATAACTGATTGGAAAATCCGTCTTACCCTCCCCTGGTTGTGCTAATATACAGCCTATTGCAAATGCTGAAGCATCTACATGTACATGGAAGATCTTTGACCAATCTGGTGCTTTTAGAATTGGTGCAGATACCAGTGCATCTTTTAGTTTCTGGAATGACTCCTCACATTCATTGGTCCAATTGAAGATCGTGATTAGACTATACAAGGGTTTTGCTATTACAGCGTACATGTAGATAAAACGTCGAGGTAGTATCCACAATGTCCCATAAATGATTGTACCTCTCGTACAATGTTTGGTCTTGGCAATTCTATGATCACCTTTACCTTGTCTTCATCAGTGGTAATTCCATTAGCCGACACTATGTGGCCTAAGATTTTACCTTGTCGTACCATGAATACACATTTTTCTGGGTTGAGGCAAATCCTATACGTTCTGCATTTTTCGAATACCTTTCCAAGATGATCTATATGGTCTTCTGTCAATAGAGAATAGACACACAAGTCGTCCATGTAAATATCCAAAAATATTCGCAAGTATTCTTTAAAAGCATGTGTCATTAATCTCTGAAATGTGGCTGGAGCATTGGTCAAGCCAAATGGCATTACTCTAAACACATATATGCCCCATTCTGTTGCAAACGCTGTTTTGTATTGATCTTCTAGTTTGACCCCCAATTGGTTATAACCAGAGAATCCGTCCATAAAACTATAGGATTGCTTGCCTGCTACTCGTTCTAGGACGTCTTCAGTGATAGGAAGAGGGTAGTTGTCCCTTATTGTTGCTGCATTTACCTTCTTGAGATTTACACACACTCGTAATTTCCCGTTTTTCTTGGGTACCACCACTATCGGGGACACCCAGTCCGTGTGCTCTATCTCATAAATAAATTCAGCCTCCATAGGTTTGTCTATCTCTTCTTTTATCCTTTTGGCGAATGTCTCATTATACGTGTATGGACATTGTTTGCTTGGCTTTGCATCAGACTTCAGAGGGATTGAATGTTCACAAATGTTAGGATCCACCCCCTTCAAATCTTTGTACGACCATGCAAATACATCTCGAAACTCCTTAAGTGTTTTGATCAGTAAGTCCTCTTCTTCCCGACCTAGATCTGTGGCAATGTATGCAGGTCGAGAACTTTCTCCTGGCTCTGCTAAGTCTATTTTTTTGGCGTTCTCTGGCCCATCGTAGGACTCGTTTGATTTAGGCTCCTTCATTGGTTGCTGAACCACCAATCTTCTTTCCTGAATGGTGTACTTACAATAGTGAGGAGGTACATCTATCTTTTTACTCCCATCACTAGCGTTTGTTCCATCGCTACTTTCCATTTCAGTTGTCCATACATTTTTAATTTTTTGTTTCAACTCATTGTATCTCGTTTTTCGTTCAATTTTCGTCATAATTGGACCACCAGAGACATTCAGTTTTTCTGTTGCAACTCTTTTTTTTGCTTTGTTGGTTTTCTTAGGTTTCAACAGTCTGGACTTAAATCCTGAGTCTTCAACAACCTTCAGAAATCTTTCTGACACTTTATCCTTAGCACAATCAACAACATGAATGTTCATAAGGAAATGTGTCTTACCCCTAAACTCCGGCATGGGTCTCAGCCTGCTGATTGGTAAACTGATATGGTGTCGTTTACTCTTGTATCTTTTCTGGCGTCTCTCACTTTGGTTTGGGAAATTGTAGAAGACGTCATTGTCTTGATCTTGATTGTCGTCTCCCTCCGTATTTTCCGACTTCTCGTCATCTGTGTTATCCTTGTTTTCACTTTGATCAGAAGAATCATAAAATTCTTCTCCCTCCTGCTTGATTTCTTTAGTGGGGATGTCCACATAGCCCACTATCTTAATCTCAAGTTTCGTTTCTGTTTTATTGATCCTCATATTCTCAGTATCTCCATCGTTCTCGTCCTCCTCCACAATTTTGCTCAACATGTAGTATGGTATGATATCGTAGCCATTCTCATCACAAACTTTGGTGGGAGTGACTTCATTGACGCATACATCCAATGTAGCCAAAATTTGAGACCATTCTAGGGGTTTGAGCTTCTCTTCAGGAAAAGGTTCTCGTATATATGCATCGTCTTCAAAGACCCTCTCTAGTGTCTTTTCATTGTGGTCAAATTCACTACATTGAGATGCCCCACACATCCATATCTCCTTTTTCTTACAAAGCCACACTGGGACTTCTGATCCACTAATGGTGGCTGAGTCAAATTCTTCCACAGGGGTTCTCGTGAAATCATGGTAGCTATGATTTTTCATGTTTACTCGTGTAGTAGTTTCAACATGTCTTAGATACAAATAATCATACCCCCAGTCCTGCACCATTTTGAGTTGCCTCATGAACGGCCTACCAAGGATAATTTCATAGTTGTTCTTCTTGCCGAAATCTACTATGGCAAAGGTATGTTCGTACTCTATGCCACAGGAAGATACCACAATTGCCTCAAGCAATCCTATAGGCCTTTCTATGTGCCCATCCGCCATTTGCAATTTCATTCTAGTTGTTCGTATTGCTGGTTTTCCCCGTTTTTCCCATAGCATTTTGGTCGCAATGGCAATGCCAGCTGCGCTATCAAGTATTGCCTAAGTCTCTATGCCGTTATACTCAACTGGTAGGGTTGTGTTGCCGTCTTCACCCTCACAATACTCTCCTACCTTATTGAGTGGCACTGGTCTAGTGTTGACTTTCTTCGGTTCTCTGTCATTAAGCTCGGTTTCGAAGAACTTAAGAGGCGTCCATATACCAAATTTTTCAATACCAAATTTTTCAAGACATTTGCCCACTTTCGTCCACATGCTTGGCCTAATTTTTAACAATTCTGCCAATGTGATTGTACACTTGACCGGAGTGGTCAACAAGTCTTTCAGGATTTTAGTGTCCAATTGATTTGACCCGCCTATTCTTTGAGAAGGTACTCTTCAAATTTCTGACCTTGCCTCATAGTCCCCCATATATGATGGCAAAGTTCTGAGTGATGCTGGTCTGCTATCTTCGGATGCAACTGAACCATTATCCCCTTGAAATGATTTAACGTCTAAATCCCATGGAGGCTTATTCAAGTTCAACTTCGAGAAAGGCGCCGACTCGACTGTTTTTGTCTCATATTTTTCTTGAGCTTTTCTCACAGTTTCCCATAGCTCTTCAGGCCAATTTTCTTCCACAATAGGGGTATATGGTGGAAAATCTTTCAGTGATTCAGCAGTGCTATTAGGCACATCTCTTGCATCCTCTACATTCGGCAAGGATTTAACGTTTTCTATCTTGTCGGGTATCCTTTGTTCAATTTTGTGAGGTGTTTCATTTTTTGGTGGTTTGATTACTCTATCCCCCACTTCCATAGGTGGAGGCTCCAGTAAAGCTTGTGCGGTTTCAATCAGCTGTTTGCACATCTCTAGTCTCTGTTTTTCTATCTCTGGGTATAGATATGTCATCCACCTTTGCTCTATAGTCTGTCTGTTCTTCAATCTTGCTTCATATGCTTGCAAGATTGCATCTAAGGGTTCATTAATCTCATCTACAAATACCGACCCTCTTGAGCTTGCACTTCTTGGTCCCTCCGTTGATTTTAGAGAGTCGGACTCTCTTTGCTGTTTAAGTTGCTCTCGAGCTATCATTAGCTCAACTTCTACATCTTTTTGTTTTCGCTCACGTCTAGCTTTCATTTTCGCTCTTCGTTCTTTCCAAGGATTATCACGACTGACGCTAGACTTGTCAGTATTGATTTCTTCCTGATTTTCATCGTTACTCTTGGGCTGATTGTCATTTCTCCTTGCTTGGGCTCTCGTCAAGACCTTAATAGGAATCGGAGTTTTGTTTTCTGACCCTTCACTGGAAGGCAGCGCTCCCAGCATATTCAAGGTAGTTTTTGCTCCTTTTCTCGGGTTTTTAGGGAAATCAGGGATCAAGTGAGTAATTCCACACTCGGTGCAATATGCGTTGACCCTAATGATTTCGTCATGAGGGCAGTCCCTCAGCCAATGGTCTCCACCACACTTGTAGCATGGTCCTTTAGGCTATTGAGGTGCTCCTGAAGCTCCTCTTTGTTGGTGTGCAATTCTTTGCCCGCTCATGCCTCCGTTGGCTATGAACAACAGTGTTCTTTCATCCAAGCTATATCTTCCTTCCCCCGCTGCCTGTGCAGCAGTTGGTGGTCCTGTATTTCCTATCATGCTCCATGGTTCTGGTGTAGAGGGTTCTTCCTATGGATAATAGACAGAGTTTGCCGCATATCCATTGGGCCCGTCGTAGTATGCATGCATAGGTACCAAAGCCTTCTCATCCGACTCAGTTACTGTGGGTGTGTATCTTATGCCAACTGGTCGTAATCCTGGTAGGGGTGGTTGTTGTCCCAACACTGGTTGTGATCTTTCTACACCTACAGGTCTTGGTAGGTTGCCTGTCTGATATCTAGGCATCGGTAGGACTTGAGGGGATGTCGCCTGAGCTTGCGGAGCATATGGTCATTCTCTCACATATCCCTTGTTATAATAACACTCCTCCGTCCCATGGTTTGTCCATTTTTGTTCAATCGCACACCATTTTGGTTGTTTAGCTTGTGGTTTGGAATACAAGTTAATCTTTTTAAGCACTTCCTCTACAAGCTGCTCTTGGCTTACCGCTACTTCTCCTTTCGGTGTTGTCTTAGCAGACTTGCTTCCGCTTTGTTGCGAGGAAGAATCATCGTCAAGATCCTTGAACTCACCCTCTTTGTAGACCGCACAATTTTCCACAAGGTATAGAGCTTCCTTGGTTAAATCATTCAACGTCGTGCTCCTTTTCATATGTAAGTCCTTTTGAAGATCTGCATTCCTTAGTCCTTGGATAAATATAAGCATAAGTCTGGACTAAGTTGGCAGTTCTTCCACGGGGTAGAACTTAACATATCTTTTTAATCGGATGGCTGCCTTTCGCACAGACTCTCCATCTTTCTTTTTGAATTTATGGATTTGTGAGACTGTACTATGAGCTATTCCCCTTTGTGAGAATTCCTCGATAAACTCGTCAAACACTTCCTCCATAGACTCAAAGTCTCTTCGCTCCACATAGTCAAACCATGTAGCAGCATCATCCTCTAAGGTTAAATCGAATCCTGCAAATTGGGTAGGAAAGTCTAACACCTCTTCAGCTCTAATTACACGTACAAAGGCTGCTACATGATCTCTCGGATCCCTGCTTCCCGTATATTTCTTGTTTACCCATTTTTGCACTTGAGAAGGTCTAATTCTACGATGGTCTACAAATATCATCATGGGATCTCCCCGTCCTAGTCGATATACCTCCTCTGATCTTCTGTAGTGGCCAAGTTCCTCTCCCAATGGTGCTCCTAAGCCATAATTTCTAACAGTTCTCACGAGAGATGGTTCATCTCTTCAAACTCGTTCTAGGGGTGTTCTTCCAGGCTCAGTTGACCCCTGAGTCTTTGGCTTACTCTCTCCTTGATACTATGAATAGAGTGGTGGTTCTTGTGAATCCCTTAGCCCTCGTGCGGTTTGATAACCCTTTCGGGTTCGGTCTTGTTCTAATGTAGCACTTTGTCGAAGCCATGCCTGCAATGATGGCTGAGTAGCTGGTTGGTCCTGGTAGTTGGAAGTCGGTTGTCGGGTAGAATGTGAGGTAGTGTCATACTCTTCTGAAAAGGGATTTGTCGACTTGCTAGGGGTGTAGGTGGCTCTTGGTACTTCGTCGGGGCCATAGGTCGATGCTCCCGGAACTGTTGCCTTTTCAACCTTCTTTGGGAGAATACGTTTGTATTCTTGCCCGTATCTGTCAACAAAAACAATATCCTTCCCCATAGCAGTTTCATAAGAAAATAAGTACAGAACCTTGGCTTTGTTTAATTCGTTTGGGTAGGGTTCCTTGCATCGAAAGTAAGAGACTATTCCCTCGCTTTCATGCTTGTAAATCCCTACATTCTCATTATAGGTTGGGACCCTGGTTGTTTTCTTATCATACATAAAAAGCGCTCCAGGTCGATCAATGTTAGGAGGCGGTTCTTGGGTTTCTGAAACCATTTTCCCTTTTGCCACGTTATCCCCATATCTGTTGTAATCCTCAGGGTTACTCACTATCAGATAGTGGTTTCCCTTTTCGTCTCGGAATCTGTTTCCATCATCATAGACTCGAATTATCTCTAGTCTCTGAGCCGATCTTTCTTCAATATAAATACACTTGCGTCCCCGATAGTCAGAATAAACTAAGGCTCCCCTCGAGTTAGTTCCTTCCAAGAAGATTATAGTGAACTTGGTTTCGTTTAACGGATGTAGGGAGGTGCTCCCCCCCTGGCATTGGTCCTTCACCGTTGAAACCTCCTGGCTGTTGACTCCCCATGATGAAGAAGGACTTTTCCGACAAAGTGTCAGTATCACTACCCTCTTCAATGATCGGTGCTAATGGGTCTAGTCTCGTCTGAGTTACACTCTCTTCGGTGGACGTGGTGCTTACTTGACTTTTGACACTTTTAGCTCCCGACTTAACAAAGGCTCCTAACCTTAAATACATAAGAATGAACATTGGGTTGCAAACTTAAATCTTACTTGGACTCCTTCTTGTGCGGCTTTGTGATGATCTTCTTCTGGGATCTACACAAGGATGGTTAGTCTGTTCAAATGGGTTTTCCCTGAATTACCAAAAAATCTTTTAAGTATGTACAACAACCACTGAGTCAGCCTTCTGGTGGTCCAATTTCAAATATGAAATGATGGTTGGGATCTATATGGAGAGTATATCCTAGCAGTATAGTCACAATTTGCAAAATATGTCTGAATCACTACTTTCTTAGTCTATTGCGATAGACTGACAATTTGCTCATCACAAGTCAATTCAAAATTGTGACTTCACCCTTGAGTTCCAGTTACCCTCTATAGCCTATCCCTCAAGTTTTATGAAGTTTGGACACTTGGGTTGAGTTTTGGTCCCATTTTAGTATTTTAGTCAGAGCCTGATTCTCTATCTGGGCCTTAGATTGACTTTTAGTGGTCTAAATGCCTTGAAATTTGGTGTGTGTGCTGTATAGGCTCTGATAAAGCTCTCCCTAGGGGAAATTTGGAAGATATGGTCCTTAGCAGCAGTTTCCTTAGTCTATCGCGATAGACTGGCAATTTTCTCCATTTTTAGCATTTTTCTCAAGTTTTCTCCACAGCTGGTTCAACCTCTCCTTGTGTAGTGCATTGACAAATTATGGCACTGTTTAGACATTTGGTCAAAGCCTTCTTGCCCTTGTCTCTGAATTCAGACTCTAAAACACCAGTTTTGAAGTTTTGTGGTCAAGATGGTGTTCAATTTCACTCAATTTTTGTGAGTACCCTTGTATTGATGTGTTAAACCTGTGGTATAAAGGTTTTTTCCTTGTTGTTAGTCAATCACCACATCCATCAGTCTATCTCGATAGACTAGGCAGAGAGCAATGGGGATTTAATTTTTGTCTGTTTTTGCATAGTTGTGTTCCCTGTGCCCATATAAGTCTATCCCCCAAGTTTTATGAAGTTTGGACTTATTTTGACCTTAGACTCAAGCACTTCACAAATTTCACTCTTCTATGGTAATTCACAACTCAAATGCACTTGAAGTGATGCAAATTTGATGACACTTCACTTAAACTTGTGAATATTAGTCGTACCACCTGACGCAGTCACTTTACCCTAGGCTAATGGTTATATCTCTTCTTGGCCTCTTTAGGTTCACTTAGTGTTTTCTTATGGCAATCACCTGTTTCTTTTTGTTGGTTTTGGTCGCAATTTTTATGTTTTCTCAAGTGTTGGATCATAAATTTCAATGTCTACTTTTTTCACCCCCTTCAAGGATATATGGTGTGGGTTTTGCTTTCAAGGAAAGAAAACAGCCTTATTGTTGCTTCTTTTTGTTTGTTTTTTGCGCTTTTACAGCGTTTTTCTACTCTATTTCTACACAAGTATAACAAGCACTCAAAACCAAAAACCATAACTCCACATTATCCTACTTAACTAAATCTAACTAGTCGCAGACCCTCGACAAGACACAGGCTTCCTGGCTATCCACTAGACCTCAGGATACTCTATCCTGGATCTTGTTCTAAAAGTTTAAGCTCTCTCTAGTCAAAACTAAAGTAAGCTAACTATCACACAAGTGACGTAGATCTCCCTACTTAAGGTCTTGTGTCCCCGGCAGCGGCGCCAATGTTTTAGGGCATAACTACTCCCCTGTTCATACTCACAAGCACGACACAGACAACATACTTATCATCCGATGACACGACTAACCCGTAGGTGCACGTAGGCAATCTCGTTAGCTTGTCAGGCTGAGACCAATATACACATATGCACTTTTATGATGCATCAATCACTAACCCTGGTAGAATGCAACCCACTCTATCCCTAACCGCTCACAACACCGTTTACACTTCCAATGAACTTGAAATCGCATCAAACCTTCTAGGCACCATCCTCTCACTAGGATATACTTACCTATAAGTCTAATCTCACAAGATTTGAACTGTAGTTATCTTGAATACAGTCGCGATAGACTAACAGGTTATAATCCAAAAGTGGGCGAAACTTAAGTTCATGAGTATCTATGTGTAGCTAATCTCTTTCTCATTCCATAAAGCACTTGATTGTTGAAAACAGACACTGTTTGTCCTACTTACAAGCAAAACAAGCTCGAGGAAGGATCGATCGCGAACAACTCGAAAATGTGAATGCATGGCATGGGCGCGTAGCTCTCGGAGAGACTACGGCGATGGTGTAGTCACGTCGTGAATCCGGTGAGAGAGAAGCGCATAGCGAAGAGGATAAGACTCTCTCTCTCTCTCTCTCAGACTCGTATGACACAGGATTAATATTCAAAAACAATGTTATTCAAAAATGGTTCTAAGGTGAATTTTATACTTTAGTCACCTTAGCTCAAAAATGTACATGGGGTTCTCTTACTCATTATTACAAAGTGGGAACAAATCTGAGTCCTGACTAACTGATTAATCTTTACATGACCCAGACGAATGGATCAAAATGATAAGACGTCTTTGACATAAAAGGGGAATTTGATATGCTTTACAAGATGGCCTCATTACAACAGTTGGACAAATGGGGCTCCAACACATGTAGTGGTGCTTTACTAACAAATGAGGTCCATGGCGTGTTTCTTGGCATGCCCATCATTGGGGTAGGCATGGTAGCCATGGTGTCATCAAGGGAAAGATGAGCTAGACTTGGAAAGGTAAAGCTATCACTTGTGGGCTCAGATTGCATTGAGACCCCTGGTGAAACAACATATGGAGGATCCATCGGACTTACCGAGGGAGTCTCCATTTGTGATAAGGTCGGTTGTTTAGCCTTTCCTGTATCCAAGAATCTCATGAGACCCGTTTGAAGGCATGTTGATCCCCTTGTTCTGTCTCTCTAACTCAATGACCCTATGGATGACCTTACAAACTCTTTGTTGTTGATCCTCCACACTAGTAGCACCCATTGTGGATTGTAGGACATCTAACCAACCCACGTGATAGGTGTGACCTGTGTATAGGTCGGTTAGAGTTTCTGTTTGTAGTTCCTACTCCCAGTTCTCATTTAAGAACGCTCCATCTAGGATTGAGGTGCTAGGGGTGTCCTTTGAGCTAGATGCAATGTTGATTTTTAGGGGTTGGCCCTTAGCGATTGCTAAGTCAGGAGCACTCGATTGCTCTCCTAGCAAGGATATTGACATAGGGGCTTTCGCTTTTAACTCTCTTCATTGCTCTGCCTTGCGTAAACTCTCGACTTCCTTTTCCCTTGTTGCAATGATATATCTCTCAACCTCTTGCACTTTGGCAAGGCTTCTACCATCGGGTAATATGACCTCAGAGGGAATTAGCTCTGAAGAGTCAAGAGGTGCAGTGAATGAAGTATTCACATGCACATTATCTAAGGGTATAGGATTTACGTTGATCAAGAATGGAGAATTTACTTCCCCACCCCCCTCATTTACATCATTAGCTCCATGTTCGGAGTGAGTGGCTCTACTAAAATTTACCTTCAGGTGGCTAAGCACGCTCAGCCCGGACCGCGGGCCCATGGCATGCATGTCTTGGCTTGATCTATCGGGATTAGACATTAGGAAACCCTCCATGGCGTCGTAGTTAGAGAAAGAGTCACTAGCCGCTATGTTCGGGTCTTGGTTTGTGTTACCTTGGGTCCTCGTCGAGAGCCCGGAACCTAAGGTAGGTGGATATTGAGAACTCGCGTCAGTCGAAATTCTCTCTAGTTGCTCCGTCTTTAGCACATGACCAGAGTGCAGATACATGTGCCTTTGGCACTCTACAAGCGTCGGCGAATAACCTCGAAGGTTAACCGCTTACTTTTTTAGGCGTCTGTTTTCACTCGTTTTTATTTTATTTTTATTTTTTTAATGTTTTTTAATGATCGATTTTTTTGATTAAAGTGTGTGATATCTCGAAACGAGCGTATGACTCAGAGGGCCGCGGTGTGCTTTACAGCACAACGTTCGGTCACCTGAAGCTCCGTTGGTCCTCAAAAAGTCGATTTTTAGCTATGTGTGAAGCTAAAATACGTAATTTTAAAGGGCGACTGAGGCCTGAGCCTGAGCGTGAGCTTGAGCTTGGGTCTGGGAGATATTCCCGATCTCGGTCCTACCTTTAATTTTTTTTTAAAATTTTAATAAATTTTTTTTGGGATAAGGTCGCCGCGGCCTACGTGCGACCACACACACACTCTACCTACCTACTTACAACTAATACACCTATTGTTACACACTAACACACTTCATTAGCTTTCACAGATCTACTTCCTACTTATTGTACTTTACATTACACAGAACTAACAACCTTAATACTAATACCTTACACAGAGAAAACACTCGGGCGGTTCACCGTTTAGTACCCCCTTATATAACGTGCATTCGCGGGGTATTAAAAAAACCCCTCTTTTAACATGTATGAATAAATAAAATGACCCCTTATTTTAGGAATTTTTTCCAAAATTGTATATAAAAACCCCTTATTTTAATGTATCTCTGTTAAATTGCCTAAATTTTTTGATTTTCAAAACCCCTCCTTTCGAACTTACGTTATACATTAACGTGATTACATAGTGCACCCCCCGAGAGAAAACACAGTAACCTTTCAAAACTTCATTAACAAAGAAATACACAGTAGCAACACAAAATCCTTCTTCTCAACACACATACCTTCCTTCCCTACCCTTCCTACAATTGAAATTGCACCACAAAAGAAGCACAGAGTGCCATTCAAGCTTAGTGTATGGCACTCCCCGACAGCGGCGCCAAAAATGTGCAGCTTTGTCACACTTGTCAATGCAAGGAACTTGCCGATACACTGTGTGCGAGCCACAAATGGCTCCAAGCACACAACATTAAGTCTAAACTAGTAAGCTCAAAGATGACGATGGTGTGTCACTCACCGCTCTATGCTTGCTGTCGTGGAGGATTCCTCGCCACGAAGAAGAAGGAGACGCCGCTATGCCGCACTCAACCGCTTCACCGTCGCCGTGCCATGGCAATGCTCGACCACACACACACACTCTCTCTCTCTCTCACGCATACACACACACAAGGAGATGAAGAAGAAGAAGATGGAGATGGAGCAAGAGCACTCTTCTATTGCCCAGTGAGAGAATGAGTGAATTTTAGGTTTAGTTGACTTTTATATGACCTCGCTCCATTCACACTTGGCGCCCATGCTTAGCCAACTAATCCCTTGAATGTTCCAGTTAGAGTGCGCCTCTCATCGGTGATCACACTTACCCTTTTCCTATTGGACCGACAAGCCCGGTACCTGACTCTACCAAGTAAATAATACAACGTCCGTCGTAGGTGATAGGGTGTCCGTGAGCCGTGAGGGTTAACAACCACCGACATCATCGTTATAGGTGCCAATGTTTCAGTTGAGAATAATAGATCTGTTTGGGGATGGGTTTGATAAGCCCTCTCTTTACACTTATCTCGAATGACCCTTCGACACGGCTTTATTGGCCAGCCTTGTGATTGGGACCTTGAGATCGTCCCAAAATTCTCTATAGAATTCCACCGTCATCCCATCCAGGGGACTTTTCCTTGCCAAGGGCTTGAATGCTAGTGAACATTCGTCTTCGGAAAATGTCCTTTCCAAGAAATGAGCTTCTAAGTGGGGAATCTTCTTCTTGACACTATGAAGTAAGGACCCTCTGGCTTCTTTTACTTCTTGGGACTAGATCTCTGGCCGTCCAATGATTTGACTAAGATAGCTCAACATCAGACCAGCCATCTCATCCTAGTTATGAACTGATGTCCCTTTCTCATTAAAGAGCGAGCGGACGTGGCCTCGGCTCTTCTTGATTTTTAAAGCCCTAAAAAAAAGTGCTTGATTAGAGGCTTCAGGTTGAAGGAAAGTCTCCCTGGAGAGAAGCCTTGCCTAGGTTAGATTTGGCTTTGAGCCATCGTTTGTGCTCATCCTCAGTAGCAAGCCCATTGGCTTTTTTGGAGGTAAGCAATTGTACCTCCGCTGTAAGATGCACAAGGTGTACCTCCCTAACTTTCTTGATTTGGGGGCCCGAGGTTTTGATTGCTTTTTGGATGCTCCAAGCAAAGATGTCCCACGCATTGTGTTTATTGAGGTCGACATCTTTTTTGAGCTTACCTAGTGCTTTCTTGGTTAGATTCCTGAAAAGAGGGTCTTTGAATAGGTGTGCCCCTGTTTTCCCACCTCTTGGGGTCTGATCCTCCCCTTGTATTCTTCTTAAACTGTATATGCAGAGGTATGTGATCCGAGAGGCTTTTTGTTGGGACTACATTCATCTCCATCAACGACGGTATCTAGTCAGCTTGGTGTGAGCAATAGCATCTGTCCAGCCTGGAGGTAGTGCGGGCATACTGTAGGCTTGTGTAGGTGAACCCAGGCGTGCTGTTCCATGGGCCTATTTCCCATAAGTCGACCATCGCCTACTTTTCGCACAAACTTTTCCATTTAGACCTTTCCGAGCCAGCCAGTATACTGGAGGATCCTGTTCTATCCCTGCTCTTTTCTAACATATTGAAGTTGCCAACCAACAACCACTCACCTTCAATAGGAGTATCTCTAAGATGCATCCATAGTTTAGCTCTTTCTTTTGCATTGCAAGGGCCGTACACATTCACAATGGTGAATGGAATGATGGAATCTATGAACCTTGTGAACCTTTTCAATCTTTCAAGTAATAAAATAAATATTAACTCTACTTTTTCAAACTTTCAATTTTCTTTTGAAAGCCAATTAAGCATGGCTCAACTTTGTTTTTGGAAAGCCAATGGCCATAAAAGTTTAGAACTTAAGAAATTGTTTATATATACGCTACCAAAATTTTATCGATTTACTTCAAGACGATTTTAAAATTTGGCTATGATTTTTCAAATAATACATTAAACCCTGTTGATTTTAATCATATAGTGGTCTCGAATAGCCCCAAAATGGAAAGGTGTGTGTGTGTGTGTGTGTGAGAGAGAGAGAGAGAGAGAGAGAGAGAGAGAGAGAGAGAGAGGTCTCAAAGAGAGTTCCAAAACTTTTTTTCTTAATTGAAATAATTCTAAAGTAAGTCTATACATATATAATGGAGCTTAAATTTTACAAGCAAGAAGTTCTATTGTAACTTGCACTACTGTCCATGTTTGGAACTCCATGAAATAACTACAGCTCAACGATCTTAGCACTTGAAGGTCTCATTACCAATCTCGACCTGCAACAACTACTTGTGTGTGTTCATGTCCATGTTGTGTGTATGTGGCGTGTTCATGTGTTAGTGTGTGTGTGTGTGTGAGAGAGAGAGAGAGCGAGAGAGAGAGAGAGAGAAGCAACGCGATTGGCCAGTGGCTATGTGTGTGTATGAGACTTGAATCTCAACCTACAATGTGATTGTGAGAGAGTCCAATCTAGCTGAGCGAGTCCGTGTGCTCATCGAAGGCTCTGTCTGTGTGTGTGTGTGTGTGTGTGTGTGTGTGTGTGAGAGAGAGAGAGAGAGAGAGAGAGAGAGAGAGAGAGAGAGAGAGAGAGAGAGATCACAACTGTTTGGAGCCTGTGTGTGTGTGCGCGCGCAAGGGGGAGAGAGAGAGAGAGATCACAACTATCTGCATCCGCTGTGTGTGTGTGTGTGTGTGTGTGTGTGAGTGTGTGTGTGTGTGTGAGAGAGAGAGAGAGAGAGAGAGAGAGAGAGAGAGAGAGAGAGAGAGAAGTTGGTCCCATAGCCAATCACAAACCAAGACGAGTGATCCCAACTTGACGAATTCAAGAAAGGGAGAAAATCTAGGACGGGTGGTGAGCAATTGCAATTAACAACGACGGAAGGCGGAGTAAACTATTGACTTTGTTTAAAGGTTTTTGCGCTAAATTCCTTTGATCTTTGTAGGTGTTCTCAACTTCTAATTCGAATTTAAAGGTAAATTTTAAATTTGTGGGTGGGATTACACTAGACCTAGGTTTTTCCCTATTAACTTCATAGGCAATCTCACCTTCAAATTAGCATTTAGAGGTAAATCTCAAAATTTATAGGTGGAATTACACCAAACCTAGGGTTTTTAGAACACTTGGATACATAGCACTTTTCTATAAACTTCATGGATTTTCTCACCTTCAAATTTAGAATTTAAAATTTGTAGGTGAGATTACACTAAACCTAGCCTTTTTCTTAGCACCAGCACTCTAACAAATAGTGCTCTTTTTCGAAAACTTGGAAAATCTACATATGAGAAAAGTATATTTGAAGGTCTTTACGTGATTTTCCTAATATTTGGAGATTTGCCTTTAGAATTTGAAGGTTTATACAAAATTTGGAGGGTTCCACAAGTGCTCTCGGAGAATTCCACAAAAAATTGAAATTTGAAAACTTTTAGAGACAAATTTACTATAATTGAAGGTTTTTATATTTGAAATTCGTAGTTTGTGTGTATGATGATGATTTTATGCCTTCCCTTTGATCTCTAGTTCATCCTGCTAATTTCTATGAACTTTGTAGGTTTTCTCACCTTTAAATATAGAATTTAGAGGTAAAACTTAAAATTTGTAGGTGGGATTATACTTAACCTAGGTTTTTTTTCGAGCACTTGAATATATAGTGTTTTTTTTCAAATACTTGGAAAACGTCCATATGAGAAATTTTAGAGGAAAATGTACTGTATCTGAAGATTTTTACAGGATTTTCCTAGAAATTTTCTCAAAAAGCTTGGAGATTTGCATCTAAAATTTGAAGATTTTTACTAAATTTAGAGGTTTCCATCAAGGGCCAATCCTACAAACAATTATTTTGTATGAGAAATTTTAGAAGAAAATTTACTATATTTGAAGGTTTTCAAGTTGATTTTCTCAATTTGCATGTATGATGATGATTGAATGCGTCCTCTCTGATTTGTAATTCATCGCTACTAATTGGTCCCAAAGTCATCAAAACTTGCAACTTCTCAAGCTCTCTACCTTGTGGATATTTCTAGAGTGTGCTTTGTCGGTGTCAATCTTCGGGCTTTCACTAAGGAACTTGAGAAGTCATCACTCATAGTTTCCCTTCTTAGAAACTTACATCCAAGTCAGCTGCTTTGCGTGCCAGCACAACTAGCTTTTTTTTTTGCTTATTAAATGGCAAAAATGATGTCAACATTGGCTTGCACCTTGAAGGTATGTTAATTATCCAATGCCAACATTTAAGAAGTTGACATGAATGAAAGAATTCATGATGAGATTCCTATCAAGGGCTCTTGGAGAAGCCTAGAAAACAGATTATGGTTGAAAATGCTTTACTCAACAAGTACACTAAGTGTTATCATGTACTGAAAAACGCACAACAAGCTCTCGATGGTATTAATGTTTGTAGTTTAGGATGCCGCATATGTTTGGAAGCAGAAAGGTGAGGGTAAGGAAGCTCTGAGTAGTTTTCACATGAGGTAAGGTGAGGACTCGTGTCCGGACACATTGTTGTATCCTTATATCTCAAAGGAATGTGGCATCATGCAAGTATTTGACACAAGCAAACTAAAATGACTATTGAGGGGCTCTTTTTTATTTTTGCAAAACTCACAATTGTGAGTGGATAGTATTAAGAACATCAGAAATAAGTTCGTTACAGGAGCCTTCGCTCTGCTCTGTTGATGTAAGCTGGAGATGGAAGCCTTCGCTCTACTCTGTCGAGGGCCATGGGAGAGCTCATGGCTGCAAGAGGAGCGACCTGCGTTTGATCAACTGCAGCATTACAAAGTGGCCATAACTAGCATCTCGCAGTGCTTTCTACCCCCAACCTCAGCATCTCGCAGTGCTTTCCCTACGAACGTCTTCAATTCGACATCGCTCAGGCGTTCGACATCACTGTGGTGGATCGTTTGCATCGTTGTCCACCTGCTGGAAACAGCTCCGCGGCAGCAACGACCTTAGCTTTATAATAATCACGATTATTAAGTGCTGCCCTAGTTAATAAGCGCTCTGTTTGCTTGCTACCCTTTAGTTTTTTTAGCTTGAGAAATTAAGCTCATGCCTTTGAATTCCCTAACGATTATTAACATCTTGTAAAAAAAAGAGAAAAGAAAGAGGACGTCACTTCTTGGTGGAATGGGCCTTTGGCCTCCAAGTTTTTCAACTTATCCTAGTGCTGTAAATCCGCGGCACTTGCGAATGGAACTCGACGTGCTGGCCATAAATGAGGACATTGCCGAATTTTCACAGATGTTAGCGACGAGTAAAAGGTCCGAAACGGAGCTACCTGTGCCAATGGATGTAGGCGGTGGCTCGACCTTGAGACTGATGCATGACACGAAAATGTCAGGCCCCAGCTCGCCAAAGGTTTCAACCATGAAAGAGGGAAAAATGGTCACGACTAAAAAAGTTCCCTCTGTGGAAAAACCAGAGAAAATGGTCGCAGCGCAAGGATTCAAGTTCGAGGTAAAAACCATCAAAGACGGGGTTCCTCAGGGACCCATCTGTGCGAATATAAATAAAGCGTCAAGTGCATCGGCTACTTGCAAGCCAGGTATATTGTTTGCTAGCATACTCAAGGGACCTAGCTCTAGGGATTTGGGAAAAGGCTCAGCAGAAGGGATGCCAAGTGAAAGAGATATCAAGAACCTATAGAATGCAAAAGATAGACTTCAACAAGAGCTCTTGGAAGTCAACAAAATCATTGAGGCCGGCCCTAACAACAACAAAAGAACTTGCTCCCATTCAGAACTCAGTGGGCTAGTAGAAGACGGGTTGGCAGATCGAGTCTTCTCTGCCTTAAAAAAGTCTTTGCCACAGCAGGTGGAGGTTACCGAGGCTGTTACTGTAGCGATTCCGCCAGCACTTATAAAAAAACAGTTAGCCAGACAAGCTAAGCTGATGCTTGTATTTGGATTTAGTGGAAGAATCCCGAATAGGTTTGAGATAATCCAATGGCTTCAGGGCCCTCAAATTCTTGGTCATGGAGGAGCAGTTGAAAGTACTTCCTACCTAGCTAAAGGTTTCTGCTCAGTGATATTCAAAGAGGCCTCCGATGTGGAAAAGATCCTTGACAAAGGGCCCCTAGTATTTAATAGGACTATGGTGTGTGTGGTGCCTTGGGAGCCAGTGTTCGACTCAGCTGAATCTTTGCAAGCGTTTCATCTGGTCTCGGTTGAGTTTGTGGGACTGCCTAGCTGGCTGTGGGATAATCTCAGGATGCTTGCTAGCCAACTGGGCACTCCCTTATTTATACCTAGCAAGAGAGGGTTTGACAGAACCTCAAACAAGGTTTGTATTGGATGGGATGCGTTTAGAACGCCACCTAAAAGCATGGTTATCAACGTCGAAGTTGGGCTTGTTACCATTCCTCTAAACTTTAGAACATACTTTGGGGCATGTTTTAAATGCAACAACTTTGGTCACTTTGCCAAGGATTGCCCCTTGAATTCTAATGGTATTGCAGCTGCGGCAACACAGGTCCCCAACGAAATGGAATCCCCGATGGGAGGGATTGAGAAGCAGGGAGTTAATAATGAAGGGACAAATATAGGGAAGGATGGTATGTGAGAAAATGGATACGAGATGCAGGAAAAGATTGTGGAGGAATCAATTCCCATACAAAGAGCTTCTGAAGGTACAGGTAATAATAATAGGATCATTACTCCCGCTGCTACCCCCAAATTTATGACAGTGACAACGGAGACGGCTGTCCAGGTCCCTGGTCTGAAAAGAGCCAAAAGAGTGAAGGCAGTGGCAAGAGACTCCAAAGTGCTGCAAGTCATCAGAACACTAGAGGTGAAAGGAGCTAGTTCATCCTCCACCCCTTCAAAAGGAGAGGGGCTCATTGTCCCTCTGCACAACCCATTTGCAGCACTGCAAGAAAAGGAATCCTCTGACTTGGAACTTCGGATTCTCCTGAGACCAAGGAGAAGGGGGGGGGGGGGGGGGGAGGGGAATGATTCGGATGCTGAAGAATTTGTTCCTCTATCCCAATGAACCCTATAGTAATGATGGAGTCTCTCACTATCCAATCTTGGAATGTAAAGGGGTTGAAAACTCGTAAGAAGAGTACCCTATTCTGAGAGGAAATAAAAAAGGAGAAGACAGTCAAATTTTGGGCTATCCAGGAACATCACCTAGATGCCCATAGCAAGAGAAAGCAGGTGCTAGGAAAGAAACTGGTATCCTATGGATAAGGAAATAATGGCTTCAGTGGCGTCCTCAGCATTGTGGACAGAGAATTGGAGCCAAAGTTGGTTCTTAACCACCCATCCGACAGAATCTTAGGGATTAGAATCAGATGGGAAGGGCATCCCCTCACCATTGTGAATGTGTACGGCCCTTGCAATGCAAAAGATAGAGCTAAACTATGGATGCATCTCAGAGATACCCCTATTGAAGGGGAGTGGTTGTTGGTTGGCGACTTTAATATGGTAGAAAAGAGCAGGGATAGAACAGGATCCTCCAGTGTGTTGGCTGGCTCAGACAGGTATAAATGGAAAATTTTGTGCGAAAAGTGGGCAATGATCAACTTATGGGAAGTTGGCCCATGGAACAGCACGCTTGGGTTCACCTACACAAGCCTTCAGTATGCCCGCACTGCCTCCAGACTTGACATATGCTATTGCTCGCACCAAGCTGACTGGATACCGACGTTGATGGAAATGAAGGTAATCCCAACAACAATCCTCTCGGATCACATTCCTCTACACATACATTTTAAGAAGAATAAAGAGGAGGAGCAAGCCCCAAGAGGTAAAAAAAAACTGTTGGTAACAGGGGCACACCTATTCAAAGACCCTCTTTTCAAGAATCTAACAAGAAAGCACTGAGTAAGCTAAAAAAAGATGTCGACCTCAACAAACACAACACGTGGGACCTCTTTGCTCGGAGCATCCAAAAAGCAATCAAAACCTAGAGCCCCGAATCAAGAAAGCTAGGGAGGATCACCTTTTGCATCTTACATCGGAGGTACAATTGCTTACCGCTATAAAAGCCAATGGGCATGCTACTGAGGTCGAACACAAACAATGGCTTGAAGCCAAATCTAACCTGGCTAATGAGCAGTTAGAAGATATAAAAAAGGCTAGACTTCTCTCTAGGGAGACGTTTTTGCAATCGGAAGCCTCCAATCAAGCTCAGTTTTTTAAAGCTTTAAAAATCAAGAAGAGCCGGGCCCACGTCCGCTCGCTCGATGATGAGAAAGGGACAACAGTTCATAACTAGGATGAAATGGCTGGTCTGATGCTGAGCTATCTCAGCCAAATCATTGGACGGCCGGAGACCCAGTCCCAAGAAGTGGAAGAAGCCAGAGGGACCTTGCTTCAGAGTGTCAAGAAGGAAATTCCCCACTAAGAAGCTAATTACTTGGAACATGTATTTTCCGAAGATGAATGTGCACTAGCATTGCAAGCCCTTGGCAAGAAAAAGTCCCCTGGTTGAAATGGGATGACGGTGGAATTCTATAGAGAATTTTGGGATGATCTCAAGACCCCAATCACAAGGTTGGCCAATAAAGCCATGGTCGAAGGGTCGTTGGAGACAAGTGTGAAGAGAGGGCTTATCAAGACCATCCCAAAACAGATTTGCTGTTCTAAACTGAAACATTGGCGCCCTATAACGATGATGTCAGTGGTCTATAAAATTATAGCTAAAGCAGTGGCCCTCAGACTATCCCCCTTACTAACCAAGATCATCTCACCCCATCAACATGGTTTCATTAAAGGAAGATCCATTTACGATAACATCTTGGCAACAATGGTGGGCATAGAATACGCAACTGTCACAAAGCAAGAGTGCGTTTTGCTGTAGTTGGACCTGGACAAGGCCTATGACAGAATAACATGGACATATATAGAAGCCGTCATGGAAGCTCTAGGCTTTGGGCTGCGCCTCTGTCGACTGGTTCGCGTAATTGGGGCTGGAAGCCATTCAGAGCTCCTATTCAATGATAGAATTGTGGGCTTTTTTGAGGTCAAAAGGTCAATTAAACAGGGATGCCCTCTCGCCCCCCTACTTTTTGCCATAGGATCACATCCTCTAATCATGACGCTCGAAGCTAGTGCTGAACGAGGGGAGATACAAGGCGTTGTTTTACCAGGAAACAGACAACTCCTGGAAAAACTATTTGCTGACGATTTTCTCCTCTTCTTGAAGGCGTTCCCCGAGGTCATTAGAAAAGCTCTGGAGATTGTACAAATGTTCTCAGTAGCTTCGGGGTCCCAGTGTAATATAGAGAATTCAAGGATGATTTCCCTATCGGAAAATGACTCATTTGACCCTACTGTCTGGTCAGGGGAGATTGTCACAAATGGGAATATCTTTAGACATGTGGAAGCCCCCTTGGGGGTGAATGTAACTCACAAGCAAAGATTCGAGTGGGTGCTTGAAAAAATCAAAACAAAAATGAGGAGGTGGGAGTATGCACTTCTCCCATTCCCAAGTCGGATAAAAGTGATGAATGCCTTTATGATTCCTTATATTGCCTTCACTAGCCTGCTTCTCAAGATGGCTAAGTGTCACGGGAAAGAGTTCTTAAAACCGGTAAAAACATTTTTATGGAAAAATAACACGAAATCTTCTAGGCCATGGCAATGGGCCCGTTGGGAATCAATTGCTCGGTAGAGGAATCAAGGAGGCCTTGAAATTCTCAACCCTGTGGCCCATGCGGAAGCTTGTTGCACCAAATTTGTTGTTTCCTTGGCTAAACAGGATCAAATGGGGGCTGTCATGATCAGAGATATGATAGAAGCAGCTAAACTTGGCACGAAGGGTGGAATGTGGAGAGGGGTGGAGGTTCATGACAAACTGTTAGCCCCGGTGTGGTCTACCTTAAGACTGGGGGGCAGCTCAGGAGAATTGGTAAGAAAATGCAATAGAGTAGCAGGAGTCTTATAGTGGGGGGAAGAAGCCAGATACTTCAAGAACTCCATCCTGCATTGGTCCCCCTGGCTCTCCAAAGTTGTAGATCCACCACAAACTCCCTATTGGATTGAGACACCCAGGAAGCTGAATAATAAGGGTCTGAACCGACTCGAGCACTTCTGGGACAGTGTCAACAAGAGTTGGAAAACCATTGACCTTATGGTTTCCCAGTACCAACTAAATAGTTTGGAGGTCTTCCTTGTCCACAAAGTGATGAAAGATCTTGACAATCTAGTGATGCCAATCTCTAATTCGGAGTTGGACTGGAATGCTTGGAAATGGCCCGAAAGCAGTCTCTTGTGGAAACCCCATACTAAAATCATTTATCAGACAATGATGCAAATGAAGAATTGGTCTAGCCCCCTTAACAAGCTATGGAAAAAGCAATGGCCGGAGGAAAGGTGGGAGCATGTAATGGAGAACATATGGAAGCCAAAGGTTCCGCAGTTCATGAAGGTTTTCTTATGGAAGGTTATTTGGGGTGCTCTACCGACGGGGTTGAAGATTCAGGAGAGAGGGATTGGATCAGATTGATGCTTGGGGTGCATGTTAGCTAGTGAAGATCTAGCCCACCTGTTCATGGATTGCCCAACTGTAAAAGGCCTAGCAGGGAAAGTATGCAAGTGGGTCCAGAGAACATGGAAAATTAGTTTTTTCAAGACTGACCTATGCCTTGGAAGTAAAAATTCAGGTAGTCCTGCACTCCTCGTCAGCACTCAGATCGTCAGATACTTCTTCTTTCATAATGTATGGCAGACAAGGAACCGCGGTGTTTTTGAAGGAGGATCTGAGGTTTCAAGCTTCACAGAAATTATACAAGAAAGCAAAGTGCTAATATGGGCACTCGGGTGCAAGCATCACTCAAAGGATTGGTCTAGGACTACTTGTGCCTTGTTGTCAGCAGATGGAATGCCTAGGATGGGGGCAATTCTTGGCCATCAATAAATAAAAGATCTCAGAATGACAAGAGAATGGGCTTTGTGTATCAAGGATGTGGAGGCAGGGTAATAGGGGTGGCTGCCCGGATAGCCGTTGTAATTTTGATCCCTGGATGCTGTCATGGCTTAACATGAGCATGACATAACCTTGTAATTTTTTGGGCTGCTCAATATAATCCACTCACAATTGTGAGTTTTGCTATAAAAAAAAAAGAACATCAGAAATATACACCAAGCTCAAGCTCAGACCGAGCCTTGAGGGTCAAAAGATTACAAGTTTTTTGCTTGATAGAGAGACCACAACTACTCCTAGGCTTTACTTATTACAAGTTGTCATCATGACATGTATGGTTCTAGACCAGTCCTCTGAGACTTGTTTGCCTCCGATCATGTGAATCGTCACTCTGCTCTCTTGTATGATTTCACAAAAGCTTGCTACAGCCAGATCCCCCTCAAACACGCAACAGTTTCTTGCTTGCCAAATATGGTGAAAGAAGTAGTATCTGATTATTTGAGTGCAAACAAGAAGAGCAGGACTTTCCATCTTGTTACTACCAAAGAGCAGATCAGTCTTGAAGAACTTAATTTGCCATGTCCTTTGAATCCACTTGCATATTTTCCCAGTCATGCCACTCCCCTGAAAAGGTGGGCTAGGTCTTCGCTAGCTATTCTGCACCCCGAGCAGCGATCGGACCCGATTCCTCTTTCTTGTATCTTTACGCCCGTTTTGGCAGAGCACCCCACATCACTTTCCATAGAAATACCTTCATATAATGAGGCCACCTTGGCTTCCAGATGTTCTCCATGACTCCCTCCCCCCGTTTTCTGTCCAGTGCCTCTTCCATAATTTGTTGAGGGGGCTACACCGGTTAGCCTCGTGCATTAATGCATGGTTAATGCCTTTAGAATGTGGTTTCCAAAAGAGCTACTCCCGGGCCATCTCCAAGCGTCCCATTCAAAATTGGATTCACAAATCGGAATCACCACCTTATCAATCTCTTTTAACACCCTCTATACTAGTAAGATCTCAAAGCCATTCGGTTGAAATTGGATTGCTATAGAGTCAACAATTTTCCAGCACTTACTGTTACCATCCCATAATTGCTCTAGTCAAATGAACCCCTTATTATTCACATTCCTGGCCGTTTCTATCTAATAGGGGCTTTGCGGCGACCCCAATATTTTAGAGAGCCAAAGGGACCAGTGCAAAATGGAAAAGTATCTGGTTTCTTCCCCCCATTCCAAAACCTTAGCTGCTCTTTTGCACTTCCTCATCAGTTCCCCTAAGAGTCCACCAGATCTAAGATAAGACCACTTTGGGTCGAGAATTTTGTCGTGCATCACAACCCCCTTTCACTTTCTCCCTTTCGATCTCAGTTTTACTGCATCAAGCATTTCCTTGGTCATGATAGCCCATGCTTGGTCCTGTTTAGCCAATGAGACCATAAATTTGGCACACATGGCCTCAGCATGGGATACAAGGTTAATAATTCCGGGCCCTCCTTGGTCTACCGGACGAGCAGCCACCTCCCATCTAGCGTACTGCCATGATCGGGAGGTTTTCATGTTGTTTTTCTAAAGAAACCTTTTAACTGGTTTTAAGAGTTCTTTCCAGTGACACTTGGCCATCTTGAGCACGAGGCTGAGGAAAGCAATATACGGGATCATATAAGAGTTAATCACTCTAATCCGGCTTTGAAAGGGGAGGAGAATAAACTCCCATCTTCTCATTTTTGAGCTTATTTTTTCAAGGACCCATTGAAATCTTTGCCTGTGGGCTATTGAGGCGCTCTTTAAAAAAACCATCTTGTTTCAAAATGTTTTGGTCAACATGTACACCATATTTAAATGTAGTCTGTTGGAATGTACTTATGTGGCCCTTAGCACCCACATTCTTAGGGGTTCTTATTCTTTAGGGTCACTTTCAAGGAGACAAATTTACTATATTTACATTAAACATAGATTTTCTGCAAGCACTCAGGTAAACAATTCTTTTTTTAAAAATTTTAAAAACCTACCTATGAGAATTTTTAGAGGCAAATTTATTGTATTTGATGGTTTTTACACTAAATTTGTCTAGACTTTGTAGAAGTTCTTACCTTCAAATATAGAATTTAGAGGTAAATCTCATATTTGTAGGTTAGATTACAGTAAACATAGGTTTCTTTTTAGCATTCAAATACACAATACTTTCTCCCAGAAACTTGGAAAACTTACGTATAAATTTTTTTAAAGGCAAACTTATTATATTTGCTGGTTTTATTTTGCAAGTGGGATCACACTTTTTTTTAAACACTCAAACACACAATATTTTTTCCAAAAAACTTAGAAAATATAAATATGATTACAGTAAGGATACACTCAAATACATTTCTAGGTGTGATTGCACTAAACCTCACCCTTTTTCCAGGATTGGAATACACAAAATCAATGTTACAAGAGATGAAAGCTTTGAGACTTTTAGTAGGGAGGGGAAGGTGTCAAAGTTCCTTACACATTATTTGTTGAAATTGCCATTGATCAAGCATCTAATAGTGATGGTGAAGGGACAAATTCTCCCTCATCTAGACCTTGCATGATGGCTCACACATTAATGGTTTCTTGAACTATTGGTTTTCTTGAATGTGGGATGGGTATGGAGATGATCCTTTGAAGGGTAGCGGCCCAACAACATGCTTCGATGTTTTTAAACCATTCTTCATCTCTTCCTACATCAAGTTAGGGGCCAATCCCATGGACTCAAGAATGTCGAGTCTAATGTATAAGTCATCCAATGAGAAAAGATGAGCTATGCTTCTTTTCACCTCTTTTAAATGCTTGGAATCATCCATTTTTAGCATACGAGCTAGATGTGAGTGCAACCAAGTGGGGATGGTACTCCTCACAAGATGGCTCATTGGGTGGTGATGGCACTACACATCTTCTGCATATCCATGGCCAATTGCATCTCTCAGATGTGGTACCCATAGGCATGATCGTCTTCCATGTTCGCCAAAGATGTGCAGTAGCTCCTTGGAGAAGCTATTTAAGGTTAAATTCTCATTCATCATGGAGTTGGAAGGCCCTATGTAGCTCTCTTTTTTCTCAGACAATTAGACTCTGTGTGTGTTCAATGAACAACAAACACCATAAGCGTTGGAGACTTCATGACTTGGGAGAAAAGCTTGAGAAAAATGTGGAATGTCACATACAAATTTTGGAACGGTACCTCTAAATTATAAGTTAGAAGGTAAGAAAACCTACACAATATGAAGGTATTTAGTATTTAAAGTTTTTTTGGGCAGAGAGAGAGAGAGAGAGAGAGAGAGAGAGAGAGAGAGAGAGAGAGAGAGAGAGTAAAGAAAATTACTGAAACAACCTAGAGAAGTATCCAATTAAACAGAGAGAAGGAGGAGGAGAATATAAATATTAATCTCTCTCTCTCTCTCTCTCTTCAATAGCTATAAAGCACTCCTAGATCCATTGAATAAGGGCTAGAAAATCCTTAAAAAAAAAAAAACAAAACTCACAATTGTGTGTGATTGTATTATATAGTCACCAATAGATATAAAAATCAGCCTCAAGCTCAGACCAAGCCTTGAGGGATAAAGGTTTACAACCGAACCTACGTAACATGTGAGGACCTATCAAGCTTGGTATTAAAGGAATATTTGTTGCCTCTTGCATGTATAATTTTTTTTGAGAATCCATAGAGAGATGTTGTGAATCATTTTTTTGAAACTCAAAAGAATGTATACATGTAAAAAAATAGAATCTATATAATTTTCCACCTTTGTAAGAATGGAAAACATGCATTTTCTAGCCACGGCAACGAGCGGGTCACATACTAGTACTATATATGAAGCAACTTAAATTTTTTGAGGAAGGAGAAGGCATCCATGTGTCACTCACTTCTTCACTTGAAAGAAAATCTTACAAAATGTCTCATTCTTATGAATCTTGGAATGTGTGAACCTTTTCAACTTTCAACACTCAACCTATCGAGTAAAAATAAAAAGAAGGTCTGACTATTTTTCCATACTTTACTTTTCCCTTTGAAAGCCAACTGAAGGGTGGCTCAATTTTGCTTTTGGAAAATTCAAAATTTAAGAAATTGTTCGTATGTACACTAACAAAATTTTGCCAATTTACTTCAAAGCAAACTTGGAATCTAGCTAGGATTTTGCAATTAATACACTATACCCCAATTTTAATTGAATTCCAATCTCGAATAGCCTCAAAATGGAAGGATGTGCGTGCGTGCATGTATTGTGTGTGTATGAGGGACAGAGGTCTCAAAAAGAGTGCCAAATCTTTTTTCCTTGATCAAAATAATCTTAAAGTAAATCTATCTATTCTACTTCTTTATGGAATTCTCAAGCTCTTAGCCATGCTACGCCTCAAAGAAAAGAGCACCTCTCAAATGTGTGCACACACACAATTTATGGTAGCATGAGCTTGGAGAAGCTGACACAATTCCGTGGCCTTCCTCTGTGTGTGTGTGTGTGTGTGTGTGTGTGTGTGTGTGTGTGTGTGAGAGAGAGAGAGAGAGAGAGAGAGAGAGAGAGAGAGAGAGAGAGAGAGAGAGAGAGAGAGAGTTGCTCAACATCAGTTGCAAACATGGGAGCACACGCCAATCAAAGCATGTGTGCGTGTTAAGGGGAAGGGGGAGAACACACACACACACACACACACACAGAGAGAGAAAGAGACAGAGAGAGAGAGAGAGAGAGAGAGAGAGAGAGAGAGAGAGAGACGCGTGGCATTTAGCTGGATTGTAAATAGCAATAGCTCGAGTAGGAACCATTCAGACACTAGGTGCTCACCCTCGTGAGCCTGCTGGCTAGTGCTCACGTGAGCGATCCATCTTGCATGAGTCAAGCAAGAAATCCTAGCGGTGGACAATGTGCGTCCACTGTCATGTCATCATGTTGGCTCCCTTTGTTTACCCATGAGATGGATCTCTTCACTTAGCTAGCTTGAATATGTAGCTAAAGTGCATTGCAGAGAGAGAGAGAGAGAGAGAGAGAGAGAGAGAGAGAGAGAGAGAGAGAGAGAGAGAGAGAGAGTTTTATTGGTGTGTGTGTGGGTGCAAGGACGTGTGTGTGTGATGATAGAGATAGATTTTTATTAACGTGTGCACGTGCATGCAGGGGTGTGTGTGTGTGTGTGTGTGTGAGAGAGAGAGAGAGAGAGAGAGAGAGAGAGAGAGAGAGAGAGAGAGAGGTCTCAAAGAGAGTGCCAAATCTCTTTTTCTTGATCAAAATAATTTTTAAGTAAACCTATCTATTCTATTTCTTTATGGAATTCTCAAGGTCTTAGCCATGCCACGCGTCGAAGAAAAGAGCACCTCTCAAATGTGTGCACGCACGCAGTTGATTTACGATAGCAGGAGCTTGGAGAAGCTGACACAATTCCGTGGCCTTCCTAGATAGATAGATAGATAGAGAGAGAGAGAGAGAGAGAGATAGTTCTATTATCATCCTCGGAGGTCAAATATGACCTATGGGACCAAATGAACATGTCACGTGGTGTGAGTGGAGGTCATAAGTGACTCTCGATGCTCAAAGATGGCTGAAATGAGCGTCGCAATAGAGAGTCCACATCGTGGTTGGGAGAGGAAGGTATGTAGGGAGAGCTCATGGGTGAATATATGGGGAAAAGAGGACCTAATGTGGTCAAAAGCTGAGCACTCAAGTAGTGTGTGGTACTCACTCTCTCGCACTTGACGAGGGCATAAGGTGCAAAGTCGATGACACTCCTCACCAGTGCCCCAACGTCCTGTCTCGCAGCATAGAGAATGGGAGCTAAGACGAATGGAGGCAATGGTGCGGATCGCACTCAACGGGATGGAGAGAGAGAGAAAGAGAGAGAGAAAGAGAGAGAGAGAGAGAGAGAGAGAGAGAGAGAGAGAGAGAGAGAGGAAGCTAGGTGTGTCATGCTTCGCTCCTCTGCCATTTCCAGAGATGCAAATGCGTGACCTATTCTGTAAGAGAGGTTAATTGTGTGTGCATTGTTTACCTTTTTTTTCTCAACAAAATCTTGGCTAGATTCTGAGCTTGCAATCAAGAAAATTGACAAAATTTTACAAGTTTTAGTGTGAACATGAGCAAATGCTTCAAATTTGGACCAAAAAATGGAAAGTATTTCAAGGGTGTTCTTATTTTAGAAATGCTTTTGGTAGGCATTGTGAGTACTTGATGTAGCAACAACATCAAGAAAAGGCAGGTAGTCAACAAAAATAAATACAGAAGAGGTACGCCTTTAACTTGTTGGATTAAGTCTTCAAGGAAGTCAATTGCTAGCATCACTACAAGTGTGCACAACACTCATCTTGAGATCCCCTCAAGAGATTATACCTTTCAGCTACCAATCAATATGATTTCTATAAATTCCAACTATTTTGTAATGGTTTTTCTTGATGTTTGAAGGTGCTTACATGCTTCACACCTCTCCTCTCTCCCATCACACTTGGGAAACCTCTCCTCTGACACACCAAAGAGCTAGGGATATGCTATTGAGAGACCCTTATTTACATGTCTAGAATATCATTGAAGCCAAGTAGGGTGCCCACACCCACCAGAACACCAAAAAAGCAAAGAGTAAAGGCTAGAGCGAGAGGGGTTGTAGCGGCATAATAACACCATGGACAAACTTTCCTCACAAAAGTTAGATACTTTACCAAATACCAAAATTGAAGCAAAGAAGAAAGAGCCTTCGAGAGGCTAGAGAGAGATGAGAGAGACAAAGAAGGTTGAAGCTTTGTTTCACTAAAAGCTTTGGGAGAAGTATGTGGAACCAATGTATTAAGGGTTGTGAATGGTTCGAAACACCATCCTCAAATCTTCGTGCTACACCTCCTTCTGTATTGAACTCTTCATACTTCCCATGGAACCTGCTAAAAGATCTTTTACTATACTTACAAATACAATACCATGCATTTTCCAATACTATTATAGATTAAAAAATCCCTATTCATATCTCAACCTTAACTTGATGTTCTATTACAGCAATTTGCTATCTAGAGTAGATAATTGTAGAGATGACCACCTCTTAGGATCTAAAAATTAAAGCCAACCCAAAAAATATTAAGGCCAAGGATGATTACACTCCATTGTTCAAGAATCTTAGGCCTTGTGGCTCCTCTTTCTTTTTTTAATCACAGTTCAGATTCCTAACTTTTGCACAAGTAGACGCACAGTTCTATTGCATGGCCAAACCACAAAAAGAGGGAGAGACAAAGAGAGAAGAGAGTTCTTCTCTTTTGTAAAAACAATCCAAAAGACCCTATAGGTCTATCAACAACAAGTCCTTAAGTCAAGACGTGTAACTCAAAAAAGAATTGAGAGAACTAATCTATTGCACTTAGTTGTGTGTGTGTGTGTGTGTGTGTGTGTGTGTGTGTGTGTGAGAGAGAGAGAGAGAGAGAGAGAGAGAGAGAGAGAGAGAGAGAGAGAGATCATATTGTCTCTTCAAATATCATATACGACCTATGGAGCCAAATGAAACATGTCACATACAGTTTTGAGCTGATCAAAGACTCTCAAACTTGCAAAGACATATTGTGCATAAACTAAGGGGCTCAATGCACTAATGTCCTATTTTGCACCAAACGGTGTGGGAGATGAGCCAGATTGTTTTCATGATGTAGATTACAAATAAGGGGATAGGTTCAAGCGTGTATGGATAAGACAGACACACACACACACACACACACACACACACACACACACACAGAGAGAGAGAGAGAGAGAGAGAGAGAGAGAGAGAGAGAGAGAGAGAGAGAGGGAGAGATTTTCCATAAAACAATTAAGAGAAAAAAAAGAATAGGTGAAATTTTTAATGTCAAAAGAGCAATCCAAAGAGACCTTAAAGATTGAGGAGATAAGACATGAACTCAGAATGGTGATACTCAATGTGGATATTAAAGAAGTGGATAATCTACGTGAATACCAAAAAGTAGGTTTTCTTTTAGCCATCGCAGCAACGTGCGAGTCACATACTAATTACCTATAAAGTTTTATATGATTATTTAAAAACACACTTCGTTCTTTTTAGGAATTTCATTGATTAGTTAAGGGAGGGAAGAGAGGAAAAGGAAAAGAGGGAGGAGGGGTGAAGTGGTGGTTGGTTGTTGTTTATGTTTTCTTTTAATGTTTAAGGGCACCCTCCACGTCATGGTAGGCTTGTACCCTAGTGCTTTAGAGTGTCTTATTCTTTCAACTCGATGAGTTTAAAACATGAGATTAGGAGTGGTTTTGTGTAGATTTTGACGGAGAATGGTTGGAGATTTTAAAGTATCTTGTGGAGATTCCACATAATTAAGAATTGAAAGTGGAGCCAGTAGCTAGTAGCCTATTTTGCACCAAAGAGTGTGGGAGATGAGCCAGATTGTTTTCATGATGTGGATTACAAATAAGGGGATAGGTTCAAGCATGTATGGATAAGACACACACACACAGAGAGAGAGAGAGAGAGAGAGAGAGAGAGAGAGAGAGAGAGAGAGAGAGAGATTTTCCATAAAACAATTAACAGAAAAAAAAAGAATAGGTAAAATTTTTAATGTCAAAAGAGAAATCCAAAGAGACCTTAAAAAATTGAGGAGATAAGACATGAACTCAAAATGGTGATACTCAATGTGGATATTAAACAAGTGGATAATCTACGTGAATACCAAAAAGTAGGTTTTCTTTTAGCCATCGCAGCAACGTGCGAGTCACATACTAATTACCTATAAAGTTTTATATGATTATTTGAAAACACACTTCGTTCTTTTTAGGAATTTCATTGATTAGTTAAGGGAGGGAAGAGAGGAAAAGGAAAAGAGGGAGGAGGGGTGAAGTGGTGGTTGGTTGTTGTTTATGTTTTCTTTCAATGTTTAAGGGCACCCTCCACGTCATGGTAGGCTTGTACCCTAGTGCTTTAGAGTGTCTTATTCTTTCAACTCGATGAGTTCAAAACATGAGATTAGGAGTGGTTTTGTGTAGATTTTGACGGAGAATGGTTGGAGATTTTAAAGTATCTTGTGGAGATTCACATAATTAAGAATTGAAAGTGGAGCCAGTAGCCAGTACTAAGGTCTCACAAATGTTTTTTCCATTAGTGTCAACTAAGATGCTTGTGTAAAAGCGTGGATGAAAGCTAAGCTCAATGAAAGGGTTTTCGTGCAAGAAGGGGGGGGGGGGGGGGGGGGGGGGGGGGGGGGGGCATGGGCATGGGCATGTCACGTGAAGCAGGTAGAGAGATTTTTTTTGCAAGTGATAGAGACCATCACGAGGTACAAGATTTTTTAACGTGGGGACACACGGTGCTAGAGGGCGACACAAGAGTGGCAATCATGGGTTTTCTTTATGCATGTGCTGTAAGGGCAATGAGAGAGAGAGAGAGCCAACTCACTCTCTAGTGCAACACACAATGGCTTCGACTTCCATAACGGGGACACGAGGATCAGGGAGAGAGATGTGACACTGAGGACAAGGCAACGATCTCTCTCTCTCTCTCTCTCTCTCTCTCTCTCTCTCTCTCTCTCTCGGCAATGTTGTGGATGCTCCGTGTCGATAACGGACTCCAAGGTAAGCAACACGAAGAGAAGGAAGAAGAAAATGGCAGAGACATCGCATACGTTGATGCTATTGCTGTCTCTCGCTCTTTCACCTCCTCACAGATGTGCACGGGATGCAGCTATGGTGTGGTCAGAGCACGACCAAATAACAAGGATAGGGGGAACGGGATTGGGAAGGGGAGGCAAGGAGCTCTCTCTCTCTCTCTCTCTCTCTCTCTCTCTGTCTCTCTCCCTCCTTGCTCGCGGACGGAAGGGAGCGCAGGGCTGTGGAAGCGCTCAAGGGTGCAACAATGGTGGAGGGAGTGAAGTTGATGCGGAGGCAAACTTGCATCTCTTTTTTTGGCTCAGGGAAACCTGCCCCTATTTCTGTCAGAGAATGACAAGGGAGTGCTCAACTGCCCTATTGACTCTCTATTCCTTGCATAAGGTGAGGGACTCAGGTGCATCTGCTCTGAGCAAGCCTAGAGTGAGCCTGGTAGATTGTATTTTGGGGGTTGAAGAGGGGGGGGGGGGGCTGCTTTCTCGTTTCTCGCTTGCGTGCCTGCAGGGTGCTCATCGTAGGGGTAGCCCCGATTATGGCCGAGGAGGGCAACGATGTGCATAGAGTAGGCTTGAGGGTCCGGGGGGGGGGGGGGGGGGGACTATTCACTTTTTTCCTTTGAATTGGAAATTTTAATGGAATCTCGTAAGCTAATTGATGGGTTTTATGCAGTGTCGACCTAGTGGTAGTAGGTACTAGGCAATCCTTGATGGCAGCATGTGTAGTATATATAAACTTGAGGTGATTCATATTAAAAAGTTTAGGTTTTGTAATATCAAAGATCAATTTTTAAGTAATATCATATGAGAATTACAAAAACTGTGGTAACATGTTGGCCTTTAATGTATTCATTAAACTCTCTATCTTTATATGTCAATGACAATGTATGTTATTGATAAGATTCACGAGAGAGGGATTGGGTTAGATCGATGCTTGAGGTGCAGGTTGGCTAGTGAAGATCTGGCCCACCTATTCATGGACTGCCCAACTATCAAAGGCCTTGCAGGGAAAATATGCAAGTGGGTCCAAAGAACATGGAAAATTAGTTTTTTCACGACTGACCTATTCCTTGGAGGTAAGAATTCAGGTAGTCCTGCACTCCTCGTCAGCACTCAAATCGTCAGATACTTCTTCTTACATAATGTATATCAGACAAAGAACCGCCGTGTTTTTGAAGGAGGTTTTGAGGTGGCAAGCTTCACAGAAATTATACAAGAAAGCAAAGTGCTAATATGGGACACTCGAGTGCAAGCAACACTCGGAGGATTGGTCTAGGACTACTTGTGCCTTGTTGTCAGCAGATGGAATGCCTAGGATGGGGACAAATCTTGGCCATCTGTAAATAAAAGATCTCAAAATGACAAGATTATGGACCTTGTGTATCAAGGATGAGGGGGCGAGTTGGTAGGGGTGGCTGCTTTGATAGCCGATGTAATTATGGTCCCTGGATGTTGTCATGGCTTAACATGAGCATGAAAAGACGTTGTAATTTTTTGGGCTCTTCAATTTAATTCACTCACAATTGTGAGTTTTGCTATTAAAAAAAAGATAGGATACGTTTCTCTCCTTTCAATACGTTTCTATCTCTCTCTTTTCTTCCCCTTCCTTCCACCCTCAAGTGACTTATATCTCATCCCCTACTTATAAGTTTAGAAGAGAAATTATTAGGAGTCTTCCCCTTTTTCTCTTTCCCTCAAGTGACACTTATATCCCACCCCATTCTTATAAGTTTAAAAGGAAAATATTACGCTTATTTAGCTCTTTCAAACCCCTCCCCTTGTCAAAGTTGACAATGCGAAAGAATAGAGCAATGAGGGGAATGTGTGTGTGTGAGTGAGTGAGTGTGTGAGAGAGAGAGAGAAAGAGAGATTCTCTTGAACCAATCAATTGGGCAATGAATTGATGATTTATAATGGGAAAAAAGTGGTGCTAATATATCCACTTTAACAAATTGCCCAACCTAAGATTTGACAAATAAGTAAAATAAATACCTAAAGCCAAATAAATATTGACTTCACATTGGGCTATTCACTTGAGATGCTATAACTTTAACACCTCCACCTCCTCTCTTTGGAACTTACTTCATATGATAAAGTTTTCATAGTTGATCCCTTGGGATTAATGTCCACTCCATAGCCCCTTCAAAGGAAAGGAGGGAGACATTGATTATGGTTTGGAGAGTTTCTTCAAAACCTACCTTCTTTGTTTGATCACCAATTTCAACAAGGAGTGAAAATGGTCCTAAAACTAGTTTGATAGTTGGGCACTCAAGTGTGAAACACATTGTGTGTGTGTTTGGAGGGGGGGGGGGGTGTTGAGAGAGAGAGAGAGAGAGAGAGTTTCTTTTTTTCGCTTTAGCTTTGCAAGCAACATCTACTTAGAAATCCATCCAAAATAGTGTCCCCTTATTGGCACCTACTAGAGTATCATGTCTTTCCACCAAGTTTTTGAATTTATTTTGTGAACTTAGAAACTGTCTTTTGAGACATTATTCAGTACACATGGAATTTTTTTTTGAAGGTTTTCTTCTCTATCAAAATAAACATTAAATGAAGAGACTCTTAAAAAGTTTTAAGTTGGGAATTTCACCAAGAAGAATTTAATTTCTTTAATCATAAATTTTAGAAAAAAGCTGATAACATGCCATACTCACAATTCTTTTGGCTCCTCAAGGCACTAACTCTCCTTGAGGCTTAATGTATTCGTTTCTTAGATAATACAAAAGCTGACAACTTCTTAAAGAAATGTCTTTCTTGCATTTTTAAATCCTTCCTAATAGATAATGACATGTTTTTTTTTTTTGATGCAAAACTGACAATCGTGAGTGAGTTGTATTATAACCATCAAAAGAAATACAGAATGGCCTCAAGTTCAAACCCAACCTTGAGGTTCGAAAGATAACAAACTGGACGCCTTTACAACATACTCGAGCTAACCTTCTAAGCTTTACCTTATGGGTACCAACATGGCTTTGATAGTCCTAGACCAATCACTCAAGTCTTGTTTGCATCATGCACATCGTTACTTTGCTCTCTTGTATAATCTCCGAGAAGCTTGCTACAACCATTTCTCCTTCAAACACCCGAAGGTTCCTCGCCTGCCATAGCTGATGGAAGAAGCAGGACTACCTGACTATTTGAGTGCATACAAGAAGAGCAGGACTTCCCAACCTCTTGCCACCAAGGAACAAATTAGACTTGCAGAACCTAATTTGCCATGTCCTTTGGATCCACTTGCAGACTTTCCTTGATAATCCTCTGATTGCTTGGCATTCTGTGAATAGGTGGATCAGATCTTCACTAGCTATCCTACAACCTGAGCAACGATCAGACCCGATTCCTCTTTCTCTAATCTTTACGCCTGTCGACAACGCACCCCACAACACCTTCCACAAGAAGATCTTCATGAACAGGGGCCATTTTGGCTTCTAGATGTTCTCTATAATTACCTTCCACCGATCTTCTGACCATTGTCTCTTCCATACTTTATTCAGGGGGCTAAACCAATTTTCCCCATAAATAAATGCATGGTAGATGCCTCTAGTTTGGGGTTTCCAAAACAGGCTACTACCGGGCCATCTCCAAGCATTCCACTCAAACTTGGATTCACAGATTGGCATAACCACATTATCAAGTTCCTTTATCACTCTGTTGACAAGCAATATCTCAAAGCCATTCAATTGATACTGAATTGCTACAAAGTTAATGGTTTCCAGCACTTACTGTTTCCGTCCCAAAAGTGCTCAAGCCAAATTAGACCCTTATTATTCACTTTCCTGGCCATTTCTATCCAGAAGGGGCTTTGAGATGGCCCCAAAACTTTAGAGAGCCAGGGGGACCAGTGTAGGGAGGAATTTTTGAAGTATCTGGTTGGATGTCCCCATTCCAATACCTGAGGTGCTCTTTTGCACTTCTTCATTAGTTCACCTGATAGGCCACCCAGCCTTATGTAGGACCACTTCGGGCCAGACAATGAGATGTTAAAAATGAAAATAGTTCGTTGAAAGCTTAGTTTTCATACTTGACATAGATAACAAGTAAACAATTGTTATAATATCAAAAATGCCAACAGGAAAGCCAATTTTGGTTTTCTAAAGTTTATATTCTATGACTATGAGAGCCAACCTCTCTCTCTCTCTCTCTCTCTCTCTCTCTCTATATATATATATATATATATATATATATATATATATATATATATATATATATATATATATATATATATATATATATATATATATGGATCTAATCTATTATAAATCTTATGAATCAAGACACACATTGAAATTTTATCATTTAACACTAGTATGATGTCGTCAGCTCCGACGATGCTATGTAATCTTCTTAGTTTAAACATGCAAACACTATCTACATGCAATGGCTTTGGGCAGGCCGAAGACACACACACACACACACACACACACACACACACACACACACCACACACACACACACACACACACACACACAAAACCATGTCTCTCATGGCCGCTTCTCCGGCCTGCCCAAAGCCATTGCATGTAGTTAGTGTTTGCATGTTTAAACTAAGAAGATTACATAGCATCGTCGGAGCTGACGACATCATACTAGTGTTAAATGATAAAATTTCAATGTGTGTCTTGATTCATAAGATTTATAATAGATTAGATCCATATATATATATATATATATATATATATATATATATATATATATATATATATATATATAGAGAGAGAGAGAGAGAGAGAGAGAGAGAGAGAGAGAGAGAGAGAGAGAGAGATAATATGGGCTCCAAGTGCTTTCATATAACTTTCAATCGTGGCCTCTCCATTAGAGGACAAAGCTGTGTGTGTTCTTGCCAGACTCGGCGTACCTCTTGATGTCTTACACCTCTGATGAGCAATCATTTACAAACTCCTACTGGGGATCTTTCTCCCCAAATTAATGCAAAAGCTTGCCATCAAAAGCTTGCTTGCTCCCCCCCACCCACCCTTTGTCTCTTTTGAAGGAAAATGCCATTACCATTAAAATTCCCCTCTTTTAATGTCTGTCAAGCACGTTGTATCAATTGGTAACTCATCAAAAAACAATATACAAAAATCTATACCAAAGCAAGAACCCTATTTGATAAACTAAATCCTCAGCCTGAGTTTTCTTGTGCTATTGATGGTCCATCATGTGGAGGTGGCTCTTTGAACACCTTGGAGTATAAGGGGGCCTCCACAAATCCTTGAGGCTCCATAGCATCCTTGTAAACTGTCGCATCATAGTTGTAAAACCTTACTGCCAAGAAACATCCGCTGATAACAACAATAACAACGCCAATGGCCCATATGTATAGCGTAATGAAGGCGAGAAATTCAAATTGAGGGCCTTCCTAGAAGTTTGATTATATTATCTTGTGATTGACTTGTCATAAGCTTGTAGCTGCACCATTTTCTATGAGTGAGTTTAGGCTTCTCTTATATTTATCGAGGTATATGTATATATGCTAGGGCTCTCTCTCTCTTCTCTCTCTCTCTCTCTCATCAATCTCCAAAAATGTATATGTATATATTATGTGCTAGGGCTCTCTCTCTCTCTCTCTCTCTCTCTCTCTCTCTCTCTCTATATATATATATATATATATATATATATATATATATATATATATATATATATATATATATATATATATATAAATAAGAAATGCTCCTAACCTTTTCATGTCAAATAGTGCTCCCTCTCTCTCTCTCTCTCAATCTAAGAACTGCTCCTAAACTTTTCATTTTAAATAGTGCTCTCTCTCTCTCTCTCTCTCTCTAAGAACTGCTCTAGTTAAGGCGTGTCTCCTCCTATAAATTCTTTTGCTACTCTTTGCCAGCACTACCCTCCTTGATCCTTGTTGTTTGCCATCCTATTGGAGTTCACAGGTCACATCCAAAAAGCACACCTGCCTTATTGCGATCCTCCTCAAGGACACAAGTGTTCAGGGAGGCCACAACCCTTCTGCTCACCAAGACCTTTACACACACACACACACACACACACACACACACACACACACACACACACACACACACACACACACACACACACACACACACACACTCACTCACACTTATGGCTAGTTCTAGCTTGATTGTAATTTTATTTTTCTGGGACTACTAGCCGAGGATGCACAGAGTGTACTATTGGCTTGGGTAAATAATTTTTTGAGGACCTTATGGTATCTTTACCTTGTAAAATAAAGGGGACATTTTGCCCTGTAGGGATAGTGGGTTGTATTGACTAAGGTGGGACCATACCAATACCTAACCCTGTAGTTATTTGAGGTCATGAGGGTATGCGGGTTTTATGGCTCTGCATTCCTTGGCATTTTCTGCAAAAACATGGTGGCTCCCCTCCTTTTATGCTCTCTCCATTCTGTGTACATGCAACATGGTTTAACTCCATATCTAGTGTAGGGACCTGATGTTCTGTGCTGACGGTTGGCTGCCACTTTCTCCATAACACCTCTTTTTTCTCCCTCCCTACGTATGCCTTTGTACCTGCAGTGCACTACTACTACAGTTACCTAGTGTGGATGGGGATGTTAACTGCTCCTAAATCCTATAAAAGGTGAGCTTTTTTTAGCTCACTTAGCATTGGTAGAGTGTGCATGTGTTCTTGATGTATTAAGCACTTCCTATGAACTGGACTACTAGTTGGTACTATTAAGTAATAGATCTATGGCTAAAGGCAAGGAGAAATAGGCCATTGTGGAGCTGGCCGCTCCGACTCAATCTCAGGTGCATATTGGCATTAAAATGGATTCTTGTCCGGCAGTATGATTGTGTTTGTCTCGGAAAGGTTTCTCATGCACATAAAAGACATCTACGGCAACTCATGTTTTTGAAAAATTTTCCAATATTTATTGCTGTCCGAATGGTAAAGTTTGATTAGACTGAGATTATGATGCTATTCCTCATGCTCAGTTTGTAATGGCTTGGATGGTGTATGCTCCTAGAAGAAAGCTTTCAATTATTTGTTAAAACATTGAGGTTCAAAGCTCTATCCAGGGCATTGGTTGTATGTCCTTATCTTAAATAAAGGATTTCCTGACATTATACATGTTCGGTCATATCCTTGGCTTGGGTAGTTTCAACATTAATGAGGAAATTGCAACTTGTTAAGCGGGTTGTTTGGCGACCTTATAAAGCTTAGTCATAAGGATGACGTTCTTCATAACACTTGGTGATGAAAACCATTTGGTAATGTGGACCTACTGGTTTGGTATGTAACTTCCACCTGGCATAATTTGGCAACAACCAGAGGCTTGATTCTTTAACGTTTCCTCTTGCAAACACTGAAAGTTGTTAACATTGGCCTCTAGTTAAGTTAGATATGCTGAAGTAATGTTATTAACACATAGGGAAGGAAAATACTTGATAGTGTTAACCCTCAGAGAGACCGTTACCTATTAGCTGACCTGTATACCAATATACCAGTTAACCGGATATTAGTATAAGCAATATAGCAATATCAGTACTAGTACTACGAGGACCAGTACTAGAACTGATAGTCTCAAACTAGTACAATTACTAGTATGCCAGTATGGTAGTATAGCAGTTTTCTAATACCAGTACTACCAGTATCAGTACTAAGAATAAAAAACCTGAAGACTTGTACTAGTACCAGTACTAGTATATCAAACGAGTATTTATATCAATACACTAGCTCTCAGCAGGACTCTTGTAGAGTTACCTATTTGCTTGGTTTTACATTTTTTTTGGTATTCGTGGCATGACAAAATGTCTGGGAAACAGTATACCAATAAACCGGTAGACTAATATAGCAGTAAAGCAGCACCAATACCATTACTACCAGAACCAGTACTAGGGCTAAAAAATCTGAAAACTGGTACCAGTACTAGTATACATGTTTAAACAATATAGCAATATCAATACCAAGACTAACAGTGCTGGTACTAGCATTGATAATCTGAAAACTGGTACCAGTACCAGAACCAGTATACCAGACCTATATCAGTACGAGTACACTGGCTCTTTGAAAGACTCGTATAGAATTACCTATTTCCTATTTTCAAATATAAAACTACTAATTACTTGATAAAATTCTTCCTGTGACCGGCATTCTTGACATGACATGCCATCCCCAACACAATCAATACCCAACTCTTTCTGTGATTGTACAGACTCATCAACATTTTTCTGCCTTCAAGAGGAGATGACAACAAAAGCTCTTTCAAGACCGAGCCGGTAGGCAATGGCGTAGCTAATGCCTTGCATGGAGGTAGTCACCACGACCACCTTGCTCTTAAGCTCTTTGGCATAGCCATGGATTGCGAAATAGAACTCGACTTTGCACCTCATTGCAACTCTCTCTCTCTCTCTCTCTCTCTCTCTCTCTCTCTCTCTCTCTCTCTCTCTCTCTCTCTCTCTCTCTCTCTCTCGTGTTTCTGACAAAGCTGTGTTTATTCAACAGTTGTGAATATGATCGAACTAATGCGGTGAGAGGTTGGTGACATGGAAGTGGTCCATGCACGTAGAGCGCACGCACACACGCACACACGTGCACGCGCATGCGCACACACACACACACAACATGATAGAAAAATGGCATACCTGAGGTCACAGAGGTCGGTTGAATACAGTCGTCTTCGGGCCAACTTCGTAATCAGGGATGTATTTGCCCTCGGCACCATTTGGGCGTTTTGAGGGGCTTTTTCAAGTAACAAAAATCAGCCTCCTTCTTTTGGGGGGAGAGAGAGAGAGAGCAGCTTGCGTCATATCTTGGAGCCAACCTTATCCTTCTTCCTCTTTGCATCTACCATAGCCATGCATTGATTGTTGACCTCGCATTGGATGTGAGCTTCATGCACATTGTTGATCTCTCTCTCTCTCTCTCTCTCTCTCTCTCTCTCTCTCTCTCTCTCTCTCTCGCAGCGCAGCAGGCCACAGAGCTTTCTCTCTACCGGCTCTCTTATTGAGCTCGCAACACAGGAGGCCACAGAGCTCACAGAGATTTCTCTCTGCCTCTCTCATTTGACTCGCAGAGCTCTACTCTCTAGTTAGCTCGCAAAGCTCTTTGCGTGCCTCTCTCTCCTCTTTATCGGGTGTCCAACAGGAGCCACTCGTATTTTTGGAATTTAGCCTTCATCTCGCAGCTTGCGCCACGTGTAAAGGGGACTCCCTTCCGCCATATTATGTTAGTTTAGATGTTAAGCAAGAACAACTGGGGGGTTGAAATGGAAGGGTGAATTGCCAATTGGAAAAATGTCAGGCTACGTGGAGTGTGGAAGAGGTATTTTTTTTGGGAGAGGGGGGGGGGGGGGGGGGGTCAAAAGCAAACCAAGCGTTTTCTTCCATGCCCTAGCACTTGATGCAGCTCATTTCCACCGTGCACTGTGAACAAGCATACTGACGTATGTACGTATCACTGGCTACCAGTGCGCTGAGAAGTTGTGTCGCCGCCCATTGTGAATCCGCCCTTACAAGTAGTCACAACATTAAACACACTTTAACCAACTCCCTTGACGAAATATGAGGCATGCTTGGCACTTGTGATTGCGGTCCCATTACAGAGTCTTAATAGAAGTTATTAGAGAGAATGATACGAGGTATGCTTGGCAAATTTGACAACGTTTCAATTAGAAAACCTTAATAGAAGTTGTCAAGAGATTGATATGTACGTAGCACCATTGTCAAAGAAACATACATTAATATGCCGTCACATGATACCTACACAAGGGATCACAAGTCTCTAAGTGAAAGAAAATCTTGATATAGATATTGCAACGCATCAAGTTTCAGAATGACCTCATCAATAGCTATCAACTACTCCACGAGACCTTTAATCTTACAAGAAAAGGATCTATTTCATCCTCCACTTGTGTAATCTTGGATACTAACAACTAAACAATTTTTGCCTCATTACAACCTATATCTATATGTATTCTATAACAACAGGGCGAGTGCGTTTTACACGTGTCAACAACTACGAGATGAAGGGTAAAGTCCAAAACGAGAAGAAGAAAAAGCTCCTCTGCGCACTATAAAGAGGGAGAGAAGCCGCCGAAGGCGACCTGCCGTACTAGTATTGACTAGATAGAAGGTCAAACCTCTCCGGGCATGCATATAGAGCATCTTGCTGTATGAAATAAATGAAGAGGCAAGCTACGATATATCACATACAACACAGTAGGAGGTCTCCATAGACATGGACTTTGGCAAAGATGCCTCAATTGACTAGCTAGAAACCTCTCCGGGCATGCATACAGAGCATCTTGTTGTATGACATAAATGAAGGGGCAAGCTATGATATATCACATACAACACAGTATTAGGAGGTCTCCATGACATGGACATCGGCAAAGAGGCCTCAATCGCCAACACACACACACACACACTCTCACTCTCTCTCTCTCTCTCTCTCCTATGCATCTAGCAACATTAACACACATAGAAATGAGGTAGCAAGGTGTTATGGTGATTGCAAGAGTACTACAGTATCAAGCTTAAATCCTTCAAGATGATGCTACCTTCTGATGACCAACTAATAACGTAGTGTGTGCATGCATCAAGACCAAAGAAGATAACACCAATCATGTCTATGCTTTTGACTCTTGAGGCAGAACAAAAGGGAAAGTACATAAAGGAGAGGTGGCTGAAGCATCTAAAGCCTAAGTCATGCATTGTTCCAAGTTTTAAACATACTATCAAGGAGGGCATGCATATATTGTTACGTTTGTGCCCAAAGATAAAGAAAGATTAAAAATATGAAAATCTTAGACATTGGGTGATTTTATGAATGGCCTAATAAAATATCAATTTGCTGTGCAAGATTACATAAGTGGAGAATGTTGCTACCATATATATGTGGTAGTGAAGTGTGTGAACACAGTAAGGACCGTCGGGGCATTTTTTCCTTCACTAAGAGGTTTTTTATTCGTGCATTGTCTATGTCCATCACTCTAGGACTAACTTATCTTTCTATTGTACACTAAGTAATACTACTCTCTATTGTGTTCCTTTTGCTTTCTTTGTCTTCTTCAAGCTGCGTGTGTTTCCCAGCAACTCTATTTTCAACAATTGATATCAGAGCAAGTTGCATCCTTCCGAGCTTCGTCGCCAGCATCGCTAGTACACGCGTGCTCACTTTCTCACATTTGAGTGAGCTTTGGTGAGCATCAGCAGGTCAACAAATACTTCGGGCAGAAATTTTTTTAGTGCCGTTTTTTATATAACAGGTCTGTTACAATCTTCTTTGGGTTGTGCTATATAGCACGTGTTAGTCCTGCTTTGTTTCTGCTCTTTTCGAACAGTTTTTACATCAGGTGCAGGCATTCACCATAGCTGACAACAACAAATATGTATTCAAGATGTTTGTTGTTGAGGATAGATTGGATGGAGACAATTAGCCAATGTGGACTTACATGATGCAACATGTTCTTGTATCCAAGGGTGTTTGGAATCTTGTGCAGGATATTGATGCTCGTCCTAGTTCCGTGGATACGATGTTGAGGATGTTGCAGGTTTTGGTGGCAGAATTGCTCTTGCTAGAGCTGTTTTACCTACGACTGAGCATGCTGGTTGGGACGTAAGAGATGCACAGACTCATGTATTGATTGCACTGTTGAGAGGGGGAGGCCGGTTGCTTGGACAATTCAACAATTTCTCACATACATCACCATCAACTTGTCACCTTCTCTCACAGTCTAAAATACTGTGCAGAGGTAAAATGGCCGAGAGGATTATTATTTGCTAGTGCCTTCTTTTCAATTCCTAAAATTCCAATCTACAAATCATCATCAACTCACTATTAGTAAAATCAAATAGACGACACATAATCAACCATTAAGCTAGCTATCCCAATTGTAGTTAATCACATACAACTGGGGGGTATCCAGTTTCGTAGCATCCCTCCCACTAGGGATAGCAATTGTCCTCAGCTGCTCATTAGAGAATCAACTGGACCGTGAGTGATGAAAAGTGTGGAGAAGGCCTGGAGAGTTACAAAAAAAAAATTCAGGCATCCTCTCTAGGGTGGCCTTTGAAAGTTAAAAGATAGTGGTTATAAACCATGTCAGTGCGTGTGGTGGTGGTCTAGTGATCAACTATTTGTGCATAGATGAGTTGTTATTCTTGGTCCACAAGTGAAGGTGGATTCTCATAAATGTGATGTGTAGGTAGGGGTCCTTTGAAAGGTCTTAAAAAACTAATGTGGATTGCATTGTGAATATACCAATGTGAAGGTAAGTCTAAACAAAATGAAACGTCATTGATCATAGTAGAATTTTTGAGTGGACCATAAAAACGAGGAGCAAGTTTAACAAAAACATTAGTATCAACACTTTTGATCCTTCATTTTTCAATGCGAAATATAACATAATCACCTTCCTTAAACTGGTGTGCCTTGCAATTCTTGTTAGCATGCTTAGTGTAAAGTTCCTGTGAGTGTTTAATGGCAGAATGCACACTTTCATAAACATCATTAAAATTAGCAATAAAATCATCAATGATAGACACAACATTAGAAAGACGTGAAACAGGAGTAGGAAGTGAAAATTATCATCTTATGCATAAGTGTCAGGTATAGAATCAAATGTCAGGTATAGAATCAAATGAAGTGTCCGCAATGGTTGATAGATCATTAAGAGAGGGTCTTCAACTCAAAGAATCAGCTACAATATTTTTCTTACCAGGTTAGTATTGAATGTTGGGTTGGAAACTTTGAATGAAGACATCTCACTTAATATGTCTAGCATCTATCAAGGGTTGAGACAATAATATGAGATTTGTAAGCAAAGTTACGTATAAACTTCTTGTAATAACTGCATAGACAAAAAAGAACAAAGTTCATGCAAACTTTTGGATCTAGGGCACGACTGAATTGTTTCAATTTTCTTGGGGTCTACATGTATTCCCTTGTCTGATACAATGTGTCCCAATATTCAATCTCAGATTGAAAAACTGAACTCTTTTCAAGATTCAGGTACAAGTGGTTGTGTGCAAGCAGATCAAATATACGTGTTAAGTGCTCGTTATGCTCTTGTTCAGATTTACTGGATACAAGAATATTGTCAAAGAATACAATCACAAAATTGTGATGGTCAATGAAAATTCTATTCATCATGCGTGTGAATGTGGCTGGTGCATTTGTTGGACCAAATGACACGTCAAGAAATTCATAATGTCCAGTTTGTGTTCTGAAAGCAGTTTTGTAGACATCTTGGTCAAACATTTTGACTTGATGATACCCTAATTTGAGGTTAATTTTGTTAAAAATGTTTGCCTCTTTCAGTTTGTCTAACAAATAATCCACTCTGGGAATAAGAAACTTATTCTTTATGGTGATCTTGTTTTAAGCCATGTAGTCGATACACATACGAAAGGTTTCATTTTTCTTCATGACAAGAAGTACTGGAGCTTTGTATCGTGAACTACTAGGTCTTACAAGTCCTCGATCAAGCAAGTCAATAATTTGAGTTTCTATCTCCCTGTTTGCAGTGGAATTCACATTGTAAGGTACTCTACAAGGAGGTTCACTACTCGATATAATATCTATTTTGTTGTCTTCTGGATGTGAAGATGGAATTGCAAGTGGCAGGTCATGCATGAAACAACCCTTAAATTGTGAGAGAAAATCGTCATGTGAAAGTTATGTGAAATTTCAGTTTCAACGAAAATTTGATTTACCAGCACCAAATATGTTTTCCCTTGTTTTTGAATTGCTCTTTTGGCTTGAGTGTGAGAGAGAAGTGGAAATTTTTATGTGCTAGTGTTTCTTGGATGGAAAAATTTTGATTATTATGAGTGAGGAACATGGTACATGTTTTAAAAATTAATCAACAGATCAAATTCATGACGGACTGGCATTCCCAAAATCATGTCAAGGCCATGCAATGGTGCTAATAAAAATGTATGTGTTTGTGTAAATTCACCAATGCAAACTTCAACAGTGACTTGGGTCTTGCAATTAAAACGCTAATTATTAAAAACAGTTTTGACTTTGTGAGGTGAAGAAATTTTAGAGAGAGAGAGAGAGAGAGAGAGAGAGAGAGAGAGAGAGAGAGAGAGAGAGAGAGAGAGAGAGAGAGAGAGAGTTGTGCCAATCGTGTAAAAACAAAATTATGGCTATTGCCATCATCTAAAAGAATGGTGATATTTTCACCCTTGACTCTGCCTTGCACTTTAAACAAAATATGAGAAGATATAAGAGTACTTGAAGATAGGTTGTCATTGTGATCATAATCAGGATCATATTCCTCACCATAATTGGCTTTCACTTCATTGTCATTGGAATTAGCATCTTCAATGAGGTTAACTGTAGCAATGCTGAGACGGTTGTTGTTGAAAGGTCTTTGGTTTGGATTTTGGGTGACTCCATTAGATTGGCCATTGCTCTTAGCATGACCATTTGGGTACTTATCTGCATAGTGGCTATACTGGAAACATTTAAAACACTTCACCTTTTTGTTACTTTTAGAGTTTTGAGCGAGATGTTGGTTGCCTCGTTGCTGTGTGTTGTTGTTGTTGCCATAGGGTTGAGAAGTTGTTGCAGGGTTGTCAAATCTGTGTCTCTTAATAAAGGTTTTGGCTTTGATGTTTGTTCTTGTCAAAGTTAGGAGAGAAAGAAGCTCTCATGTTACGGTTAGTGTTACCAGTTTGTCCAGTGTGAGAAGGTTGTCCACCTTTCTTCTTCTTTGCATTAAGAGCCAAATTAATAGCCTTTGACAATGAATCTGGTTCAAACATATTTACCTCAACACCAATTTGTAGTGCTAAGCCATATATTTACTTATGCTTCAATTTCCTAGCGATCGACATGTTCAATAGCTTGCAATTGAATTAAACAGTTCCAAAAACAATCAGTGTAGTCATGGGTGAGGTGATTTGATGCACACTTTACCATTTCACGTTCGGAAAAATCTTCATGATGAGAATAGTCATCTGACTGACTAATCCATGCTAGAACGGTGCTAGCATCCTTAGTGCCATGAAAATCCTTGAAAGTGAAGGCTTTTCTGCTAGTTTTGTTTTGCTTTAGAGCAAGTGCAAATTCGATGCATGCAAAATGTAGTAATTTATCTTCAAGTTCTTGCCCTCGCATGTGTTCATATGTGAGAGGTTGTTGCACATTAGAAAGCTATTCAACAATTATGGGTGCCTGTGGAAGGTGTGCCATGATTGCGTGCTTTTTTTTTAAAAGAATAATTTTTTCTTTTTTCTTTTTTTAATGACTATGTAATAATAGATATATGCTCGACATATGTGTAGTACTAGGGGAAGTTGAGAATTGGCGTCCAGTTGAATAGGTTGTGTGCGAAAAATTGAAAATTGTCACTTCCAAGCTCCCTTCCCCTGTAGATGGCAATCGTCAATGGAAATTCTCCTTTTGATGGTTGGCAGTTGATCGATGTCCACTTCAAGCTCTCGGTAAAGTCTCGAAGGCTAAGAAAAATGAGCGGCTAAAATTTAAGAATTTTGGGTGACGTTGATTGTGGCTAAGGGGGAAGCCGCCAAAATTGGTGGAGATTGGATGGCCAAAGGAATCTAATTGTGGTTTTGGCAAGCAGTTGGAAGAGGGTTTAATTTAAATGACCAAAGGGGTATTAAGGTTTGGCAGCCAAAAGGGAAAATGAAGAGTAGTCAATCGAGGGATTTTGAGGGTGAGTTGCGTTGACTATGGATGATGGCGGCCAAGGTTTTATTGCTTGTATCCACGGCGATTGGCCAAGGAGATTGAAGGAGTGAATGGTTTTTTTAAAGCAATAGCCTTAAAAGTTCAATGGGCAGTCGAATGATGCTGATGATAGGCGGCTTCTTGCGTTCAATGACCAACCAAGGAGTTTGAAGCTTTTTGTGGAAGGAGGGCCGGGAACTGCCCCTAGCACTAGAATGGTAACCTAACAGGACATAAAAGTGTCCTTTCAGGGTTTTGGGAAAAAATTCGAAAACCATAGTAGATCCACTCATTTTGAAAAATCCTTTCATGAGCTTATAGTTCAATAACTACTACATATTAAAAAAAATGAGAAACTTGTCATTTTTCTCATCCCTTGGTCACTACAAGCCTCCAAAGTTGATGGACCAGTGCATCTTTCCCAAAACAACAATTTCTTGCGGTTAATTGCATATAAATAAGAGTGGAGATTTTTGTAGGACATGAGATAAAATGCCCCGTTAACTTCAATGGGTTGGTGACCGAAACATATGGTTGCTTTTACCTCACTAATTTTTTTTGGGCAAAAAAAATAGGTACAAAAAAGTTGCATTTTTGCCATTCTGCGGACCTATCATCAAAGTTTCTATAGTCACGCTCAATACAAATACTATATACATGTTTTATTAGTTCCCTTTGGGCCTCTGGATTCAAAAGGAGCCATGGAGCATGTCAAAAGGATAATGGATCTCTTACAATTGGAACCTTGGGGGCAATGATAAAGTGCTAAATACAACAAACATGAAAAAACTGGGTTTAGCATTATGACCTCTAGAAACCCATAGAAACTACTCGATATCTAGCCAAGTTTGTAGTCTATGATTAGATATGGTCACTACCTACAAAATACACACAATTGGCCTAATAAACTAGCAATATTGAGAAAGTTATACTCGCTACTCTAAAATGTATCGTATTCTTCAACAATAAAAAAACTCAACCATCATTATATACTATGCTATATAGCATATTAGGTCCCCCAAAAATCAAGGAAGATTAGCTTTATGTTATACATTACACTTACACAATCAAAATTGAATTTGGATATCAAGAAAGCCACCAAAAAAATCATAAAAGTGCTAATTTGGGCCAAAAAAAACAAGATTATGCAATTCTTGTAAATTGGTCATAACTTTCTACAAGCATCAAAACATGTTGAGAACTATAAAGGCCTAATCTCTAGCCATCTAAACCTTACAAACATGAAGTTTAGAGTGGTATAGTTGCCAAAAAATGAAAAAAAGCAAAAAAAGGACCCGTTTTTTTCACACAGTTTAGGTTCAAAAATGTTGTGCAAGAGTAAGGTTAATGGTGAGATCCATACTCAAAAATAAATGCTAAGTTTTTTTCAGCTCATAAGGAAAATTTGTGGATATATAGCACCTAGAAATTCATTTTCATACTCTTCAAATAATTCAAGCAAAATGGTCACTTAACAGGACACAAAAGTGTCCAAGGACATAAAAGTGTCTTGTTACCATTCTAGTGCTAGAGGATATTTCTTTTAACTTGTTGGATGGATGACTGACCATAGGTAATTTGTTTGTAGCCACACCTTTTTAAACTTAAAAGGTGTGAAAAAGACATGGCATGTAGCGAGCACGAGACATCGACTTCGTGAGAGAGAAGAAGTACGAGGGCAACTTGCAAAGCTAATTTTGGGCCGCAAGACAATAGAAGAGATTGCTCCACCACTCAAGGTGCCCGTTTTGATGCCTTTTTTGCACGATTTGGTGACGTTCGACAGTAGAGGATTTTTGCAGCAAGGACTGATTCCCACTGAGTCTAGACTGTGGAGTTTCCAAGGGTAGCCATAGTGTAAATCCCAATCAAATAGCTTCCCCGCCAGTCAAGTTTCAAAAAAAAAATTACCCTTCTTTTTTCTCTTTGTAAGCCAGAATCGACCTTGTTAAACTTTTAGAAAGCCGCCTCTTTCCTTCTCTTGTCCATATAGCTTCACATATCCATTAAATTTAGCATTTATCTCAAAATAAATGTTGCGCATACTCGTTTTTGACTGTTGTTAAGCCGAAGTTTGATGGTTGATTGCCAATTAATTACCGATTGATCCGAGAGAGGGGGAGACTGGTTGCTTGGACAATTCAACAATTCCTCACAGACATCACCATGAACTTTCCACCTTCTCTCCCAAATCCAAGTATACACACACCTAAACTAGACGAAACACACACACACACACACACACACACACAAAGAGAGAATTGATTTGACAAAGATAGAGTGTAAGAGATGTAGACAAAATTAGAGGGTACAGAATTCTAATCTACAAATTATCATCACCTCACTATTAGTAAAATCATAGACAACACATAATTAACGAGCAACTTATTTCTATAGGAAAAGTCATTTCTGACAGTTCTCTTGTGCAGAATGTTCTTGATGCTTTACCAAACTCTTACCGGATTATTGCTGGTACTTAGAGACTTATGACCCAAGGAAATCCATAAGTTTTCAAGTTTGATGCATTATGCATATTGTTGTTGCAAGAGTCACTTTCAAGGAAAAACAAGGCTAAACAACATGCAATTGAACAAGCTTTTATTGCTGCTCAGAAGAAAAGTGGTAATAGAAATGTAGCCACTTCTCATGGTTCTTCGGCAAAGTGGAAAATCACCTGTTTCCAATGCTTCTGCTGGCAACCCCTCGTTTGGAAATACTAGTGAAAAGAACAAAAAGAAGATGCATTGACCTTGATCTAGCAGTGTCCAAAATTAAAGGCAAAAGAGCCTAAGAAGAAAGAGGCTAGTTCCACTACAAGTGCAGCAATCTTATGATCCTTCTGTCCATTATGCATCATGTCAGTTGGTTACTGTAGATACTCATGAGTGGTACTTTGACAATGGTGTTATAAAGCACATTACCTCTCATCGTGACTTGTTTTCCTCTCTTGAGGATGTCCCTCATGGGAATTCAATCACTTGTGCCAACAATGCCTCTTATTCGGTCAAAGAAGCTGGAAAGATTGTGTTGACTACTATGAATGGAAGTTCTATCACACTTACTAATGCAATTTATGTACCTCGGATAAAAAAGAACCTTCTGTTTGTATTCACACTTGCTAGACTTGGTGTTGTTGTGAAATTTGTGGATGACAAATGTACAATTCATGATCTCAGTTTTGGTGATGAAATTGTTGCATCTAGCATTTTTATGTTATGGGCTAGATAAATTTACTTTGTATGACAAGTGTGGACAGAATTTTGCAAATGCAGTTGTAGATTCAAAGATTGTTTCAGATGCAAAACTTTGGCATGCACGTTTTGGGCATCTGAATTTTGCTAGTTTGCTACGTTTGCAGAAATAGGATATGGTTGTTTCTTTTCTACCTCTTGAAGCATGTTTGTGAAGGATGTATTTTGGGTAAGATGCAGTATTCGAAGTTTCCAAAGGGTAATTCGGTAAGGGATGATAGTTCTTTTACACTTGCTAATGCACTTTATGTACCTAGGATAAAAAGAACCTTTTGTCTGTATTTACACTTGCTAGACATGGTCTTGTTGTAAAATTTGTGGATGGCAAATGTACAATTCATAATCTCAATTTTGATGATAAAATTGTTGCATCTGGCATTTTATGTTGTGGTCTGTATACACTCACTTTCCATGACTAGTGTGGGCAAAATTTTACAAATGCAGTTGCGAATTCAAAAAACGTTTCAGATGCAAAACTTTGGCATGCACATTTTGAGCATCTAAATTTTACTAGTTTGCTACGTTTGCAGAAATATGATGTGATTGCTTCTTTGCCACCTCTTGAAGCACCATTGAAGCATGTTTGTGAAGAATGTATTTTGGGTAAGATGCAACATTCAAAGTTTTCAAAGGATAATTCAGTAAGGGCTATATGTAGGTTGCAGCTTGTGCATAGTGATGTTTGTGGACCTATGCAAACTCTATCCTTAAGCAATTGCCTATACTCCGTGACTTTCATTGATGATTACTCCAGGCATGCATAGGTTGTATCCTCTTAAAGCTAAGTCCGAAGTGTTTATGTGCTTCAAGCAATTTCTGGCTATGGCTGAAAATGTCTATAAATGTACTATGGCCACCCTCCATTCAGATCGAGGGGAGTATATGTCTCATAAATTTAATGCATTTTTGGTTAGTCGTGGGATAAAACGCCAACGTGCAGTATCGTACACCTAAGCAAAATGGTGTTCCTGAAAGGAAAAAAACAGATCGCTTACGGAGATGGCACGATGTATAGTCAAGAGTCAAGCTTTACCACATCTGTTTTGGCTTGAAGCTATCATGTGTGCTACTTATGTACTTAACAAGTGTCCTACGAAAGCTTTGCATGACTCCATATGAAGCATGGCATGATAGAAAGCCATCTATTAATCACATGCGCGTTTTGGTTGTTTGGCTTATGCATTGGTGCCACAAACACAACGCAAAAACTTGGAGGATAAGGCTATCAAATGCATTTTTGTTGGGTATAGTGCTGAAAGCAAAGGTTACATAATGTACTATCCAGAAACAAAGCGTATCTTGGTTTCGCGAGATGTTGTGTGTTGACCACTGGGTCAACAACACGACATAACTCAATAGTCTTATTTTTTGAGAGTTATGAAATGCTGCGGATTCTGGTTAGAAACATGATTTGTAATTAGTAGTTAGTCTAGTTGCAGAAGTTGGGGTGCAATGGCACTTCCAGACTGTACATACAAATCCATTTTACCCCTTGAATCTTATTTTCGGTTTAACCTATGATAGCCTTAGTTTTAAGCTGCAGCCGACTGTGTGTGAGAGAAGAACAGAGAGAGTGTGAGCTTCATCTTGGCGCTACTCCCCGATCACTCATCACATTGGAGATCTGACTGCACATCAAGAGCTACACATCAACGCCAAGCATTCCTCGCGGAATGGAGAAAACACATTGACGCATCTACGAGCTAGTTCTCGTCGTAACTGTATCAAACGATGTCTATTCTTTGCTTGCAAGTAGTCATTGGAATCGTGGCGACATAAGCTACGCATAGGTACTCATATATTTGAGTTTTGGGCACTTTCAAAATCTGGCTCTATCTTCATAGGCTGAGGGTTTTGAGTGTAGAGGCTTTGGGATAGGTCTATCCTAGTAAGGGGATGGTGTTCCTTAAATTTCGTACGATTCTAGCATGGTTTGATGAGTTTCCTTCCGTTTGTGTGTATGCTTGTTGGATGGTGTTGTTAAGAGTAGTGAGATTCTAGATTGCCTTTCTAGTGTTGTATGCGTGGGATGGTCTCAGCCTGACAAGCTAAAGAGATTGCCTCCGTGCGCCTTTCGTGTCATCTGTGTCCTCGATTGACATTATGTTGATCTAGGTTGTGTTGCATGCACTTTATAGGTGTTGTGATTCGCTCCCGCAACATTGTGTCTATTTTGTTCGGCCCTTGCTCTCATGTAATAGAGACAATAATGTAAGCTCACACGACATTTATGAGTTTGTTGCCTCTTTTCAATGATGGAAATTTGAATGTAAATTCGAATGCGGAAAATGTATTACAGATCAGCCTATTACTGATGCAGATGTACATGATATAGTTGATGTGAAAAGGCCTAAGAATGAGCAAGCTAGAGGCATGCCAAAATGGCTAGAGCATACTTTTCGTGACAGTAAACTGGATGTACCTTTGTCTAGTCGTACTCGTTGAGGTTCTCGCCATGCATCTTATGCATCAAATTGTTATGATTTGGCTGTTTCAACCTTACATCTTGGGTTGTCTTTGTTATGATTTGGCTGTTTCAACCTCTGTCTTTTGATGAAGCATAGAATTCTAAAAATTGGATGACTGTCATACAATCACACATGGACTTTATGTGATTTGCTTCTTGGCAAAAAGGCCATTGGTACGAAGTGGCTTTATAAGTTGAAACGTAAGCTGGATGGTGAAATTGATGCTAAAAGACGCGACTTCAACAAAAAGGCATAGATTAAGAGACTTTTGCTCCCTCTTGTCGTATGACTACAAAGCGTTTTCTATGTGCATTGGAAGCTCATTTTGGATGGGTTGTACTTCAATCAGATATGTTACTGCTTTTTTCAATGGTGACATATTTGAAAAAGCTTATGTAACCTAGCCTCACGGCTTTGTCATTAAAGGGCATAAAGATAAAGTGTGCAAACGTAAGAAAGCTTTTGTATTGGTTGAAGCAATCTCCTCCTACTTGGTATGAGAAAGCTGACACTCATTTTATTATCAAGGTTTTTCTAACAGTCTAGTAAAAAGCACTTTGTATGTAAACTGTGAGGGCGATGTACTTCTCATTGTTGTTCTATATGTGGATAATTTGCTCATCATTGGCCCGAATGAGGCACATATTGCTGAATTAAAGACTGATTGAATGCTACTTTGAAGATGAAAGATTTCGGGTTGTTGTAACATTCAATTTAAGCAACATGATGGCAATATTGCCTTGTGTCAGACAAATTACATAGAGACATTGCTATGTAAGTTTGGACTTGAGGATTGCAAACCTATTGCCACTCTTATGGAAGCACGTTTGAAATTGAGTCTTCATGATGCTGGTGATCTTGTCGACGTCACTCTTTATCAAACTGCTATTTGTGGATGCCTTATTTATGTATGCAACACGAGTTAGGATATTCAATTTGCAGTCTCACAAGTCAACAGAGATTTATGCGTGGTCCAGGGTCGAAGCATTAATAGGCTGTCAAGCAGATCTTTCTACTTGAGTGGCACTTTACATCTTGGGTTGTCAGATTGGGCTCGTTGTTCTAACACGCAAGTATCCACTAGTGGTTTTTTTTTCATGCTTGGTAGTTTATGCATATCATGGTTGAACCTACTGTGACCACTTTTAGTTGTGAGGGTGAGTACATGACAATCTCAGCTACGAGTGTGTATTGGCTCAAATGCCTTATGGCTACTTTAAGTGTTGGATACGACACTACCAACAATATCTACACTGACAGTCGGTGTGCATTGGCACTCCAAGGAATGCAAATTTTCATGTTCGATCAAAGAACATTGAGGTGCATTACCACTATGTCAGGGAGAGACTCTCAACAAGAGAGATTAGCTTGGCTTATGTGCCAACACATGACAACCTCACCGATCTTTTCACAAAGGCATTGTCTCGTAAGAAGTTTGAAGCTTTCCAGAAAATTTAGGCTTACTCCCCTTTGTGGACTGATTATGATTGCTCTAGGTAAGGGGATATACAAGCAAACCTATATACCCTAGTAAAAAATTATCCTTTTTTTCTTCCCTTGTGTGTGTTTTTAAAGGGTGACACAAGCCTTGCAATCTTAGGACAGGAGAGAAAGTTGTGCTCCATGAATTGTTTCTGCTCAATTGGACATTCAAAAGTAACATATTACACTTTATGGGGCAATGTGGTTTCAACATGTTACTTGAATGCTTCACACAACCCAAAGCCCGAAAGAGACTCCCTACAAAGATTCAAATCAAGTATTCAAGGTACAAATTGGTTATACTCTTCGACGAGTGGAGTGGTCATAAATGACAACTTGTTGATACTCATCTGTCTCTATCTGCATTTAAAAGAAATAATCAGAACAACCTCTCTCTCTCTCTCTCTCTCTCTCTCTCTACCCTCAGGACTAAGTAACACCCATATTTAAGGGAGGGGGGGGGGGGGGGGGGGGGGGGGGGGGCAATGTGATCAAAGGCGTAGAAGCTCACGCGCGAAAGCAGAGGAAATCGCAGTCGCAGCAGTCAACTCAAAAACTAAACCTGGATGGGCACTAAACCTGGACAGCCTGCAAAATGCATATCACTTCACAATATAAGGCCATAAAAACGCCTAGGCATACATGATGCGCGCATGGGTGAAGTGGTTAGCCTATATGACTCTCAATCCGGACTACAAGGCCACCGGTTCAAAACCCGCCAACGCACCTCGTTTTTCCCGCTGGCCGAGTTTACTGCGCCTCGCTTTTTGTGCGGCCATGTTTAGCGCGCCTCGAGATCCCGCCCCTCAACACGGACCGTCGATCCCATTACTCCACCCGCATTAAATATGGGTGTTACTTAGTCCCAAGGCTCAACTAACCCCGAGACTCCGAACTAGGTGTTTCTTAATGACTGGTTTCCGTCCTTTAAAAAAAAAAAATTGTTTTTGGAAAGTTCAACTCCCTATGTGTAGTGCTTTGCTGAATTCCTTTTTTTGCCATTCAACTATGGAGATAGACGGTGTTGGCCAAACAACGCAAGCCCCTTAGGAATTTAATAGCCATTGCATACCCAAAAGACCATATCGGAAGCTAGGAACCACCTGTCTTGACACGGAATTAAGGCACACATCAACCAATGTACTTTAGGAAAAGAGCTTCCCTCTTCACCAATTCCCTCTTCAGAACCACAAGTTTAAAACATACATCTCTCACAAACCATATGGGCTTCCACAACTCTCTCTACATAAAATTGCATGCAAGTTGCCATACATTGCACACTGCAGGAAATATGCTGTATCTACAGAACCATAACTCCAAATTGGATGCTTCAAAGCTTTAAAAATTTGTTTGCAATCTCTGCACCAAAGATGTTGAACATGGCTAAATCCAAAAATGTACACAACTATGTGCAAGATTAGCATGAACAGGACGACAAAGCAAAACTATGAATAGAGAAGGCTAGTCGAGGGCAAAAACTGCCATCCAAGCAGACCTACCGACTCCATGGTTGACTCTATGGCACCTTTTAAGCCTTCTTTTCTGCCAACCCTAGAGTATTCAGGCAAAGTATAAGAACTCCCACTTCACATCTTGGAGTTATCTTTCAGATGTTTTTCCTTATATCTCACTAGTGTGAGAGGAGAGTCTCCTTGAATTCCCTTTCTTGTGGGTATTCCCTCGCACATGAGTTCCCCCTCATTCCGGGTTTTACAACTAGTAATAGGTAAAAAAGTGTCATTTGGGCAACATTTGGCTCTCAATCATCAATGGATGCTATACTTGCATTACCCTCTTGCTGAGGCATTGAAATTACTCATAGAAATCTTGTATCATATTACACAGAACGCTGTTTGTGACTTGCCAGAAACAGAAAACATTTCAAGACGTTTCAAGGAAAGGGAAACCGCGTTTTGTGCTTGTGGTTTTTTCCACAAATTTTCGTGAATCTACTACACTTGGCTTTCACCATATTCTGTCGTGAGGGCTGCTTTGTAAATTATGGAACTTTGCATCAGCATCTAGCTCTATGATAACGGTACAAATGAGCACTCTGAGTCATACGCTACTTCTGCTAGTGGATCTGCTTGTGATGCACATGCTGAGGCGGATGATGAGGACTGGACTTTCTAGAGGATGTGTGGCATATAGCTTGTAGGACCTAGGCTCATGAATTTGATTGATTAGTGAGCCATTGTAAGTCCCAATATTTCAAATTTTCAGTTATTTAAGATTATATTGAGCCGTGAGCCTTTACTCTTGACAACTTTCGGCATTTTTCTTTGATAATTCATGCTTGATGCATGATTGCAAGTGCGTTTATGATCCATGGCATATGTGACTATGCTTCTAACTTCTGTAGTATGCCCTCCCAGGAGCTAGAGTACCAAGTAGTACCAAGAGAAGCTTGGGACCGTGGAAGCGAAGATATCCACCACCCAAGCAGCTTAGCGGGTTCCTTGATCATCATTGTCGTTCTCTTCTTCAAAACCATCAATAAAAAATCTCTCAATATACCCCTAAAATTTCAAAAATTCCCAATGTATCCCTCATATTTGGCAAAATTTCCCAAACTGTCGTTCAATTTTTACAAAATACCCCTCATTAACCTCACAAACATCTCCTAAGACATTTTTCTTAACAACTCTTCATAGGAAGATTGGTTCTCTCTCAGTAGAAGATGATAGAACTAGGATTTTGAATGGTATTGTGGCTCTCAAGATGAAATCGTTAGATACGAATGCCTCGATTTGTAGCTCATCAGTGAATCATTTTGTTTTGGGACACTTAAAGATAGTTCAACAATTAGGGAACTCCATTAAAATATGATACAAAGTACGTTGGGAATTTTGGTAAATTTCAAGAGTATTATGGTACTTTTTATAAAAATCAATAAAAGTTTACAGCAAAGAAAAGGAAAGGAATCTATAGGGCTTTGGTTATAAGCTTTACAAGAAGAAGCTCCACAGCTTAGTAGTATCTAGAATACTAGTAGAGGTTTTCAAATTCCTAATAGTCCAATTAGATGACCTCTTTAATCCCTGAATTAGCTTCAACTTCTCCTACACAGTTGTAGAGCTTGAAAAGAGCTACATTTTGATTAAAAAATCGGACCTCGTATAAGCAAGTTATGCCCAACTTAGTGAAGCCTACTCCCTCCCTTTTCTGAGATAGTAACTTTGAATTTCTAAAAGGAGGAGGAAGAGTTCAAAGTATGGGAGTATCAACGTGGAGATTTGGAGGTGGTTCACATTGTCCATCCAATAATGAGGCACAAAGACGTGAGCTTTATGTGGTGAAACGCTATTGGGCAAAAATAAGGTCATACTTTTCCGGACCGACCCTCGCTATGGGTGGCCTCACCCCCCCTCGACATTCACGTAGTCTACAAACTTTTCAGCAAAAAAGCTCTAAGAGGCTTGATCTCATGACCCCACGCTTAGAACGCCAATGCCTTACCACCACTTCATGATTGCTCGATGTCTCAAAAATGGCAGTGCAACACTAGTGTTAATACAAGGGAGTAGAAAAGCGAAAACGCTTATCGCTGCGTTTGCGCAGTCTGAACCCGCCCACCATGTTCTAGGCAAATGAATATTCTAGGCCATCATGTTCGCTACCACCGTAAGCTGTATTTTGCTGTTTTGGGCCTCGTAAAAGGTCTTGTGAGATCTTAGGAAAATTCCATGCACTTATATAGTGGCATTCATCTCCCGGTACTTCCTTAGCCATGAGCTCACTTCCTTGCATGCCTCATTGTCCTTTGACACGTACTTTCTCTCTCTAATATAGTCATTTTTAGAAAGAGAAAGGCCATGATAAAGCCTAAGATATATCAAAATTGAATTTTGATGACATTGTTCACAAGCTCATCATGGCTTTGTTAAGTTGTTTTAGCAAGAGCCACCTTGAGCAAGTAAATTGCACTTGCGATAGATAACTTCCCAAGGATTCAGGAAGTTTGACATTTGATTACTTGAGGGTCAAGATATAGAACTTCCACACAATAAGTTATGAAACTCACACTCATCAAGACAACGTTAAAAAAGGAAAAATAGGGGACATTCCAAACTTTTGCAAATTCGAAAATTTGACTGGCCATATACAGCAATTAGTCAAAGCTTAACAGAGCCATGATGTGCTTAAGCACATGACAATGTGTTTTAGTTTATGTTGGTAGTGGAAGTAGACCTCTTTCACACTGTGGTAAAATATTGGCCCGTCACTAACATCACTCCTCTTATCGTTCCGTGGGTTCGGCTCGTATTCATTGGTTTGCCATGTTTTAGACCTCTAGCTTGATTGTGAGGATTAGTTTGTTGAGTTCCACTAGTCCGCTTGGAATGCCAGGTTTTATAATGCTAGCTTGAGATGATGGGTTGCTGAGTTTGGCTTGGTTAGCTACCGAATCTTGATTGTTTTCCTTGAATACCCCGCATCAAGAAACCAATGAGCTAGGTACTGCATGCTGCTTGCTCTGCTCGCAGGCTCATGACTCCATTGAGTTGTTTTAGCGAGAGCCACCTTGAGCAAGTGAATTGCAATCGTAATAGCCAAAGGAAGTTTGATGTTGACTACTTGTAGATCAAGATATAGGACTTCCACAAAGTAAGTTCTGAAACTCACAATCGTCAAGTTAAAATAGGAAAAGTAGGGGAAAGCCTGCACACATGAGAGATTGAAAAAACGCTGCGGGAGGCCTATGGCTTCGAAGCTCAACCACAGCACTATGGTTTCTCTTTAAATTTACAGAATACGCTATCTTCACTTGCCATTGTGAAAAGTAAATTGCACACAACGTTTCCGGAATCAATCTATTTTTTGCCTTTTGCCTGTTTTTAGTCTCTTTCAAAACCTCTTCTGACTACTCAATGAGAAGCTGCGTTTTTCAACTTTCTCATGTGTGGAGGCTTTCCTGGCAGCTTGGTTTCTTGGTGATTTTTGAGCTATTGACTCGACTGTTACCGTCATGTCTATGCTCAATAGGAACCATGCCAATACAGCTACATTTCACACGAGATGCACCAAAGCGGGGCAATACCATGATGTTGAACTCTTAATATTAAGTCTATGTGAGATTATGCTCGTCACAGGTGAAATCCCTCAATGAGCAGCAAAGGAGTACTATGCACAAGTAGTTGTCATAGCGTGTCATGTTAGCTTCAGCAAGTTGTATAACCAAAATAAAATATAACAAAAACACCTCAAATTACTTGTCAAGTATGTGAATGGTAACAAATAAAATCTTGGCTTGTTATTCATACCGTTGTGCGAGTTGAGTTGTCTCCAGGTTCTTTGTTAGGGTCAACCTATGTCAAAGCCAAACACAAATCACTGGATCAAGAAAACCTAACCAAGGTAAAATTCCAAAAGCTAACCAAAGTAGAAATGGTATCTTCTCGTACACTGAGTATCTTTCTATCCTTCTTGTTCTTAAGCAGTAGGCCATCAACACTATCCGCAACAACCTACAACAAAAATTATAATCGATTTCAAGTAACATAAAAGACATTCCAATTTACAAGGGCAAATTCCATTAGATAAATGCGCACCTGATAGTTTGAAGATGAATTTGAACAAGAATTCAATGTCACCCTGTGAAAAAGAGATCAATCAAAAACATTTTAATAGAACAAATGGTAAGCAAAGGAACACTACTATGTTCAGGAAATAACAAAATGGATCGGTTGAGCTGTTCCGTTCTAAATTCAAGTACCAATCTTCCAACTCAACTAGACCAAATGAACAACTCTCTCTCTCTCTCTCTCTCTCTCTCTCTCTCTCTCTCTATATATATATATATATATATACATATGTATATATATATATATATATATATGTATATATATATATATATATATACATATATATATATATATATATATATATATATATATATATATATATATATATATGTATATATACATATATATATATATGTATCTATATATACATATATATATATATATGTATATATACATACATATGTACATATATATATATGTATATATACATATATATATATATGTATATATATATATGTATATATACATATATATATATATATGTATATATATATATGTATATATATATATATATATCGGCTATCGGCCAGATACGCACATCTTCACACCAGCTGCGGATCGAGACTGGGAGATATAGCGGAGTACCAGCAGAGGCCAGGACATGCCCCCTGTGTGACATCGAGCCTGAGACAGAGTTGCACTACACATGCCACTGCCCCGTGTACTACGAGATACGAGGCCGCTTCAATTGCTTGTTCAGAGAGGGCTTTGGACCATTCTCCAGAGTCATGCAGTACGAGGATCTAAGATGCTTGGGTTTGTTTTTGCTCGAGCTACGCAGACACAGAGAGAGCCTGATGAGAGGAGAGGCTAGCCAATCTCAGAGACACATCACAGATTTCTTTAGAGCTGCCACTGGACACCCGGAGGAGTTACTACCACAGCAGAGCTCGTCGTCTCACACCAGAGGCACACTGATCGACCGAGCGCCTGAGCTGGGGAGATCCAGACGCCCACGACTACGGAGGACTACACAGCATCGGCGGAGGCTGCATCAGAGGATTCGGATCACTTTGGCTCGACATGCACGACGCCCGGTCAGACTATTGACCATGGAGGAGATTGATGAGATCCGCCAGCGACCGATGCTGGATCTCTTGTTCTAGCTATCCCAGCTAGCTGCTTAGTTCACACCTAGTAGTTTAGGATTCCATAGTATTTTATTGTGACATTTGTCATTTCATTTTTGTCATCTTGTTACTTTGACTTTGTATCAGATCCACCACATTGTAACTTTCTGGTCTCATAGGTCACTTTGGCCTTTTGAAGATGTTAATATAACATTTCATTTCATTTCATTTCTCCAACAGCGGGGACTCATCAGCAACGTACGCAAGACCTACTGCCAAGATAAGTCACTACAGAGGGACGCCCGGTGACAGAGGCATAGCCGTGGCTCATGTTTACATGGCATGCAAGCAAGACGGAGCCCATGAGGGAGGTATCTGAGTGGGTAGGTGACACTGGCTCCAATTTTCTTTGGTGAGGGCTCTAGGTGAAGAGTCCCTCCATGCACAACAGGCAAGATACAAGAAAAGCAAGCAAGCAGCGAGTCATCGGGCGGCCACGGGGGCACAATGCAAAGTGTCTCCCCTCAGCATTCACCATCAAACGAGGGCACCGGTTGGATCGTCCTCCAGATATGCAGCTTCTCAACAGTTAGGCTCATCAGGAGTCGTCAAGCAGCTTGTGAAGAACACAAGCGGACCTGGAGTCAAATGTGACCATCATACAGTGAGCTTTTAACTTGGTCTTGGTACGGCTTGGCAGAGCGGTCCAAGGTTAGGGGCCAACTCAAACAAAGATACAGCCTCCGCAACCAACATGGACGGCGAGGTGACATTTCAGCATTGGCACCTTAAGCCTGCATGGAACAAGCTACGAGTCACAGCGGGAGTGGCTCATCTTAAGAATGCAAAGCATCGACACTTGGACCCCAGTGGTAGGGTCACTCGCAGTGTGACAGGATGTCCCTCGTTCAGAAAATGCAACCAACACCATGGGTTTTTGAATTGACGATTACAAGGAGTGCGATCCTTCACAAAAACATCCACGGCAAGTGCAAATTGTCTAGAAGGGCCTGGGAACCCTTGTTCAGGATTCACAGGTGGAAAGAAAAGCAAAGTTGTTCAGCGGCCGTGTGGATTGGGACCCCTCGGTCGTTAAGCAATGGTGCAAGCTCATCCAGGTGTACAGAAGACATGCCATGGGAAATCGGAACATCACTTCGCGCCTTGGATGGAGGGCATGTGGGGAATACTCCATCCTCATGGAACCTTGCTGGGACTGGACAGAGACCACATCAGAGGAAGTGAGAACACGTACAAGGATGCTACCACAAATGTATTGACATCAAATAGAGTGCAACGAAGCCGCGAGTTCTAAACTGCCCGGAATAGGACGGGGCAGCTCATCTTTCTAAGTATCTTTGGATCGGTATGCGACAATTCAAGACGTGTTGACTTGAAGTAAGACAACACCACAGAAAGCCCATCGCTAGCCAGTGTTTATCTTAAGATGACCAAGGCCTACTCCACCGCAGCACAAGGCGAAGGAGGAAGAGCCGAGGCTTCTTCACAGTCAGGGACGATGAGATGTTTCCATGCATGTAGTCCAGAAGGACTCATCGAGGTTAGGCTGGATAGCCACCTCCCAGCAGTGGCAGCACCATCGAGGCACGTGCCAGAGAGAGCCCTCCTCCCATCAACACCATCATCAAGGTAGGTGTCAAAGAGTTGGCCCTTCTCCACACAGTTCGACAAACAAGCCCGCGAAGGAAAGCGCTGCACTAGATCAGCATGAGGTTGAGAGTACCTCTTGAGGAGGATTCAATCGGCAGGTGAAGGCACAGAGTTTGGATCCTAGCCCAATGCTAAGCGGGTGAGCCAAGCAGAGCAATATCCCCCAACTCAATCAAGACGCAAGCAACAACCAAAGCCCCACAACTTCACAAGCAAGACCGAGTGCCTCTAGAGTATGAGGCTGCACACAGAGCCCCTCAAGACAACAGCAGGGACTTCATAAGCAAGCCAAGTTGCCAACGTGCCTGTGGACCATCAGGCTACACAGGATTATCATCAGTGAAGCTGAGGACCCAAAACGACTTGGGTGGACCGTGCACCAAGGCGAAAGTCGGGGACTCGAAACGACTTGGGTGGACCGCGCAACAAAGAGAAGCCGGAGCCCCAAGAGTGGGTGGACCAAGCACCCAATGAAGCGTGAGACCCAAGACTGGGTGGGCCAAGCAAAACAACGAAGCTAGAGGCCTACGAGCACGCGGGCCATGCATCTCTTTTCAGCAGAGAGCTTTCGGGGATAGCCCCCCATTAAGAAGGCTCAACCACATGAGGAAGGCCCCTCAAGAAAAGGCCGAAGGCTGCGTGAAGCCTTCAAGTGGCGTGGTTCCGGAGAATAGCGTTGCTCATGTACTAAAGCCAAAAACAAACCTAAGCAAAGTCGGCACATCTTTAGATAGAAGAAGGGCAAGCAAGCTATGTCAACTCAACAGGGTGACATAGACCCATCAAGCACATGCACCTACATTCGGCTCAGACAGGAGCCCCAACAGGTAAAGACATGAAGGAAAGACCCACATCCAGCTCAAAGAGGAGCCTCAACACGTACATAGGTACGTGGTGCGTCCACATCGGGCTCAAGAGAGGAGCCCCTACCTACATTCATTCGAATCAACCACGCAACACCCTTCATCAAGATCGCAACGGATCCAAGCAAAGGAAAATCACGAAGACCGGAGATGAGTGATTCTCAACTTTGCCTTTCGCAGGCCACCGAAGTCAGAATTGTGAAGAACAAGCCGAAGTTCTTCAAGAGCAAGAAAGACAGATTTGAGCATCCAGGCTCACCTAAAGAGAAGTCTTAAAGCAGGCTACAAGGGCAGAAGCGGGCTGGCCATCTTGTTCTTTTTGAGTTACCTTCTTCAAGTCTTGCCCTCAAGTATGCAAGACTCAGATCTGAACACTCAGGTTCAACAGAGTCCCTGAAGTATGTCAAAGTTACAAGGGACCAATGGGATTCTACCTCAGCGGGCGGCAAAGTCTCAGGAAAACCGGAACACTCGCTGCTGCTCCCGCACGCTCCCCCCCCCCCTCCCCCCCCTCCCCCGTTGCTCCTTCCTCCCCCCCTCGCCATCGCTCTCCTCTGCTCCTTCCTCAGAAGCCCCCTCGACCAACCCAGCTGAGCCCACCATCCGACTTGCTCTTTCACCGACAGAGCCAACGAGCCTCGCAGCAGAGGTGGAGCGCCTCCAGGCGACCTCCGTCATCTGCAAGATTCTCAGTACCCAACCAAGCAGAGGAGAGCTGCGCGATCTTCTCCAGACCCGCCTTCTCGCAAAGGTGAGCAAGATCTTGGACATTCAGATTCTCGGACGAGGCTACTATCATATCGAGTTTAAGACCTCCGAGATGGCGTCCAAGGTCATTGCCATGAGTCCCTTGACCATCCGAGCAGTTCGAGCCCACTTTCCACAATGGAGACATGGTTTTGACCCTGCTTCAAATGTTCTGGTAGAGGAGGCATACATTCCCATCTCCGTCTGCTTTCCTGGTTTGCGGAGGGAGTACCTACCACTTTTGTCCAGGATAGCCTCAGCGATTGAGACTGTCCTGGAGACTCCTCGCACGGCAGCCTCAGTAGCTGCTAAGGCGGCCGGCATTCCCTCGGTTCGCGTTCTGGTTAGGGACACTCACACTCTCTCGAAGGTCATCCTACTTCCTCGGGTGAGTGGAGGTTGGTTTAGACACAACGTGGAGTATTTGGGCCTCCCGAATCAGTGCTTCATTTGTCGACAGATGGGCCATCTTGCGAAGGCCTGTCCACGGAGGAGGCCGTGACCTACACCACAGGCCCAGCCCCAGCCTGCAAGGGCTGGCCAACAGCCACATGCAGAGACATAGAGCACACAGGGAGAGCCACCCTCCGAGCTTGGGGCTCCAACGGGCTCCAACGGAGAAGGGATGGCATTAGGTTTGTGGTCAACGACGGAAGGGGCCACAGTGACAACCTGGCACTTAGGGTGGTCCTCACGCGCCTGCCTAGCAGAAGTGGGTTCCCACGGGGAACCGATTCGGTCCTCTTGAGCAGGACGAGGTCCCTGCTCCTGCCCCCACTCAGCTTCCCCCTCGACAGCCCCCCCCCCCCCCCGAGTTTCCCCCCTTCTCATCACCTCTCCCCCCCCCCGGGCCTCCTGCTCTCGCCGCTACTCCTCCTCGCCCCTCTCCTCCCCCACCTCCCCCTGCTCCTACACCCCCCTCTCCCGCTCCAGTTCCATAGTCAACCCAAGGGGCAGGGTCATCACCGGTTGCTAGGAGATCTCTTGGCAGCACCTTTGCCACGAGTCACTTAGCAAGAGAGGAACGGCCTTTTTTGCGACCCCCTCTACAAGTACAGACGTCTCCCTTTGCAGCAATCCCTCGTGGTCTGACGAGCTTCGACATTCGGCGCCGATGGGACTTCTTTGCCTACGACTTCACGCGTTTTTTCGGCGACTCCTCAGCAGACCTTGAGGCAGCCTGCTTCAGGGTTCATGTTCTGTTCCTTACAGCTAGGGGGATAGAGGCCTTGGACTCGGCGGTTGGCTTCACTTCTCCCCTTTGCGGCAGGGACCAGACTGAGTGGACTCTCGACGCAGTGTCGGAGTGGCTCCACACACATGCCCTAGAGTTCTCTCACCACATGGGAGACCTAGGAGTTACAGACATGCTTCAGACTCTGTGGCCATTGGCCAAGTTTACTGTGACCCCTCTAGATGCTGCAGGATGTAGACACATTGTGATTCACTTCTTTGCTGATACACAATGCCCGCCATGCTATGTACACATTCATGAGAGGACTCCTGGACAGAGGAGGTTGCTTTACGCACGGCTCGGTCTACTTGGGCTTGGCCAGGCACTCTTTGCAGTCACGCCTATCTAGGGGATGCTTGGATGCAGATTACTCCCCATCCAAGCCAGCCTCGAAGATAGCACGTTTAGTTGCTGCGACAGCATCTGTTCTCTCTGGCTCTCCATGAAGATCGTCACATGGAACGTGCAGGGACTAGGTGGGCCCGAGTTTCAGCATCAGAGGGGCCGATTGCGTTAGGAGCTTCAGTGTTGCCTTGTGGGAGGAGAGATTGATCTCCTTATGCTACAGGAGCATCATCTGTGTGAGCAGAATTAGACGATGTGGTCAACTCTTGCGTGGAAGATATAATACTTTTTGGTCAGCTGCTTTTGGACCTGGAGGCATCCAAGGTGGGGTATGTATGACTATTGCGGATTCTTTGGAGCGGGCCATTGTGAACAGAGGGATTATTGTGCCAAGTAGGGCTCAATGGATCACTTTGCAGTTTCAAAGTTGCCTTGTGGGCTTCATGAACATATATGCACCCAATGTGGGGAGTGCAGGAGCAAAGTTCTGGTCACAGATTGAGTCTCTGTTGCAGGCAAAGTAGTGGTGCATAACGGGTGACTTCAACATGTTGGAGGACCCTTCTGACAGGATTGGTGGTAGCCATGCTACTGTGCATGGAGTTGAGTTGGCAGCTTGGGAGAGGTTTTGTATGACTCTACGGGTTTCGGATGTGTGGGAGCACTCTAGCTTTGTGAGGCCCCCAGACAGCCTGGCCTTCTCTCGTTTGGACCGTAGAGTGGGAGGAGTGAATCTATCGTGGATAGATCGCTTCTACACTAGTGACCACTTCTATGACTTGGGTGGGATAGTTGGCATTCTGACAGGGACTTCCTTCTCGGACCATGCACCAGTGATCCTCACAGTGGCAGATAGATAGAGGAGGGGGAGCACAATGCTTCGCATCCCTGAGAGGGTCTTGATGGACTCTGCACTCAGAGAGCGAGTAGAGGCTCTCTGGACAGAGAGATTGGATATGCAAGATTCTCCTGCTGACAGAGTCGCATCAGGACTAGCTCAGCTTAGTCGTTTCTTTCTCCAGGAGTCTCTTGCTCGCCTGGCTCCAGCCAGAGAGGAGCAACGTCTCAGACGGGGCGTTACTTCCCTACAAAGGACGCAGGAGCAGCATCCAGACAGTCCTTAGTTAGAGGAGTAGTTACAACAGGCTCGCTAAGAGCTTGTTAGCACAGAGGAGCGGCGCCATGAGTTTGCTTCCCATCGACAAGCATCTCAGTGGACGCATGTGGGTGACAGAGTGGTTGGTGCTTTCTTCGAGGCAGTGGGACCTCGATATACGCACGCCAAGGTCAGTGAGTTGAGGAGGCGCGACGGGTCAGTTGATTCTAAGCCAGAGGACATGCGTGCAGTTGCTACTGACTTTTACTGTGAGTTACTGTCTACAGAGCCTCAGTCAGAGCGTCAGGATGCATGCAGAGAGTAGGTGTGGGCACAAATACCTTGTTTTGTGACTGAGGAGATGCGTCACAGGCTTGAGCTGCCACTTCAGCTTGAGGAGTTGCACACGGCTCTTAGTGCACTCCCCCAAGGTAGCTGTCCAGGTGAGAATGGTTTGACTCTCAAATTTTTTTTTGGATTACTGGGACTTGCTTGGCCCATATGTCTGTAGTGCTTTCCAGTACATCTTGCACACAGAAGAGATGCCTGAGAGCATGAGTGAGGGTCTGATCTACCTCATTCCCAAGGAGGGTGGCTCCTTCGATGAGATTCAACAGTGGCGCCCCATCATCATCCTCAACTCAGCCGACAGTGGTGAGCAAGCTCTAGAGACCTTCTGTTGTGCATCTGGCGCACTGATCAACTGGAAAAAGACAGTGGCTTTCTCCGTTGGTAGTGCTCATGTGCCCGATTGGATGCCAGGTGAGAGTTTCAGGTGGATCCCCCCAGGGACTGCAATTCGGTACTTGGGCTGTCAGGTTGATCTCGACTTGTCTGCCGAGCAGCAGATTGCCCCCCTCCTCCTGTCTATCAGGAGGATGTTGTTACATTGGAGCTCCGCACGACTTTCTTTGGCTGGCAGAGTTGTAGTGGCCAACCAGGTGTTGTTGGCGACTATGTGGTACATCACTTCTTGCTGGATCTTCTCGCGTTCTTGTATCAACCAGGTAGAGAGGCTCATCAGGAACTTCCTTTGGTCTGGACGTGACACTTCAGATAGCCCGGGCCAAAGTGGCTTGGCAGGTCATCACTCTTCCTTCGACTAGATGGATCTTCACAGAGATGCGCACAGTGGGTTTGTGTCACAAGGTGGGCACCGCGTGCCAATAGAAAAGAACAGACTGAACAACTTTAAGCACTTCAAATAACAACTGAACTGAAATGGAGAGAGAGAGAGACGACACGCGACACAGAGTGGCGGAATTCCACCCCAGAGAGTATTGGCCCCAAACCTTGGCGCCCCTTTCGGTATTTCTTTATATTGCATCAACACAGTACAAGCCGGTACTCCAGACTCTGCACCTTCGTACTGAAGCATGCCAGAGAATGAGCCCTAGCCTCATATTTAAAGGCCCTTGGCCTGAAAAGCAGTTATAGTAAAAAGCCTTTAAAACTCAAAAGCTTCTGGTCCAAAAAGCAGTTTACATGAAAAACTTTCAAACTCAAAAGCTTATGGTCCAAAAAGCAATGCCAAAAGCTGCCAGCGTAAATCACGGAAATCCGTACAGCCTGCCACGTCATCATGTCAACGCAATTTTTGAAATTTGTCTGTTGCCTTAGGGTTAGGGTTAGGGTTTTAGGGTTTTCAGAATTAGGGTTTTTGGCAGAAATTAGGGTTTGTAGGTTTTAGGGTTTTCAGAATTAGGGTTTTTGGCAGAAATTAGGGTTAGGGTTTTCTGCACTCGGGCAACCACGTCCTCACTCTGTGACACTTCTTCTACTGCTTGTTCTTCTTAGGGTTTAGGCCCCTCGGCCGGCATCTGTAAGTTGGCTCCATTCTTTAGGCTTTGACACGTCAGCAGTTTGTTACAGTTTGAGCAGGAGACTGGAGGACCGCTTCGCTGTGAGTTTGCTTCGATCTTGGGAGCATATGCGGCGAGGCTTGGAGCACCGGCAGCCTACTTGCACGGAGGAGCGCCTATGAAAGCCCCTTGTTTGGAACCCCATGGTTAGCACTCAGAGAGGCCACTTGGTGGGTAGTCGGCCTCATGTTTCTTGGGGTTCCATGGCAGCGGGTCCAGCACGCTTTTTAGGTGACTGGTTATAGTTTTCAGGCTTGTCAGAGGAGCTGCAGGGCTTTCAGCTACAAGACATGAGAGGGGTGCAGAGCATGTGCCAGGACATCTCAGAGGCAGTTCAGCTAAGTGGTTCACACCTCTCGAGCCAGCAGCGCCCAGATGAGCCTTCACGCGACTCGAGGTTCTCATCTCAGTTCGGGCTTGCTCAAAGACTGTTTCCTCCCTATTTTTCAAGTTACAGGGTGGGGGACGCTTTTAGCGCGTTGCAGTAGAGGCCTCGCAAGTGGCAGAGTGCTGTTTTCAGAGGATCCGAGTGGTGGGCATCTGTGGGAGGACTTGTGTCATCGATCCTGACCCAGCAGCTCTTGAGACTGGACAGTGAAGGTTGTGGGCCTGGGAGTGCTGTCCACTGGCACGAGTACAGTGGGACTCTGGAGAGTGGCTCTGGAGGGACCCTTTCTCTTCTGCAGACCACCCAGGTGTCCCTTTCTTTTAGTACACTGTTCAACTGGGACGTCACATACTGGCAGCACAGAGAGAGACTCGCCCTGCTGCTGCAGCACCTCATTGGCAAGAGGAGGGTCTCACAACTGAGTTCTTGGCAGCCTTTTGGGAGAGGTTTTGGGACTCCAGATAGCCGAGGCGAGTCACTTTGTTTCAGTGGCTGGTCGCACACAGAGCTACAAACGTTGGGAGCTGGCTTGTGCATAGTGGTCTATCGGCCGCATGTGCAGCTTGTGACCACCTTGTGGAGAGTCAGCATCATTGTCTTTGGGACTGTCCTTTGGCACAACACGTGTGGCTTCGTGTTTTTCGGCTAAAACCTGCTCTTTCCACGGCTCGACAGTACACTTGGGGGGCAGCGGCTTGGTCCACTCTCACGGGCTCGGCACTTCAGTTTGAGCTATCTTCCACCAGCAGGATGATAGTGATGCAGGGGGGGCGACCTACACTCCAGCCTGCCACAGAGCTTACTCCATAGGAGTGGTGCAGTGACAGAGGAGTGTTGGGACCTCATCAGTGGCCTGACACTCTAGTTCATCTGGCGGGCCCGCTGTTTCCGCATCTTTGAGGCTCGCCCTGTACCACCAACAGAGACTGTTCGCAATCTCTGGCTAGAGCTAATCCACACTCTCAGAGCACAGCTCGAGAGACTCCAGGGCAGCTTCGACCGCATGCGGGAGCATAGAGAGGCCTTCCTTCGACTCTGGCGCCCTGGGCCTTTTTTCACCATGGTCCAGGGTGTACTCAAATGGCACTACCATCCACCTGTGTGGCTTTTCCCTCCTCCCATTTCTTGATTTAGCCTCATTGTACATATGCTGTTTTTTCATTGGGAGAGTCTCCCCTTCATGGTTGTTGTAGCCCTCTCTCGAAGAGGTGGTTGTAGCCCTATGGGAAGTTTCATTAACTACTAGAAGGATCTTTTTCTCGGGAAAAAAAAAAATTCTTAGGAAAACCTTGACTTGTATGGTAAAGAGAAAATCGGATAGACTTTTATCTATTTGGTCAACGGGGTGGCCTAGCGCTCAATAAGTCTTGAAGACTACTCCGGACATACCTTACTTCAACCAAAAGTATGCTCAATAAGGACCCATGTCTACAAGAGAACTCGCGTAAGTGCGTCAAGAAGGGAAATCTAAGGCATAGTTACAGGGAATGGCCATTTCTAGGTCCTCGTTCCCTGTTCCCAAACCAAATTCCCGTTCCGGATTCTCGTTCCGTGTTTCAAACGTGAGTATCCGAAATAGAGAACGGCATTCATGCATGCTGTTGTTCCCCGTTCCCCGTTCCGGGTAACTATGATCTAAGGGCCAAATCTTAAGGAGATAGCGTATAGCCTCGACAATTAAGCCCAAGGATCGAATTCGGAAGAGTACCTACTCTCCATGGAGTGTGAATACTGGCAAATCTATTTGGTGCACATTACTCCCCCACTCATGCAATCAACCATACTTCACCACGAATTGGACCTTCGTCCCCATTCAGGAAGGAACATGCTGTTGTTCCCCGTTCCCCGTTCCGGGTAACTATGATCTAAGGGCCAAATCTTAAGGAGATAGCGTATAGCCTCGACAATTAAGCCCAAGGATCGATTTCGGAAGAGTACCTACTCTCCATGGAGTGTGAATACTGGCAAATCTATTTGGTACACATTACTCCCCCACTCATGCAATCAACCATACTTCACCACGAATTGGACCTTCGTCCCCATTCAGGAAGGAACTAGGACGCAAACACTCCAATCAGCTTATCAAGAAGCAAGTAGGAATCAACGCGACTTGGTTCTCACGCTCGAAGACGAGTGCTGCATCATCAAGGCAACCCAAGTAATATGCCGAACAGACAGGTTCCTTGACATAAATCAACGCAGCAGGTGGTCTGTGCCTCCTTTTGGTAATTCTACCTATCAGCCCCATCAAAAAGTGCCAAGCGGACTTGATACTCACAACCTTCTGCCTATGAGCCAACATGACTATTACGGGTTAATAAAAACATTGCCATTAAAGGTAAGACCGCCCAGAAGCAGCCCAACTTTTTGTCACAAGTAGATGCACGTTGGTCTACACCCTCTAAGGCATTACCCGGGGACAGTCCAGCCCTAATAATGCCACAAGAGTTTTCTAAGGAGGGGTGTATGTTAGGCCTCGGATGGTTTCGGGATGATGGCCAACGTCCGATCTTGGCAAACCATGGCTTGGTACCATGGGACGCATGATGGAACCGGTGGAGACGACAGACGATGGGACATATTCCAAACCTGAATATTTCTCCTCAACTCATCATCTAGGTACTACGACGCGTGATTGGTTTGAGAGGGCCCGGTAAAGGGAGTGTCCCCCTCCGTTCTTCAACACGGAGGTTAACGGGGAGTCCGCCTCGCACGGGGACTCCAAGGTGAAACGGGGCACCCGGCTCGCATGCGGGGCTCCGCGTAAGGCCGTCGGCAATGGCTCGTCGGCGAGCATCGACAACTCGCTACTCATGGACCACTTGTTCGAATTTGACGTTTAGATACTCCACATAGAGGCCTTGAATTCCTCTTCGACATCAACCATGCTTATTCACGAACGCGCGCTAGAGGTGAGCGTTGTTCGCTCGTGACTGCTATCAGCTGATCCGGCCCGGGCTGAGGGGTCCTAGGCATTTTTGGCAAATTTTCAAGATTGTCCAAAGTTGCCTGAGAGGCTTCTAGAGGGACCTCTTGGACATGCGCTCAAGGCCCGAATAGCCTCGTTCCCACAACTGATCCTAAAAGACGCTTCTGCACTCAACTTCAACTCTCAACGCACGATGCCAAGATGGCTCCAGCGCACATCAAGCTAAAAGTGACAACAGGCCGTATCCTCCATGAGCCGCACCAAAGGGGACTCAAGTCAGCAGGACACGAGCCTCTCAGCTTGCGCGCTCAAAGTTGCGGGGAATTGGCCTCTCGATGAAGGGACACTCAAGCTGGAACCTTGACCGAGAGCCCAAGTCCCCGCAACTTTGAGCGCATAGGCTGGGAGGCTCGCATCTTGCTGACTTGAGTCCCCTTTGGAGCGGCTCATGGAGGTTCCGTCCAATAAACGACCCGTCGTCACTTTTAGCTTGATGCACGCGAGAGTGCAGAAGCGTCATTTAGGATCACATGAGCGAACGAGGCTATTTGACCCTTGAGCGCATGTCCAACAGGTCCCTTTGAAAGCCTCTCAAGCAACTTTGGACAAACTTGAAAATTTGCCAAAAATGCCTCGGACTGCCGGCCGGATCTGCCAAAACAATCACGAGCGAACGACGCTCACCTCGAGCATGCATTTGTGAATGTGCATGGCTGATCTCGAAGACGAAGTCAAGACCTCCGTGTGGAGTATCTAAACATCAAATTCACAGAAGTAGTTCATGAGTAGCGAGTCGCCGATGCTTGCCAACGAGCCATTGCCGACGGCCCGTTGCAGAGCCCCGCATGCGAGCCGGGTGCCCCGTTTACCTTGAGTCGTGTTGCCTTGGAGTCCCATGCGAGACGGACTCCTCGTTTACCTCCGCATTGAAGAACAGAGGGGGACACTTTTGTTACCAAGCCCTCTCAAACCAAATCACAGGTCCGTAGTACCTAGACGGTGAATTGAGGAGCCATATTCGGGCCAGGACTATGCCCCATTGTCCGTCGTCCTCACCAGGTCCATCGTGCGCCCCGCAGCACCAAGCCATGGTTTGCCAAGATCGAGCGTTGGCCATCAACCCCGAGCCTCAAAACCAACTGAGACCTATCATATACCCCCTTGGGGCCGGGAGGGTGTAGACCGACGTGCATCTACTTGTGGCAAAAAGTTGGGCTGCTTCTAGGTGGTCTTACCTTTAATGGCAGTGTCTTTATTAACCCATAGCAGCCGTGCTGGCTCATTGGCAAAAAGTTGTGAGTACCAAGTCTGCTTGGTACTTTTTGATGGGGCTAATAGGTAGAATTTATAAAAGAGGACATAGACCACCTGCTATGTTGATATATGTTGGGGAACCTGTCTGTTCCGAATATTACCTAGGCTGGGCTGCCTCAAGGCAGCAGCACTCGTCTTCGAGTTTGAGAACCAAGTCCCATTGATTTCCACCTGCTTCTTCATAAGCTGATTTGGAATGTCTTTGTCCTGGTTCCTTCTGAATGGCGACGAAGGTCCACTTCGTGGTGAAGCTTCGTTAATGGCATGGGCAGTTTTTCCGGACCTGCCGAAAAGATTTGCCAGTCTTCACTATTCTATGGAGAGTAGGTACTCTTCAAAGTAAATCCTTGGGCTGAATTGCCGATGCTATACGCTATCTCCTGAAGATTTGGCCCTTAGATTTTTCTCTTGAAGCACTTACTCGAGTGCTCTTGTAGACATGGTGTCCTGATGAGCCTTACCTGCGATTGAAGTAAGGTATGTTTAGTAAGTCGTCATCTCGGCTTAGCTGCCGAGGCACTGAGAAGCAATCCAGCTGATCCCTTGAAGCTCTTTCATACTTCGGGGACTCTTTTGAACCCTAGTGTTCGGATCTGAGTCTTGCATCTTTGAGGGAAAGACCTGGAGAAGGTAACTCGAAAAGAAGAAGATGGCCATTCCGCTTCTGTCCTTGTTGACTTGCTTTAACACTTGTCTTGAGTTGAGCCTCGATGCTCAAATCTCTCTTTCCTGCTCTTGAGAAACTTTGACTTGTTTCCCACACTCCCCTCTCTCGTGGCCTCCCAAAGACGAAGTTGAGAATCACTCATCTCGGGTCTTCGTGGTTTCCCTTTGCTTGGATCCGCTGTGATCTTGATGAAGGGTGTTGCGTAGATGATTCGAAGGAATGTAGGTGAGGGCTCCTCTCTTGAGCCCGATGTGCACATACCACATACCTTTGTACCCAGTTGAGGCTCCTCTTTGAGCCGGATATGGGTCTTTACTTCATGTCTTTACATGTTGGGGCTCCTGTATGAGCTGAGTGTAGGTGTCTCCGCTTGATGGGTCTATGCCACTTCACTGAGTTAACATAGCCGGTTGCCATTCTTCTGTTGAAGATGTGTCCACTCTTATTGGACTGGTTTTGGCTTTGGTACATGAGCAGTGCTATCCTCCGGGACCGTCATTGCTTGAAGGCATCACGCAGCCTTCGGCCTTCTTTTGAGGGGGCCTTCCTCATGTGGCCCATGTGGTTGAGCCGTCTTAATCGGGGGCTATCCCTGAATTCTTGGTGCTGAAAAAGATGCATGGCCCGGCCGCTCGCAGGCCTCGAGCTTCGCCCTGGTGCTCGGTCCACCCGCTCGCAGCCGGCTTCGTTGGGTGCTCGGCCCACTCACTCTTGGGTTTCCGGCTTTAGTGGGTGCACGGTCCACCCACTCTTGGGTCTCCAGCTTCACTTTGTTGCACGGTCCACCTGAGTCGTTTCGGGTCCTCGGCTTTGGCTTGGTGCACGGCCCACCCTAGTCGTGTCAATTCCTCGGCTTCGCCGATTGTAATCCTGACTATTAGGTAGCCTGATGGTCCGCAAGCACGTTGACCTGCTTATGAAGTTCTTGCTTGCTGTCTTGAGGGGCTCTGGATGGTAGCCTACATTCCATAGGCACTCGGTCCTGCTTTTGAAGTTCTAGTGATGTCTTTGATGGGCTCTGTAGATAGCCTAATGTTCGGCAAGCACTTGGTCGTGCTTATGAAGTTCTTGGGCTTCGCTGTTGCTTGCGTCTTGATTGAGTTGGGGGACACTGCTCTGCTTGGCTTACCCGCTTAGCATTGGGGCTAGGATCCGGACTCTTCCTTTGCCTGCCGATTGAATTCTCCTCAAGAGGTATTCTCAACCTCGCGCGGCGCTTTTCCTCGCCGACTTGGTTGCCGAACTATGTAAAGGAGGCCAACTCTTTGACACCTACCTTGATGATGATGCTGATGGGAGGAGGGCTCTCTTTTGCACCTGCCTCGTTGATGCTGCTACTACTGGGAGGTAGCTCTCTAGCCTAACCTCGATCAGTTTCTCTGGACTACATACATGGAGACATCTGGTTTTCCCTCACGCTGAAGAAGCCTCGGCACTTCCTCCTTGCCTTGTACTACGGTGGAGTAGGCCTTGGTCATCTTAAGATATACACTCGCTGGCGGCTGGCTCTCTGGTGTCCTCTTGCATCAAGTCACCGCGTCTCTAAACCGTCTCATACCGATCCAAAGATACTTAGGAGGATGAGCTGCCCAATCCCATTTTGGGCGCTTTAGAAATTGCAGCTTCGTTGCGCTCTGTTTGATGTCGATACATTTTCTGGTAGCATCCTTATTCCTTGTACCTGTTCTCACTTCCTTCGAAGTGGTCTCTGTCCAATCCCAGCAAGGTTCCCTGAGGGTGGAGTACTCCCCGCACGCCCTCCATCCAAGGCGCAAATTGATGTTTTGATTTCCCATGGCATGCCTTCTGTAGATCTGGATGAGCTTCACTTAACTCCATTACTTGACGACTGAGGGGTCCCTCTCCACACGACTGCTGAAAAACTTTGCTCTTCTTTCCGCCTTCGAATCCTGAGCGAGAAGTTCCGTCCAAGCTTGTTTGCCACTTGGGTTCCCAAGCCCTCATGGACAATCTGCACTTGCTCTTCTCAAGGATCACACTCCCTGTACAATCTTCATTCCAAAACCCATGTGCTCATGATGCTGTGGTTGCATTTTCTGAACAAGCGACAACCTGTTACGTGTCCATGACCCTGCCATAAGGGTCTATGTGCCGATGCTTTGCATTTTGAAGATGAGCCACTCCCACCGTGAGGGACTCTTCACCTAGAGCCCTCACCAAAGAAAATTGGAGCCAACGTCACCTCCCGACTCGGATACCCCTCATGGGCTCCATCTTGTTTGCATCCCATGTAAACCTAAGCTACGGCTAAGCCTCTGCCGCCGGGCGTCTCTTTCTGTGGAGTCGCGTCACTTTGCAACCCTGGTCATGTTCTTGGTGACCCAGTGCGTTTGCATCGCTAGCTCGCACCTTTAGTGACTTATCTTGGCAGTAGATCTTGCGTACGTTGTTGATGAGGCCCCGTCGTTGCCTCAGAATAGTTGGCATAATGAGGAGTGTAGAGAGGAGAGAGCACAGCTTTAGAGGGGTCATCTCCTAGGGGTCATCAATCACAGACAATCTCCGATAGCCTTTAGGCGCCTTGTGCGAAGAAGCGAGCATTCCTAGCTCAAATGAACGAGACTTAGGAGAGACATGGCGTTTCTTTCATGAGCACTCCCCTCAGTGATTACTTCTCCTCATGTGTGGGGTCAGTAATAAGTATGCAACATCCTTTTATACGGTCCCTGGACAGACACCCGTTCCAGGTCCTCCTCAGCCATGCCCATCTACGAGTACCTTCTTTATCAATGAGATGGTAAAGACGGTCATTGACAGGATGAGGAACACAAGGGCATATGATAATGATGGTCTAGTAGCAGAGCACTTTATACATGCTAGAGATATGCTGGTAGAGGTTCTTGCAATGCTCTTCAATCGTGGTGTCATGTGTGAGGGTCTGCCTTAGACTTGGAGACTGTCTACTATTGTGCCTATCTTCAAGGCAGGTACCTAATCCTATGGAGCCTGGAAACTATCGCACTATTATGATTGATCATTGGACACACATTGGCACGATTGTATGCATTTATACATTCTTGAGCAGCAGTTCAACAGATGGGCAGAGAGTGAGGGCATACGAGCAACGGGACATGCCGGTTTTAGGAGAGGCTTCTCCACTCTTGGCCATATTCTGACACTTAGAACCATCATTAAGGAGGGTAGGGTACGTGGGAGACGGTTTATTGTAGCTTTGTGGATTTTCGAAAAGCATTTGACATGGTGTCTAGAGCCAGATGGATGCGCCGACTACAGGAGATGGGAGTGCCCATTGAGTTGATTTGGGGATCATGGCTCTATACGGATCAATGGTGGGACAGCCTTAGTTCACTCCACTATTGGAGTGAAACAAGGCTGTCCATTGTCTCCTACTCTATTTGGTATGTATGTAGATGAGGTTTTTGATTACATTGACAAAGAGAGTGATAGAGGTGCCCAACTGGCAGGGACATGGATTCCATTGTTTTTATATGCTAATGATATTGTGTTGATCTCTTACGCACTGGAGGAATGCAGCGACACTTGGATGCGTTACATAGCTTTGCAGAGGATAGTATGTGAACCTTGGTAAAACCGAGGTTATGGTGTTTAACACCACAACGCAGTGGATCAGGAGATCAGCACCTACATTCACTTATGGTCAGGAGACTGTCGAGTACACAAATGCATACACTTATCTTGGGGTAGTCTTCATTGGGCCAAAGTTTTCTTTGAGGAGAAAGCAGAGACTAGATTGACTAGAGCATATGCGGCCTTGGGAGGATTGGAGAGGATGTGTTCGCAGGTTCAGTTCCATGAACCCCGAACAAAGCTCTGGCTCTTTGATACCTTGGTAGCTTCAGCTATGTTCTATGGGGTTCAGGTTTGGGGACCCTCTCTGGGTCAAGATGGATGGAGAGGCCCTTGGTATCTATGATCTCTCAGCTGATTAGAGCCAAGGCCTCCTTGCCACACGAGATCATTAGAGCGGAGTTAGCGCGTCCCCCCTATGGAGATAGAGGCACTTACCAGATTAGTCTCCTTTATGCACAACTTAAGGGATACTAGCAGAGACAGATATGCCAGATTGGCCCTTGAGTGCTCCAGACAATTAGCTGTATAGGGGGACACATCATGCTGGTATGCACAATGTCATCATGGTTCCAGATACATGGCTTCAGCATGGTCAGCTTGCCTCCCTTCCACTACTCCCTTGATGCACCATCCTTGTCTCTTACACGGGTGGAGATTACTAGACTCATTCTCCACGACCTGACCCAGTTGGACATGGATAGAGCCGACACAGGAGTTGGGCACCGATATGGCTTTCTATAGAGAGCATCTTCTCCAACTCACAGAGGATGGGTTTTTTATTCGACCCACCTATATGGATACACATTTATCTCATGGGTTACGTTGTGCCATTGGTCAGATACGGACTGGTAGATTCAGAGGGATACCAACAGCTAGCAAGATATGCCGCCTAGGCCATACAGAGCCACAGATGGAGACGCGTTATATATGCCAGTGCACAATGTATTACGACATACGGGGTCGCTTCCACTGTCTATTCAAAGAAGGCTTCGGACCCTTCTCGAGAGTCATGAGCTATCAGGACCAGAGATGCGTTGCCCTGTACCTACTTGAGTTACACAGACATAGAGATAGTTTATTGAGGAGATTTGGAGAGAGACAATCCCAAAGATAGATTACTGATTTATTCACACCAAACATTGGACACAGAGAGGGGCAGCCACCATTGCAAAGCTCAGCTCATACTCACACCCACGGTACTCTCATTGAACAAGCATTGGATCTAGGGAGATCGAGACGCCCACGACTGAGGAGAGGAGCTTCATCAGCATTGACGGAGACTACAACAGAGGATTCGAGCCATACTATCTCGACATCCGAAGTACAGATGAGGATGGATTCATCACCCATTGTATCTTTCTCTTGTATTGGACACCCATTATATCAATGATCACACATATCCCACAAAGTTCCCGCTAGTAGCACTTCTAGATTCATTTTAGTATGTCTTTTTTTGTACTCAGACAAGTACCAGATTCACAAGTTTGTAACGGATTGGTTTCATAGGTCATTTTGGCCTTTTGAAGATGGTAATATATCATTTCATTTCATATCTCTCTCTCTCTCTCTCTCTCTCTCTCTCTCTCTCTCTCTCTCTCTCTCTCTCTCTCTCTCTCTCTCTCTCTCTCTCTCTCTCTCTCTCAGTAAAGGAGCTGATTTCTGTTGCTTGAAAGTTTCTCGGAACGCCCAAATGGTGCCGATTCTAAGGGCAAGTACAAAACTATTGACAAAGCAGGCCCAAAGGCTATATCTAGAAATAAACGACTAGCCACAAGAGCAGAAGTCTAAAAACTAAAAAGCCAAAAGGAAAAAAACCCTTCTAACAAGAGTAAAAACTGCCTTGGCAAACTGAATGGAGAGAGGATGACAGCAGCCTCTGAAAGATGGGAACTCCGACCAAAAACTTACTCTACAATTGCATACCGTTGGAGGGGGGGAATGAGGTCCACACCTGACACACAACACAAAGCCTCCCTACAGCTCAGGGTAGCCACAACACCCCTAACCTCTCAAATAACACATTCAAATTGGCTAATTTGCACTAACAGACCCACCTTGGCACACAAAACAACTATCTCCAACCCTGCAGAATCACCGTTAAGCACAAATGCACCCATACCCCTCAACTCACCCTTTCCGGCTCACAAAAAAACCCGATTCTGCCCTCTTGGTAACACACTTCAAGCTGCAGGCATACCCTTCCGCAAGCATTGGCAAGCACACAAAGAGCGAAACACAAGAAAGAGGGGCAAAGGCTTAGTAGTGAGATATTACAACCAAGTCTCCAGCTCCAATGGGAAGCTTCCAATACACAAACTTGCAGGCCTTCAACAACTCTCTCTCGCAAAAAAGCCTTAAAAATTCACTTCTATTCCCTTTTATAGGGCCTGGATAAGGCTAAAAAAGAAATAAAAGGAGCTATCCAGCTCGTGCAATCATCTTAAGCTTCATTTAGAAATCTTTTGCATTGCCACCACTTGGCACATTTGATTTTTTTGGTAACTCTTGCATGGTACACCTCTCTGTCCAATTTGGCCGCCCGTTCTCCTTTGCACCCGCCCTTTGGGAACGCCCTTGAACACCTTCTTTCTCTCTCTCTCACTTGACTGGCCTTGTGGCAGGATAGGCCCCTTGGCCGGCTTTGGAACTTCTCTCTCTCTCTCTCTCTTTCTCTTGCTCCACTGGCACCGCCACCGCAGAATCCTCCCCTATAGGAGCAATAGCAACATCGCTATTGGGGGGGGCACCCTTTGCCTTCAAAAAGTTTTGGCACGTGTGAATCTGGCCCGAAGCGGGCGCGCCAAGCCACGTCAGCACCTACCGCGGGATCCACACAAAACAACCGGCCACTGCCGCCGCCAAGTGCGCCTAGCGCAGCGCCACTAGAATTAGTCAAAACCGGCGAGCTTCTGCCCCCGAGCGCCACTAGCGTAGCGCCCTAAGGGCACGCCATCATTGCACGCAAAGCTCACTCCCCTCATCTACATGCCCAACTGTCTCATGCTTTGGGTGTTATACCATGCCGTCCGAGCTTGAATCAGCGCATGTGGGAGCACACCAACGCCACGTGGCAGCTCCTCAATGTCTGGCTTTCAAGAGCCTTCACAAAAAGTTAAGCATCCTACCAAAACACCCCCTCATAATCATTTTTTTGACCTTTTTGCCTTGCTTGCCACTTGCCACTTGCCACCTGCCACCCGGCTTTTCGATTCCCGAGCAATCAAGACCGGCTCCGACCCCGTATCTCCGGCTTCAAGCCGCATAACTCCCGCCTCAACCAAAATCTGGGACGCCCTTGAACCAAGGCCACAAAAAACATGAATATTCATCTGTAGCCAATTCCGAGTAAATGCACCCAACTTTCCAACTGCTTTAACTTCCTGCTTCGGGTTCCATTGGATGTGCAATCAATTCCTGTTAGCTCCATACATTGCACAACACCTTCTCGAACTCTGTCACGGTCCGAAAACACCAAATGGCACGATTCCCCATGTGGTCAGGTGGGCACCAACCTAGCCCCCGACAAAACCACTTCTTAAAATATGAAACAAGACCTGATCCTTACCTTGATGTCCGCTCTCTTCATGGCATTGCTCCAATACCATACCTATCTCCTCCTACCCTATCTCGACCGTGCATCATAACATCTTCTCCTACTAGAGTGAACTTTCGAGCTCTTTGGACAATTCTCCTCTTTTGTAGCTTGGAAAGCCCCTCAGAACATTGACCTCTACCCAAGAAATCTTCAATGTCTTTTAAAGTTTCTCTACCTGCATAAGTAGCCGGTGCCACATACACACTCGACACATGAGTTTGAACACGACTACCAGCCAACTGATCTGCTTCCTGCTTCTGTTCGCTTCTAACATGTTTGAATTGCATCTCTTCAAAAAACTTCAACAGCTTCTTTATAGAGAAAAACCAATTCTTGAGAGAATCCCGCTTTACATGCCATTGGCCCAAAAGTTGTTTGATAACCAACAGAGCATCACCTTTCACTACTAAGCTTGATATGCCAAATTCAATACACTACTTTAGACCCATATGCAAAGTAAGATACTCCGCCTCATTGTTGGTATGCACCTCTTCTAAGTCGTAAGCTTTGGAAAAAATGATTGTGCCGTGTGGATCTTGAATGATCACACCTCCACTTGCCTTTTGTATTACCTTTTTGTAAGTGCCATCAAACCACATAGTGAAGGCCCCTTCCAAGTCTAGCTCCTCTTTGTCCTCCTCTCGCACTACCCTTGGATAAATCGGTAAATCGACCTCTTTGTTGACTAGGATATCCGCAAAATGAGACCGACCCGTGTGATCTACTTTGAACTCGAACTCAAACTCCTGAAGCTCTATCACCCATTTCATGATTCGCTTCCCTCGCTTCAAGTGTAACACCACTTCAGGCAAAAGATTGTTAGCCGTCAACACATAAGATTTACGAACGATCAAATACACTTTGAACTTCCTGCAAGCAAAGACTAAAGCCATCACCCACCGTTCCGCTTCCGTATAAGTAGTCTCTCCTGTACTAATTACCTGCTTTCGAAGTGAATAGGCTTATAACTTCTCCCCACCTTCTGTAGCAACACTGCTCCAATGGCTGTCATAGCAATATAGAAGTCATCCTCTTGGTTGGGAGGGTACACTGTAGGTAGCTAACATAGAATACCTTTCACCTTGTCAAATGCTTCTTGAGCTTCCTCATTGTCACCAGCATGTGACTACTATCTATCCTTTTTGTTGATTTCTTTCTTATTATTTATTCATTTTCACTTTTTGGAAACACCCCTCGGGAAATCTAACTACCGTGCATTGCATAGCTAGTGTGGAACTGTTCAGAGGGAGTCCAGGCCTGAGGGCAAGAGAGCACTAAGGTTGGACAAGGACTATGGTTAGCCAAAGTGGGGTCATTGACTAGCCAGAGTGGAATCCTTTGCTACAGAGGCTACATTTCAGTTTTGGGTGTGGCTGCAGTGTACAAAGGGGGTCAGATGACCTAAGAAGATACAATGGCAGCATTTCCTAAAATTTAGGGAATTGCTATTTTGGGACCTAAAAATGTGTTCACATCATTACCTCCGGAATGACAAGGGGAGCATTTTATTACTTTGCCATGAAGTCAACTGGGCAACCAGTCGGGAGATTTTTAGGTGGCAACCCCGAAACAGGAAATGGCCTGTAAGTGTGCCAAGTGACACATTTCTGTGCACTTTCCTCATGCAGGAAGAAGTGGCGCTGATTTTAGGAGAAGGGAGGCTCATTTTCAGTTTTTGTCACAGGTTGAGCGCTATGGAGTGCTTCCTTTCCCTCTTATGTACAATGCGGTGCCAGGAGTGATGCCCTGCACGCTACACAATGCCCTCTCTCTCCCCTATGGCAGTATGTTATGCCCCTCTAGTGGGCTTTTCAATTGACCAATGTACAGTTGTGTGGGTTCATGCGCGATTGCCGAGGCAAAAGCCTCTTGCACAGGTACTGGATTAGCTAGCGGCTAATCCCCCAGAGGTACAGGTGATTCGGAGAGGTTTCACGTCCGAAATCTCGTCTGATTCAAAGGGCAAGTAGCCCTACAGGTGCGGAGCTCGAGGACTTCCTACGGATGCGACCGGCACACAAAACGGAGCCCGAAACAGTGTATTACAGCCTTGTGTGTATTTTTGCAGGTTTAGGGTTTTGGCCCTAAACGGACCCTAATACCCCCAGGAGGTTCGGGGACGCGAGGGGACCGCTGTACAGGTGATCTGGCGCATTTTCGGGGCAGAAAACAGAGAATTCAGCGTGCTCCAACTTCTCGCCAGGTTTTGCAAAGTGTCCGTATGCGTCAGGAAAGTCATCCAATGCGTGGGAATACTGACTGTGAAGGGTCCTAGTACAGTTATGCTACCGAAATCAGGCCAGAACAACTGAAATTCAGCCAAGATTGTGCGGGGCAGCTTGTAGGGAACCACTGCTTTTATTCCCTCTGTTAAAGAATAAAGAAATACCGATAGGGGCGACTAAGTTAGGGGCTAGTCTGGTGTCGGTCTTCTCATACAGGTGTAGGTATCCCTTTCCCCTTTGTTGTGTCTTGAAAGTACAACTAAAGTGGGCGACAAATTAAATGGGTGAAAGCCAATAAGGTTTAGGTCTAAGGTCTACTGCCCTTTTTGGATTGAACAGGCCGGTTGCATGGTTCCATCGCCGAGATTAAATCACTTTTTCCCATAGAAGTGAGCCTTAGTCTGTTTGGGCTTGCAGACACAGGGGATCATAGACCAGACACAAGAAATTACAATTATGGCTGACAGACCAAATGACGCGACTGAAGAGGTTTCCTCTTCGCAGGGTCAACAGACACATGAAGTGGGTGAGTCTTCAAGACCACCACACACGGATGATGATATATTCAGGACCCAGTTGGCTATTGTTGTGGCTATGTTCACACAAGTAATGCAAAACCGGAGGTTTTTAGCCTTTCTGCAACCTCCTCTTCCGTCTCAACAAGTTGGTTCACTGGATCATATTCAAAAGCCTGTTAAGGCTCAAGCACAGGTCATTCATACTGCACAGTCAATGGAAACACCTGTACACTTGACGGAGAACATGCAGTCTCCACAACCTGTGCCTAAGGTGCAAGAAAAGATGGCTGAAATGCCAGTCTTTCAAGATGTACCAGTTCAGCCAGCCACCTTTCAGCAGCCTATCACTGGTTCTAATGGGCAGAGAAGCAACCTACAGGCTATGCAACAAGTCTTCCCACCACCTTCAGTACACCCTGGCTATTTTGGAGGTGGATCGGTATTCCAGAGCATGGCTGGTCATGCACCTGGAAATCAGTTTTACACACCAGGAACAGTGTTCGAGGGTGCTCAAACAATGATGCCTAACCCCATGTATGGTGTCACGGGCATGCTACCAGGGTTTCAAAGCATTCAGGGCCAATTTGGGATGCCACAGGCAAATTTTGGTATGGCTAGAATTACAAATCAACAGCCAAATATGGCATTTCCAGGTCAACTTAATAGCGGTCAAGGAACACAGATGAACCATAACAGTGTTCCCATGTTTCAGTCACTTCCATATGACAACTTAACGCAGCTGGAGAAGCCAACTCCGTACAAAGAAGGTGGCAAAGGTGTGGCATTCACGACCTTTACAGGGTTTGATGACAGGAAGAAGGCTCTCTCATTCCTCCAACAGTTTGACAAGGCCTATGCAGGAGGGATCTTTACAGAGGCTTCAAAGGTCCGCAAGGCAGCCACTTTCTTGACAGGGAATGCGGGACAATGGTGGACAACTTTATTGCTTCAAGGACAAGCTCTGTCCACATGGATTTACTTCAAGCAGATTTTTGCAGCAGCATGGTTATCTGATGACTTTGAAGCAGATGTCATGACAGAATGGCACCAGCTTAATGCTGCCACTTGCAAGAATCTGGATGACTACAATTGGAAGTTTTGGAAAGCTCTACTTCCAGTAACTTCCTATAGGTTTGTGCCATTGACAGAACGGATTGAAAAATACTGTTGTGGTTGAATTAGATAAGGGACCAGCAAAGAAATGGAAAAGACGTTTTCCTCGCAAGTCGGAAGATCAAAAGAAGGTCCTGAGGTCAAAAAACAAATGCTTTATCTGTGAGCAGCCTGGCCACATTGCTTACAATTGTCCTCAAAAGAAAACGCCACGTGATTCTGAAGACAGGGAGGACAGGAAAGGAAAGAGGCCCATGGCTGGTCTAATGCCCGATATGGTGGGCGACAAGCCAAATTCAGATACAAGTGAGCTTTGCAGAGCATGGGGAAAGGTCAGGGATCAAACAGTGCTTATCTTCTTTGATCCAGGTGCCAAAGCCAACTTCATTTCCCCAGAATTGGCTTCAAAGTTGGGAATCAGACCTGAAGAGATAGGGTATACAGCAGAGGCAGGTTTGGCATGTCCTGGCCATACAGAGACTGTGACACCTATCATCGAAAAGTTGCGCCTACATATCCAGTCCTATGTAGATGCTGAAGAATTTTACATCATGCCACTGGACGGATGTGATGTGTTGCTAGGTATTCCTTGGTTGTTTCGTGTACAGGGAATCATGGATGCCTACAACAAAAAGATCACTGTACAGAGCAGGGGAAAGACTCATATTCTGGATGTAAAGCTTAAAGGGGAGTCTATTCCCACTGTATCAGCTTCTGCTATTACTTCTGTAATGAAAAAGCATCTTTCTACGTACTTGGTTTTTGCACGTGAAGTGTCATATTGTGATGAATCAAATTTATCTGTGTTAGATAAAGAAAGGTCAATGTTTTTACAACAGTATAGTGACTGTTTTTCCGATTCATTACCTACCGCCAGAGAGACCCGAGGACCATGCGATAGATTTGGTGCCAGGCAGTAGCCCACCAAATAAGCCTTCGTACAGGGTTAGTGCGGCTCAACAGAAAGAGATAATGAGCCAAGTACAGGAGCTGTTACAAAAGGGGTTGATTCAGCCCAGTTCATCTCCATTCAGTTCTCCAGTGTTGTTGGTGTAGAAAAAGGATGGCTCATGGCGTATGTGCATCGACTACCGTGCATTGAACACGAATACCATCAAGAATAGGTTCCCTATACCTAGAATTGATGATATTCTGGACAAATTAGAAGGAGCAACTATGTTTAGCAGGATAGATCTAAAGAGTGGGTACCATCAGATCTGCATTAGATCAGAGGACGTGCATAAGACTGCTTTTAGAACAACGTTTGGCCTTGACAAATTTCTAGTGATGCCCTTTGGTCTCACAAATGTTGCTGCTACATTCAATAGGATGATGGACAGAATTTTCCGTCCACACCAGCAGTTTGTTGGTACATTCTTTGATGACATGATAGTCTACTCAAAGAATGAAGAGGAGCATAGGCATCACTTGGCCATTGTGTTCAAAGAGCTACGCAGCCATAGGTTGCTCATCAATGCAAAGAAAAGTGAATTTTTTCTGTAAGAGATTCACTTTCTGGGACACATTGTCTCAAAGGATGGTGTCAGAATGGATCCCGCAATAGTTGAAACGATCAAGTCATGGCCAGATTTGAAGACGGTGCACGATGTCCGAAGCTTCTTGGGACTATGCTCCTATTACAGAAGGTTTATCCGAAATTTCGCTGAGATTGCTTCACCTTTACATGCTCTTCAAAAGAAGGCAGTCACCTTCAGATGGACACAGAAAGAGATTTCAGCTTTTAATCTCTTGAAGGAAAAGATGACTTCAGATACAGTCATTGTGTTGCCAGATCTTAGGAAGTCATTTGTGGTCCAGTGCGACGCCTGCGGTAGTAGCATTGGTGCAGTGATAATGCAAGATGGCAGGGTAGTAGCCGATGAGAGTAGAATCTTGCAAGGGCCAGAAAAGACTGTGCAAGTCTATGAAAAAGAACTGCAGGCCATGATTCATGCGCTCTTAAGTTGGAAACACTACCTGCTAGGTGCAAACTTTGTTGTCCAAACGGACCATCAGACCTTGCGATACTTCTTGACACAGGCAAAGTTATCTGAGAAGCATATGCAATGGGCAAATATCTTGTCCATGTTCCACTTTCAGATTGTGCATGTGGAAGGCAAGAAGAACGTTGTGGCTGATGCCTTGTCAAGGAAGCCACAAATTTCAGCTGTGTCAATTCCTTATAATCATGAACTTGATGATATGAGGGAACAGTATGCAAATGATGAAGATTTTGCAAGGGTCTTCGAGCAGCTAATGGATGGACAACGTCATGAACACTATCTTCTCAAAGATGGGTTCATGATGATGCATGGCAGATTGTGTCACAAAGCCATTGCGACGCAAAGTTGTGGAAGAGAGTCATGTCCCACCGTATGCAGGGCATCGTTGTATCGATGCTACAGTTAAAGCGGTTGAGACATTTTTCTACTGGCCTACATTGAGAAGAGATGTGGATGCCTTTGTGCGAGAATGCCTAATATGTCAGAAGGTCAAGTTTGACAGGCAAAAGACATCAGGGTTATTGCAACCACTACCTATTTCAGATAAACCATGGGAAAGTATTTCTATGGATTTTATCTTTGATCTTCCGAGAACGAAGATAGGAAACGATGGTATTTGGACCATCATTTGCAGATTCAGCAAGCAAGCTAATTTTATTCCTGTTAGGAAGAAGATAAAGCCAGATCAGATGGCACGCTTGTTTATGAGCAATATTTTCAAGTATCAAGGCATGCCACATTCGATTGTTAGCGACCGTGATCCGCGCATGACAAGTTTGTTCTGGAGAGGCTTGTTTGAGAATATGGGCACAACGCTCAAATTCTCTTTGTCATTTCATCCTCAAACAGATGGGCAGTCAGAAGAGGCAAATTCTATTGTCTTAGATCTGTTGAAGTGCTATGTGTCAGAGCATAAAGGAAAGTGGGAGCAGTATTTGCCATTGGTGGAGTATGCATACAATAATACAGTGCATTCATCAACTGGCAAGGCACCTTTTGAGATAGTTGAAGGTGGCAAGAAAGTTCCTCCCATATTGCATACAAAGGACAAGATATTTGAAGCAGATAAGTATGTTCAGGACATGGATGAAATGTACAAGAAGGTCAAAGTGGCCTTAGAAAAGACTCAGGCAAAGCAAAAGAAAGCAGCTGATCCTCACCGTCGTGAAGTGGTATTTTCACTTGGTGATTGGGTGCTTCTACGCTTTGAAAAGGCAAGGTTAAAGAAGATGAAGGGCAAGGAAAGACTGTTTCCAAAGCTCAACATGCGTTACTATGGGTCTTTTCAAGTATGCGACATAATCAATGACGTTGCATACAGGCTGAAATTGCTTGAGAGTTGGAAGATTCACAATGTGTTTCATGTGAGTCTTCTCAGACCCTATGTGGGTGATGTGCCAGAAGATATACCAGCTGAAGATCAGCCGGAAGTCGAGGAACTTGACGAGATCTTGGTCCGGAACAGATTTTGGTACATAAAGAAAGAAAAGTGAAAGGCAAGGTTGCTAGGCGTTACTTGGTGAAGTTCAGAAACTATCCACCAATGGATGCTAAGTGGATGGAAGAAGGTGAACTTGCAGAGTCACCAACTGTGTTATCACTTTACCTTGAAGCCTTCGATTTGCAACCTACCTTGACCCCTTGAGTTCCAAAGCTACATGGATTGTCAGTGTAACAATGGCTTCTGAAAGAAATGATGTACATGGTACTTAAAGTGAGCTCAAATCAAGTACATGTTACATGAATGTTAGAGCTGTACAGATTGTCAGTTTGGCAATTGCTCTTATGGAAAGTCCAAAAGTGTGGTTAGTGCTATAGAGGTGAGTATTTCTTGTCAGGTTGTCAAGGATACAGTAAGTGCTCCTATTAAAGGGTACATGTGTAACTGCATTCTTAAACTATCGGTTTGGGTATGCTCGAAAGTGTTACTGGATCCAACATGTACTAAAAGACAGTGGCAAAATACGTAGCTACCATTTTGTCATTGGAAAGTTAATGACTCAAAGCAATGGCACAACGCGAAGCTACCACTATGTCATTGGGACAGGGTTCACACGCAGGCAATGCATGTGTCGACAAGGTGTTGAATACACCAGGGTTGACAATGAGCATGTATGTGTCGTACATGTGTCGACGTGTGTTGAATACATCAGTGTTGACTGTGAGCATGTACGCCATAGATGCAAACGAGGACGTTTGAGATTTCAAGAGGGGGGTATGTCACCAGCGTGTGACTACTATCTATCCTTTTTGTTGATTTCTTTTTTATTATTTATTCATTTTCACTTTTTGGAAACACCCCTCGGGAAATCTAACTGCCCTGCATTGCATAGCTAGTGTGGAACTGTTCAGAGGGAGTCCAGGCCTAAGGGCAAGAGAGCACTAAGGTTGGACAAGGACTATGGTTAGCCAAAGTGGGGTCATTGACTAGCCAAAGTGGAATCCTTTGCTACAAAGGCTACATTTCAGTTCTGGGTGTGGTTGCAATGTACAAAGGGGGTCAGATGACCTAAGAAGATACAATGGCAGCATTTCCTAAAATTTAGGGAACTGCTATTTTGGGACCTGAAAATGTGTCCACGTCATTACCTCAGAAATGACAAGGGAAACATTTTATTACTCTGCCGTGAAGTCAACTGGGCAACCGGTAGGGAGATTTTTAGGCGGCAACCCCGAAACGGGAAATGGCCTGTAAGTGTGCCAAGTGGCACATTTTTGTGCACTTTCCTCATGCAGGAAGAAGTGGCGTTGATTTTAGGAGAAGGGAGGCTCATTTTCAGTTTTTGTCACAGGTTGAGAGCTATGGAGTGCTTCCTTTCCCTCTTATGTACAGTGCGGTGCCAGGAGTGATGCCCTGCACGCTACGCACTGCCCTCTCTCTCCCCTATGGCAGTATGTTATGCCCCTCTAGTGGGCTTTTCAATTGACCAATGTACAGTTGTGTGGGTTCATGCGCGATTGCCGAGGCAAGAGCCTCTTGCACAGGTACTGGATTAGCTAGCGGCTAATCCCCCGCAGGTACAGGTGATTCGGAGAGGTTTCACGTGCGAAATCTCATCCGATTCAAAGGGCAAAAGTAGCCCTACAGGTGCGGGAGCTCGAGGACTTGCTACGGATGCGACCGGCATGCAAAACGGAGCCCGAAACAGTGAATTACAGCCTTGTGTGTATTTTTGCAGGTTTAGGGTTTTGGCCCTAAACGGACCCTAATACCCCCAGGAGGTTCGGGGACGCGAGGGGACCGTTGTACAGGTCATCTGGTGCATTTTCGGGGCAGAAAACAGAGAATTCAGCATGCTCCAACTTCTCGCCAAGTTTTGCAAAGTGTCTGTATGCGTCGGTAAAGTCATCCAATGTGTGGGAATACTGACTATGAAGGGTCCTAGTACAGTTATGCTACCGAAATCAGGTCAGAACATTTGAAATTCAGCCAAGATTGTGCGGGGCAACTTGTAGGGAACCACACGTTTTATTCCCTCTGTTAAAGAATAAAGAAATAACGAAAGGGGTGCCTAAGTTAGGGGCCAGTCAGGTGTCGGTCTTCTCATACAGGTGCAATCTAGCAGCTTGTATCCCTTTCCCCTTTGTTATGTCTTGAAAGTACAGGTAAAGTGGGCGACAAATTAAATGGGTGAAAGCAAATAAGGTTTAGGTCTAAGGTCTACTGCCCTTTTTGGATTGAACAGGCCGGTTGCACTCATCCCATTGAAATCCGTGTACTTGTTGAGCCCTTTTCTGAAGAGGGTAAACATATTGAGACAACATCCAAAAGAAACGGGACAAATACTTTAACTTATGCACGAACGATGCCAACCCTGTAGCACTGGTGGGAGGCTCTATGAGAACCAATGCCTTCACCTTCTATGAATCTGCTTCTATTCCATTTTGCGATACCACATGACCCAACAGCTGAGCCCTTGGTTGTGCCAACTTGCACTTCTTTGGGTTCAACTGCTCTCCTTCTTCATCTAGCCTTTGAAAGCACAGCCTCAGCTTCGACAAATGTTCCGCCCTAGAACTATAACAACCAATATCATCCATAAAAACTCTAATGAACTTACCCAAGTATGGCCCGAACACCTTGTTCATCCAGTCTTAAAATGTGGCATACGCATTCACCAATCCAAAAGGCATCTTGCGGTAGGCAAAGCAGAGTTACCCGCAACGCGAAACGGGAACGGCGACGGGTCTCCTTGCGAAACGGGGGAACGGGAATGGGCCCGGAACGGGAGACTAAAAAAACACCCAAATATTGTTTTTTTTAGCGTTATGTGTTTGAATACAAGTAGTACTAGAGTCCTTTGACTCTAATACCCACAAAAAACACGATTCGTAGACCATTCAACCTTATTATGACTTGATTGGGATGTGCAGTGCGCAGAGTACATAGCACATACACAACATTGAGCAAACACCATGCTTAATTATGTTTTTGCTTAATTATGGCTAATAAGGGCCGCCAAGGTGCTACAAAAAAACCAAAGATGACATACCATAATGAGAGTCGAGACTACAAGGGGGGCAAACCAGTGACCACAATACCAAAAGATTGAAGGTAACAAATACCATAAAGATGCTAGTAGCTACAAATGTCAAAGAGGGCAAGGCTCAAGCAACCATACAAAAAGGTAAGAATAAATCATAATGGAAGTCCTAAAGTCGCGATTCGCAACTCTCGAGCCTCAACACTCAAGACTCAAGAGCCACTAGCCTGAGAGGCCTCCCAATCCGTAGTAGCCTGCTGTAAATCATGCACATCCTCCCATTCCTCATCATCGAGCTCTAGGCTCCGGCTCGATCTCAGCCACGGATGAAGTAATTGGTGTTGGTGGATGTGAATCTCCACCTGCCTGAGGAGCCTCTTGCTCCATCTCCCACTGTGTAAAAGGATCTGTCTGTTTGTCTGAACTCTTGCAAAGCATTTTCAAATTTGCGCTGACAAAGACAAGATCATTACACTTCTCCACTCCAAGCCGATTCCTCTTCTTGGAAGGAATGTGGCTATAGGTACTCCACAATTGCTCCAAGCATGAGGTACTAACTGACTGGTTGAGAATACGGATCGCCAATCTCTGAAGCTCAGGGCCATCATAGCCATAGTCGTCCCACCATAGAACTGAACCTATCTTCCTACGATCAATCTGAGCATCTAGACTGCCAAATGACCCCCGCATCTCTCTGTACTGTCTCAACTGATCTCTCACAAAGATCTCTGTAAATTGGTTCATGACTTCTCTATCTGTCTCTTGCCCTGCACCTTGGAACTCTGCATGCACCATGTAGGCTGCCCCGTGTAAAGGAGAGGCATATGAATTCCACCTTGAGCTGCAAAGCGCATGGATCTCCTCATATCGATCTACTTTCGGCTCAAGCTGTGCAAGCTACTCGATCATGCGGTCCATTGCCTCATAAATCTTGCCAATGCAAGGATCCATGCCATCCACAACTCGAAGCAAATGAACCACCGGTTTTACCTGTGCATCTAGACTCTTGAGCTCCTTCCAAAACTCAAGATTCTCTGCCTTATCCTTGCACAAAATCCCTGCAAAAACTGTCTTTGCATAGGGAGAGGTGGTGAACTCATCACTCATGAAGACCTGTCGAACCGCATTTTGACATTCAGACAACCTGCGCACAAGAAGAAAGTTGAATGCGAAGCGGGTGTCTGGATACTTTAGAAGCACTTTGCCAGCCGACCTCTTGAGGTACTCACTCCGAACCAAGTTGTGATTGTTGATGAAAGTAACAATCTTCACTGCATCAGCAATGACTGGAGCAATCCAGTCTAGCTTATCGATGTCTTTTAGAAGGTTGTTCAAGCAATGTGCCATGCAATAGCACACTGTCACATGCGGATAGTGGCCCTCTATAATAGCAGTTGCTGCCCTGTTTAATGCCTCCCCATCTGTGACAAAGGCCACCACGTGTTGCTCAACGATCGTTTCTATGGCCGCTGTCCACTCTGCAAAGAGGACATCGGCGGACTTTCCACTCTCGGTGGCATCATGAGAGTACACAAAGTACATCTCTCCACTCGAGTATGCGACGAGACCATGAATAGATCTCTTCCTTGTATCGCTCCACCCGTCGGCAATGAGGGAAACGCCATGTTTTGCCCAAAGACGTTGAATATTGAGGGTTGCTTGCTCCACGATAGCCTTCTCTCGATCGAGCAAAGTAGTTCAGAGAGCCTCTGAAGATGGCGGCACATAACCGATGCCATACTCTCCTATCCGTTCCATCATGACTTTCCAATACTCCGACCTATTTCGATCAAACATAGAAGAGGTTAGTATCAAAAGGGCGGAAACGACGATAACGGAAGAAATCAGAGAGAAGATTGATCAATTAATAAAACATACCTCCCTGCGACAAATGGGATATGGTCGTGATAGAAGAATCGGGCCACGGCAGCATCCACCTCTTCCTTCTTCTTTGGGTCCCAAGAGGTGGCAAGGGTCCTTTGGTGACGAATCGGACCCGACGAAGATCCACCGGCACCTAAACCAGGTAGAGAGGAAGAAGGGAAAATGAGGGTCTTTGGGTCGATACCTTTGCGTACGGGCTTGGCTTTATGGTTGAATTGCCGATTCTTTTCCTCGAGCTCCTTCCTCTTCTCGATGGTTACATTAGTGCAAAATCTCACCTCATGTCCTGGCACTCAAAGAAAGTGTGCCCTCACTTTGTCATGCCCCCCTTTCCGCGTGTAAGAGCATAGCTTGCATGCCCATGCACGAGAACCTCCCGCCGCCGACAAGGTGTCCTCTGAGGTCACTTCATCCCACCACGACCATTCCTTCGCCTTTCGAGTGTTGCCCACATGAACGGAGGGGGTTGTACGAGAAGAAGAAGCCATGGATTATCCGTGAAAGAGAGAGAGAGCTTGATTTTGAGGGTTTGAGAGAGAGAGATAGCTTGAGAGAGGGCTTGAGAGAGAGAGTCTTGATTCCGTCAGGTCACAGCATTCAAGGGCTTATAGTCTACACATACCCGCCATATTCCTTTTTTTTATAAAAGTAATGACAACAGGAGAAACCCACTCAGACTCTTTCACTGGATATATAATACCTGCCTCAAGCAACTTGTCGATCTCTTGCCATAAAGCCTCCTTTCGAATATCCCCCACCCTCCTTAGCTTCTATGCTTTTGGCTTGTATTCATCTTTAAGTAGGATTCATGCTCCACTCCTTTAGCTCCTCTCAAATCTTTATACTACGTCGCAAATAAGTCGGGGTAGGATGCACATAGGTTCATATAGCTTTCCTTCTCCTGGTTGGTTAAATCTGTACCTAGCATATCCTCCACCTCTTTAACCTTCAGACTACAAACAGGAGCTTGCATACCTTTACTTGCACTGGCAGAATCTATGGTGACTCCGAAAAAATCTGTATCCAGCTTCAGTAAATCTTCATCGCTCTCTTCCTCTTCAACCCTGGTGGACCCTTCATCATAAGTCGACTCGATTTCATATTCGTAACTCGTGCTAGAATCCCTGTTATCACCCCAGGCTGATGGATGAAATCGGCTTTCCTTGGTCTTCAGATCCAGCACGGTCTGCCCTCCATTCTCTCGATCTGGTAAGGTAAATACCCCCTTCTCCCAATCTTTCTTGGCCCCAATTGCCAACAACCATGGCCTCCCCAATATAATTGGATAAGCATTTTCTCGTACTTTCATGACAAAAAAATCAATTAAGCATTCAACTTCCATGACCTTTATCTTCACATCCTGTGCCACTCCTAAACAACAAGCTTTGGCATGGTTGGCCATCCTCATTCGCACATTGGACCTGACGACAGCTTTAAGACCAATATCCCTCATAGCAGACTCTGTGATCACACAGACATGGGCACCACCATCAATATAGGCTTGCACATGCTTCTTCTTTTCAAGCAAAACGTCCACCACTGGAAGCACATTAGTCGGACTCCCCACCCTCAAGGCTAGATTCTATACCGCATGCACATCTCCTATTCGGGGAAGCCTCGTACTGACACTGGTTGACCACTGCCTCCTTAATTTAAGGTTTAATGCAAGCAGCTACCCAAAAGTGATATTAGCCTTTTGATTTTGGACATCTCTTACCATATCATATTCAGGATTACCGCGCCCCAACTGAAAATCCTTCTGTATAATTCTTCTTCTTCGTCTTCTCTTGCTTGGCTCTGGCTGCTCTCGACCTTCTTTCACCTTCTCTTTACCCTTCTTTGCTCTAGTTTCACGTTCCGTCTCAGTCTCTCTTTCGCCTCTTGCTCTTTTGTTAGCCATAATATCAACCTCCTGCCTGTCAACATCAATAATATTAACCCTTTGCACTTCATCATTACTTGATGGAGCTGCCTGTGCTTGGTTCTCTACTGCTTGCTGCTCCCTTTGACCATTAAACTGCGCTTGACCCCTACCTTGACCAAACAAAGGATACATACTGCCCCTTTCCCTCGGTGGGTGAGGGAATTCTGGAGCATAGTGGCACTTCTCTCCGCAATTATAACACCTGCCAGGCAATTGCCTAGCTCTGCCTCTTCCTGTCCTTGCCTGACCTCTATCCATAACACTTAAACGCAACTCTTGCATTTGCTCACACAAATCTTGAACTGTACGTACCCATTGTTGAGGAATGGTTGCTACCCCTCGATTAGGTTGATTCTCCACTTGAACTTCTTCCCTCGGACTTGAGGTAGGATTGGGAAACATCGCTTCGTATCCCAATGCACCTTGCTCAATCATCTTTTTCAATTTTTCGTCTCTTTACTCGTGCAATAGCAACAACCCCGTTGTAATTCTGCAGACCCTCGAAATCCACCTTTTCACGAACTTTGGGATGCAAACAAGCCATAAATTTTTCCAATTTATAGTACTCACCACCATTAGCCAATTGCATGGCCACTGCAAAGTCCCTCCAGCACTCCTCGAAATGGCCGAGGAAAACACCGTACTCCTCGTTCACATCCTGCTTCAAATTCTTCAACTTTGCGTCTAGATCGAAAGGAGATACCTCTTTACGGAGGTCATGCACAAAACGGGCCCGCAACGCCGGCCACATAAGTCTTGGCTCTCCTTCCAAGGCATAGTACTAGGTCTTTGCTCTTCCCCACATCAGCAGAGGAATCGTTTGCATTTTGCTATCTTCATTTGGCATATGCAGTGATAACATATACAACACGAAATCGGCCATCCACTCTTCCGGATCTTCTTCTCCGGTGAAAACTGGTCCATAACGCTGCCATCTCTCCTTGATGGAAATAACTTTCTTTGATCAAAACCGATGAGTAATCAGTTGCACCTCCGTGGGGGCACCAGAAGATAGAGAGGGGGCATGAGATCCACACCCGACACACAACACAGAGCCTCCCTACAGCTCAAGGTAGCCACAGCACCCCTAACCTCTCAAATAACACCTTCAAATTGGCTAATTTGCACTAACAGACCCACCTTGACACACAAAATACCTATCTCCTATCCTGCAGAAACACCGTTCAGCACAAATGCACGCACACCGCTCAACTCACCCTTTCCGGCTCACAAAACACCCCGATTCTACCCTCTTGGTAACACACTTCAAGCTGCAGGCATACCCTTCTGCAAGCATTGGCAAGCACACAAACAGCGAGAGAAAAGGAGGGGAATGGTGAGAAGCAACACGAGAAAGAGGGGCAAAGGCTTAGTAGTATTGCATAGGGAGATATTACAACCAAGTCTGCAACTCCAATAGCAAGCTTCCAATACACAAACTTGCAGGCCTTCAAAAACTCTCTCTGGCAAAAAAGCCCTTAAAAATTCACTTCTATTCCCTTTTATAGGGCTTGGCTAAGGCTAAAAAAGAAATAAAAGGAGCTATCCAGCTTGTGCAATCATCTTTAGGTTCATTTAGAATTCTCTTGCATTGCTACCACTTGGCACATCTGATTCTTTTCGTAACTCTTGCATGGTACACCTCTCTGTTCAATTTGGCCACTTGTTCTCCTTTGCACCCGCCCTTTGGGAACGCCCTTGAACACCTTCTTTCTCTCTCTCACTTGACTGGCCTTGTGGCGGGATAGACCCCTTGGCCGGCTTTGGAACTTCTCTCTCTCTCTCTTTCTCTTGCTCCACTGGCACCGCCGCGGGATCCTCCCTTGTACGAGCAATAGCGACATCGCTATTGGAAGGGCGGGGGGGGGGGCGGGCAGACCCTTTGCCTTCAAAAAGTTTTAGCGCGTGTGAATCTGACCAGAAGCGGGCGCGCCAAGCCACGTCAACACTTGCCGCGGGATCCACCCAGAACAACCGGCCACTGCCGCCGCCAAGTGCACCTAGCGCAGCGCCACCAGACGTAGTCAAAACCGGCGAGCTTCCGCCCCCGAGGGCCGCCAGCACAACGCCCAAAGGGCACGCCAAGGAAGCTCACTCCCCTCATCTACACGCCCAACTGTCTCATGCTTTGGGTGTTATACCATGCCGTCCGAGCTTGAATCAGCGCATGTGGGAGCACACAAGCGTCACGTGACAGCTCCCCAATGCCTGGCTTTCAAGTGCCTTCACAAAAAGTTAAGCATCCTACCAAAACACCCCCTCATAATCATTTTTTTGACCTTTTTGCCTTGCTTGCCAACTGCCACCCGGCTTTCCGATTTTCGAGCAATCAAGACCGGCTCCAACCCCGTATCTCCGGCTTTAAGCCTCATAACTCCCGCCTCATCCAAAATCTGGGAAGCCCTTGAACCAAGGTTGCAAAAAACATGAATATTCATCTGTAGCCAATTCCGAGCAAATGCACCCAACTTTCCAACTGCTTTAACTTCTTGCTTCGAGTTCCATTTGACGTGCAATCAATTCTTGTTAGCTCCATACATCGCACACCACCTTCTCGAACTATGTTGGGGTGCAATAAACACCAGATGGCACGATTCCCCATGTGGTCAGGTGGGCGCCAATCTAGCCCCCGTCAAAACTTCAACTGGCCATTAACTACAATCCGTAGCTCTGATCTGCAATCTGAAAAGACAAGTATGCTCCATGAATCGAGCACTACGCGCATATATCCACTTGGGCCACCTGTCCCCAGCTGCCCTATCCGACAGGAATCTGCAACGTATTGAACCTTCAAACTTCAATATCTTGGGCTCCGTAGCTCGGTTTGATGAGCTGTCTGGACCTGCTCCTTTAGCACTTCAAGCTCTACATTCCTGGACCCAAAGACTACACCTTGAATCTCCTTCACTTGCTCCCCAAATTAGCCCCTTCTGGAGCCTTTCTTGCCCTATAAACCGCATCAGCCATACATTTCCGCTGCTACCTGTTAGTCCATGATCTTCCTAGCTGCTCCAGCCTTTTGCCATGCTTCTGCTAGCCTACAGATACTTGCCCATGCCATCTTCTATTGTTGACACAAGACAAGGAGTAGGAAAATTCCACCCCAAGAGAGAATTGACCCAAACCTTGGCGCCCCTTTCGGTATTTCTTTATATTGCTTCAACAAGATACAACTCCCATGGCTCTGCTCTGCATCTCCCGTAGGTAAACTACCAGAGTGAGAGCCCATGGGTCATATTTAAAGGTCCTTGGCATCTAAAAGAAGTTTACATGAAAAGAAGACAAACTCAAAAGCTTCTAGTCCAAAAAGCAACCAACACGTTTTGCGAAAATCCGTACAATTACCACGTGGCACTGTTAATGGAAATTACGGGACTATCTGTATAGGCTTCCGTACATCTGCTGCTACGTCATCATTCTCCACAATGTGTGTGTGTGTGTGTGTGTGTGTGTGTGTGTGTGTGTGTGTGTGTGTGTGTGTGCGCGCGCGCGCGCGCGTGGGCGCGGTGCGTGTGTGTGTGTGGAGGTTCCGCTTTATTTAACAACATATCTGCAAAACAACTCAAGTTAGCTCAAAAACATTTCGAAGGGTCATTCTGAGGGACATTCCGAGAGACTCGGTTTTCTCATTCCAAATCGGAGCTCTAGATTTCTTGGGTCGTTGGCTTCCTTGAAGAATCTCATCCAATAAGGAGTCTTCTTTCAAATCGGAGCTCTTGATTTCCTGGGTCATTGGCTTCCCAGAAGAATCTCATCCAAAACGAAGTCTCATTCTAAATGCGAGCTCTTGATTTCCACGGTCGTTGGCTTCCCAGAAGAATCTCATCCAATAAGGAATATTCTGTGGTTGGCACATCACAATGCAACACAAATGCTCACATATGCATGTTACAAGACACAACGAACAACGCCGCTGAGTACTCCCCCGAGGCAGACGGTCTACGGTATGAAGCTTCTCAACGAGTACCTCGTCACTCCCCCGCAAATAACCTAAAAAGGTCTGGGCCATCAGTTCAGAGGACTAGTACAACCAAACGCTCCCCAGACCGCAACTTGCGTCGCTTGGAGGTTCAAGCATACAACCAAACACTCCCCAGACATCCTGTATGCGTCATTCAGAGGTTTTCTAGCACACAACGAAACGCTACCCAGACATCCCGTCTACGTCGTTCCGAGGTTTTCAAGCATTCAACGAAACGCTCCCCAGACATCCCGTCTATGTCGTTAGGAGGGCGGGAGAAAATCACCAAGCATTGAAACCGGGGTCAAACAATTCAAATCGGCACCAAAACAGGTTTAAAACAGATATCATCCATTTCGAACAAATTTCAAACAGGATCACCAAACAGGTTCTCAAACAGAATTCAAACTTACAAAGCAATCTCCACATCATTTGAGCTCGAAAGTCGACTTGCTTTCCATTCTGAAACTTGCACCAACAATTAGAGTTAGATTACTTTCATAAGGTTGTAGCCGACCAAAACATGGTCCATAAGCTCTTTGATAGACAATGTTCTTGTAGCGGTGATGGTTGTCCCAAGACATAGCAATCACACTGGACCTCCAAGGTTATCAATTCGAGAAGAGACACCAATTGCGAGGTGTCCAAAAAATTGAAGTCGTATTCTGCTAGGGTTTCCGTGGGAAGCCTTTCAGGATACCCCACTCTGCCCGAAGTTGCACTGCGAAGAAAGATATCTGAAGGCATATATCTTCGGGCAAAAATTGTATTGAAAGCTTGCCAAGCCCTTGGAGTGTGCGGCTTGGTAGCTATAGACATCCACCACTACATGGATTTGCCTTTAAGAAAAACAGCATTTTGAAAAAAAAGTCCTTGATCCTTCTCTTGCAAGTGATGTTTATGGCTTACCCCCTGTAAGACAGAGTGATGATGAATACGAAAGCCCGCCCAATGCGCGATGAAGTAAGGGTGGGAGTGGCTAATAAGTCTGGGGTCGGTACACGAAGCTTCTTTAGTAAAATATCCTATAAAACTTAGAAGCGCCATCTTGCTCCGTCTGCTCTTTGGTAGGACCAGTAGGCTTTCTGAAAAGCACCCCCCTCAAGCTTTGATACCACTGTCACAAGGGCACCACGTGCCAACGGAAAAGAAAAGATTGAGCAACTGACAGAAAGAGATGCACGACACAAGACAAGGAGTGGCAGAATTCCATTCCAAGAGAACACTGGCCCCAAACCTTGGTGCCCCTTTCGGTATTTCTTTATATTGCTTCAACAAGGTACAACTCCCATGGCTTTGCTCTGCATCTCCCCCGGGGAGACTGCTAGAATGAGAGCCCATGGGTCATATTTAAAGGCCCTTGGCCTCTAAAAGCAGTTTACATGAAAAGCAGTCAAACTCAAAAGCTTTTGGTCCAAAAAGCAACCAACGCGTTTTGCAGAAATCTCTATAGCTGCCACGTGGCACTATCAGCAAAAATTATGGGACTGTCCGTACAGGCTGCCACGTCAGCATGTCAGTGAAAATTGCAGGAATCCGTACATTTGTTTCCATGTCATCATTCTCCACGCTGTGTGTGTGCGTGTGTGTGTGGAGAGGTCCCGCTTTATTTAATCTCTTTAGGTCACTTGGGCCCCATCGGACGGGGTCCCATAAGTTGGAGGGAACTTCTTCTGCTTCTTCTTCTGCTACTGCTTCTTCACTTAGGGTTTAGGCCCCTCGGCCGAGATCTACAGGTTGGCTTCATTCTTCAGTGGCTTGACACATCAGCAGCTTGTGACATAAGGGGTGCTAGCATGCTCCCAAGGGCTCCCTCAAGATGCCTATAGCAAGTCTCCATGGACCATACGACTCCTTCCAACATCAACCAACACACACAAGAATGAATGGAACAGGAAAAGTACATGCTTATCCACCATTGGCTGGAGTGTACCCCCCATTGTCTACTTCTCCCACTAGTAGTGTCACATCCCCTATTCAAGAATGGAGTGGACCTATCAGGCTGGACCATCAGAAGCCCATGAACCGTAATGGTTTTGTGTGTGCCATGGATGCCACATGAACGAGACCAGGAAGTTTTCCTGATACCAATAATAATGCTCCCCATGAATCCATCATGCACACATGACACGACACCAACCAAACAAGCACATAAACAACACAAGGGAGAGACATCTGACTCACCTCCCACATAAGTTTCCAAAAGCCACTAAAGCGGTTCATTCTTTGACAACACTAGTGCTAAGACCATGATCAATGATTGCAACAATCTAGCGTATATTCTTCTTGATTTGTGGCACGTACAACACATCAGAGAGACCTACAAGTGCTAAAAAAGAAATTGTTCCAGACCCTTTTGCTGGACATATTGCATTACTCCCAACAGTTACAAATGGGTTCCTGTACCAAGAACTATACCAATCTTTCTTACTAGTCATATGTCGGGATGCTTCACTATCTAGAATCCAAGAACCATCAACAACCGGGGTTTGTGCTGATGAGAATACGTCTTCTATGGTGGCCCATAGTTCAAGCTCTGCCTCAGCATTGTTGGCGTATTCTCTTTCCTACCAAGAAGCTTTCATGGTCCATTGGCTCACCCACGAGCTTGAGAGCCTATAGCTGTTGTAGTATATTGCCTCACCTCAAGTATTGGCGTCCCATACCACCAGGCTAGACTAGCTTGGGTGTCTAGGCAAACACTTTGATAGTCCGAGTGTGGTGATCACACAAGATAGAGTGCCCCACCTGGCTCACACTCGCCAAACACTCCTCAGGCATCCATCCTGATGTCTAAGGACGTAGCACTTGATCTTTCATTCAGGCAGCTGCAGTGGTCGCAGCAGTGGCTCATCGGAAGCACACGTTCAAGACGGTGTAAAGATATCCCCTTAGTCGTACTTCACTCATATATCCAATAACTCACCAAGGACTGCTCAGGCATCCATCCTAATGTCTAGGGACGTAATACCTGATCTTTCATTCAGGCAGTTGCTGGTAGTGGTAGCAGCAGCGGCTCATCGGAAGTACCTGTTCAAGATGGTGTAAAGATCTCCCCTTAGTCGTGCTTCACTCATACATCTAATGACTCACCGAGAACATTTGATCGCGGATGGATTGAGCCATCCATCTCATGACACATTTGAACAATCTTGACTACTTTCTATGGATCCATAAATCTGGCTCATAATTCGAAACTGCAGAAACTAGAAACTATATTCTTACTGTTTTAACAGTGTTAAAAATAACCAAAATAGCAACGAAAAATATTTCAACGTCTCATGTATGCAGCAATGAGCTATTTTTGTGGTTTAAGCTCGTGCAATAAAGCCCAGATTCATAACTGAGGATCACACATAAGGACAGCAATAACAAAAGAAACTTAGTTTTCTCTTTGCACCACTTTGTGTTTCCTCACACTATTGTGACAAATTCTCGGATACCGCCAATAGAGTCAAAACTTGCTTTAATAACTTACAACAAACCAGTTTCAAGGTTCTTAGCATCAAACATTGACTAGACTAGAGTGCTACCCATGTAACACGAGTAGGAAAAGAGACTCACCAATTGTAATAAGATAAGTCATATGGCATGGGTAGAAGACGCTTCTTGCAATCAAAAATTGGCTCTAGATCTTCAGATTTTAGACGCTCACCGTAATCGATGTATCCCGAAATCTTTCATCCCAAAAAGAGTGGACAAGGTACATTTAAGAACTCTACTCTAACTAAGATAAAAATCAGTTAATTAGAAAGATACTTTAGTGCTTGCAACCATACTTGTAATTTTAACTGAACCTTGAATGCTGAAAAATCGTTTTCCTACTCAGTATGATAAACAAACTAGGCAAAACAAATTTTAGGTCCCCAAGTCAAAAAAAAAAAAGATTTCTTGCTTCCAAAATTTGACAATCTCCAAAGGGAGGAGAAGACAAGTTAGCACTTCTGGTAGCAGAAAGGATGAGAAGATGTATCTGCAAGAATCCCTAAATATGAGAAAGGATATGCCTGATGAGGTTGATGTTGGCAATGATGTTCAGTTTCGTATGTTTATGCATATAAATATTAAGAAGGTATAGCTGTTTTAGGTTTTCCATGTAACATTAGTGTCGCTTATGTTTCAATCCAAGGGCATATGAAATGAATTTAAGAAACCGTAGAATGAACCAAGTTTGCCATAAACTCAACCACAATAATAGGAGCCAATGCTAGCTAACAAGTCAGACCTCTTTTTTAGGTTTTTTGGGGGGAGGGGATCTCATCAGCAAACTATGCAGAAAATAATCACTAATTAAAAGACATTAACTCTAATGAAATACTTGAGACACAAGCTGACAATACCAAGAAGCTGAGAGCACTTGAAACCATTAAATAGGTATGTACACAAGATTATGGTGGAAGAATAGATGTGATTGGAGGTGTGATAGGAGTCGGTAAGTGAATAAAGCAATTTTTAGGCATATGCCTTTTTTTCTGAAGTGAAGCCAAGAGGAGTTGAGAGAGCCAGAGGGCATCTCGGCAAGCTAAGGCAGCCACAACATATTTAGATTCTGCTTTTTTGGCCATGAGATGGGACCACCAGAGAGCATCAACACATACTAGTGGATAATCTGAAAGAATCTTCACATGCCTAAGTAGCATCAGTGTGGCCAAATAATTGCGAAGGAGTGTATGTGTCATAGTGATAAGTAAAAGAATAATTCTGCCTGGCATGCAAATAGCAAAGAGAACAACTTGCAGCTTTCTTGTGAGCAGGATATCGTAATGTGTGTGCATAACAGAGGATATTTCCTGTGTAATATAGATCCACGCATATGCATGCTAAGATGGCAGTGTGTTTAACCACAACACCATGTATATGAGAAGTTAGGGACTGGTTTTCACTATGATATGCAGCATCACGCTTTGGACCATGTGGAAGGCTCAACATGCTCACATTCTGGGGTGCATAGTCCTCCCCTACATCCACCATTTTGACAACCATTTGAACTGGGTTCATGCATACTCTTTGCAATCAGTGGGATACTTCCGCCGGCTCCTCCAAGGCAGTGGAGCAACGTGGATGCGCCTTTCTTCACATGGGCGAGATCGTCTTTAGTTGGGATAGTGCCCACATCACATGGCATTATGCACCTTCCCAATGGTTCATTTTACAATCATAATACAGACCACCTTGACGTTCACATAGCCTACACATTGTTATCTGGCTTTTTTACTTCCTCTCAATGATAGGCCATTGAGCATATCCAAAGGTCTCCTTTGAACACAAAATACAGCCCCTTTTCTCACCAAAAATTATATTTAGTTGAAATGGCAATAGCAATCTGAAGAAGTCCCTATTGAAGAGAGGTAAATCTTTGTTGAAGTAGTCAACTCCAAACGCTGGCTTAACCCACGAGTGACCACCAAGCAAGCTTCGGAGCGCTCAATAGATCCAATTGGATGATATTCCATGGGAAGAATCCATTTACATAATTCTTAATATTATGATCACCCGGCGGAGGAATGGGAGGTCCCATGTGTTTGCCATAGCCAATGCACAAGCTCCTCTTGTTGTGACTCTTCAATAAGGAGCTTCGACAAAGGTGAGTACTTCATGAAGTGGAATGTGAAGCTTTCCTTCCAGCTCTCAGCCTTTAGGCAGTTGATCTTCGCCACTCTCATCCATAATAACCACAACGAAGAAAGTGGCATCATAGAAATCATGTAGAGAGCACTCAGCATAGCTGCCATGAAACCTATTTCTTCCATTAGAACTTTTCTAAAACCTCGACTTTCCAAAACTCGGATTTCTTTGAAACAGTATGCACTGAAACCTTCTGAAACCTCTAAAACCTCGTTTTGATACCCCATAGCTACTATGGTAGGGAATATGCAACAAGTGGCAAAGGGTAGAAATTTGATGGTTGGGATTCAATTTTGCAAATGCCAGACACAATCGGATAGTAGGAGGGCGTGCCAAGGCTGAGAAGTGATTCCAACGAAGTTCATTGTACAGATTTTCAGATTACATGGCATGCCTGAGACAAGTCTCTTACAGAGATCCCGAGTTCACGAGTTTGTTTTGGAAGGCTATTTGGGAGAACATTGGCACACGGTTGCAGTTCTCATCATCTTTCGACCCGCAGACAGATGGACAATCTGAGATTGCAAATTCAGTAGTACTGGATCTATTGAAGTCTTACGTTTTTTATCAAAAGACTCAATGGGAAAAAAAAAATTGCCCTTGGTGGAATTTGCCTACAATAACACAATCCACTCTTCGACGGGGAACTCGCCATTTGAGATCATTGAAGGTGCTCCGAAGGTTCCACCCTTCCTTAGCACGAAAGATAAGATTTTTGAAGCTGACCAGTACATGAGAGACTTGGACACTGCTTTTGCCAAGGTCCGGGAGGGCTTTAGCGAAATCTCAGGAACGACACAAGAAGGCAGCAGATCGACACCATCACGATTTGAAATTAAAGGAAGACGATTGAGTGCTCTTACATTTTGAGAAGGCATGCCTAAGAAAGAAAAAGGGAAAGGAGCAGCTTTTTCCAAAGCTTAGCATGAGATATCATGGCCCTTTCCGGATAAAAGAAAAGATAAATGATGTCTCCTTTAGACTGAAGCTACCTGATACTTGGAAGATTCACAATGCATTTCATGTGAGTCTATTGAAGCCTTTTAAAGGTGATGTGCCCGATGATGGGGAGCCAAATGAGCAACCCGAAGTGGAGGAAAGAGAAGAGATACTCGTTCCAAAACAGATATTGGCACATAAAGACAGAAAGATAAAAGGTAAAGTGATTAGGCGGTTCTTGGTTAAGTTCAAGAACTATCCTGCATTGGATGCGAAGTGGATGGAGGAGGACCTAGCAGATACTCCTCAGATTTTGGAACTTTACCTTGAAGCATTCGGTTTAGCATAGTCTACTCCGATAGAACCCCGATTTCAGCATGGGTGAATCTAGTGTAGCGGGTTTGCACAAGAGGGGAGTCACTCAGCTCCTTTGTCAACGGATTACTTCGATTTTGAATAGAGTCACTGATGTCCCCTTTGGGTTTCAGGGATACTAAAGGGTTGAATAATATTCTGCCGTATGACTTTATAACTGGAATTCCCGAAAATGAAAATGATTGATTTGTACTTAACTTGTTTGAGTACAGGAACGGATAGATGAAATTTGATGTGGCAATGTACAGACGCCCGTAATTTGCGCTGGCTGTTTTTGGCTGGCAGATTTTGAGCAAAGCTTTTGGGAATAGTTGCTTTGAGTTTAAACTTTTGGGGCTTTGCTTTTGGGGCAACCCTTGTAACAATAAATAAGTCTTTTGGGCCTCATTACTCAAAGCATCTAGATCCACAATATGAGTGTGAGATCCCGCGAACTATCCTTATGTTTTGCCTGGGAAGTAGGTGATATCACTTCAGACATGCATCAGCTTGCCTATGTATGCTTTTAGCCCTTTCCAGATGAACACTCCAGTGTTCACGCCTTTGTATTTGCTCTTTTCTGTGGGTTTCCCTCGCCTTGAGGTTTCGTGCTTGTAAATTCATCCTAAAGATTTACAAAAAAGTGTGTGTGTGTGTGTGTGTGTGTGTGTGAGAGAGAGAGAGAGAGAGAGAGAGAGTAACAAACTGCTGACGTGTCAAAGCCTACAGAATGGAGCCAACTTACAAATGCCGGCCCAGGGGCCTAAACCCTAAGAAGAACAAGTAACAGAAGAAGAAGTCCTACCAACTTATGGGGACCCTGTCCGATGGGGCCCAAGTGACAAAAGGATTAAAATAAAGCAAGACCAGTACACACACAAAAACTGATGATGTGGCAGATTTTCAAAAATTGCGTTGGTATGATGACGTGGCAAGCTGTACGGATTTCCGCATTTTGCGTTGACTGATGACGTGGCAACTTTACGGATTTCCGTGATTTACGCTAGCAACTTTTTGGCTTTGCTTTTGGACCAGATGCTTTTGAGTTTGAAGGCTTTTCACTGTAATTGCGTTTTAGGCCAAGGGCCTTTAAATATGAGGCTAGGGGTCATTCTCTGGCATGCTTCCTGGAGAAGGTGCAGAGTCTAGAGTATCGGCTTGTACTGGGTTGATGCAATATAAAGAAATACCGAAACGGGCGCCAAGGTTTTGGGGCCAATACTTTCTGGGGTGGAATTCCGCCACTCCGTGTCGCGTGTCGTCTCTCTCTATTTCAGTTCAGTTGTTATTGAAGTGCTAAAAGTCTGTTCAATCTGTTCTTTTCTATTGGCACATGGTGGCCGTCTTGTGTGTGTGTGTGTGAGAGAGAGAGAGAGAGAGAGAGAGAGAGAGAGAGAGAGAGAGAGAGGAACTTGTGTTTGTTTGTTTTCTTGTTGGGGGGGGGGGGGGGAGATGTTTTCTTGTTGTGGGGGGGGGAGGGGGGGAACAAAAAAGTGGTTCTAACCCTTTGTATTACAAAAAATTGACCATTATACAATGAGATCATGGGGGAAAATCCCAAAACAAATCACACGATGCATCAAGGGATAAAGATACTCTAATCAGGATATCTGGGTGTGATAAGCCTACAAAAATCTGCCAAAGCTCTGTCCGCAGCGTGCAATGTAGTGAAAACCACAATGCCCATTGCTAGGTATCCGACAAATATTAAGTATGCCCTGTGAAAGACCTCCTCTAGCAGCACACAAAAGCCAGGGACTGTGAAACCCTCGGGCTGTGCCTTCAAAATCGTCCGCATCTACTCTTAACATTTCTTGATGTTGTAACCCAAAAAAGGATGCAGATCTACGACACAGGCATCATCTAAGAGAGGGAGGAGGGACCCACTCGTCCACCACAAAAACCAAGGGAAGGTACCAAAATGCACATCTCTCTAACCAAACCAACTTCCCCAAAGCATCATTAAAGTGACTCTCAAACAACTCTGCGATCTAGGTGACATCCATAAAGCAGTTGGCCTCAACCATCCTCTGCCCTTGTATGTGACCATAAACAGCCTCCGTCGTCCATAAGAGACCCTCATGTAAACCTTGCACTTCGAATCTGATCATGAGTGCTCTCTTTGGACCAAGCAAGATCTGACGTCCTCCTGTCAGTTGCAAGAAAAATGTCTCAACACAAAGTAGCCCACTCCTCAAAGATACCTCTAGGAAATTTCCATGGACCAACTGCAAAGAACTGGGCAGGGAGAATCTCAGATATTGGGACATCTACTCGTGATGCAAAACCTACTAAATAGTGAAACTCCTTTGCAAATTGAGGAGACTCTCGTACTCACCCCCAGTAGTGCCTACTATAAGAGGCACCTGTGTTTGGATCTCCCAGGAATCCAAAACCTACTAAACTGGCCTATCATGGGGTACCTCAGGCTGGTCCTAAACTGCCTTTGACTGCTGGTCGTCATGCTCTATCTGATTGTCCAGCTGCTTTGAAACGTCCTCTCAATCCTAATATGGTAATTTCTTCTCAGGAGGTCTGTCTAGGTGTTGCTCTGGCCTCATCCAACCTCTGTCTCACTACTCATTTGCCTACCTACCTATCTTTGTCTCTGCTCATCACTGTGCTGCTGACTCCAATCCCTTTGATCTCTATCAAGCTTGCACATACGGTCTTGCTAATGTGCAGAACTCTGTTGGGTTTGTAGTGGCTATCAGGGCCGTTGTCGCCCCCTAGGGAAATCCCTCGCCAGATGCCACAAATAGAACTCATTTGGCAGGTAACTTGGAATCTGCCTTCAAAAGCAGTTGATGTAAAATCCTCTTACCACGGATGTGTCCCCAAAAGCGAGAGTGCAGCTGATGACCTACAGTCAAGCTCCTGTGATGAGAAAATAGCAATGAAAAGTACCTCTTCCCAGTAAGGTGACCGAAGGAGTACGAGCGGAACTGCGACGCGAGAGAGAGTGCGAGAAGAAGAGCACAACGATATGGTGAACTCGCTCTACTGTAATGTGTAGAGCATAGTGACTTCTTATTAGGTTTTTTACAAAAGAATATGTGTACATACCTGGCGGCCCGCCCACTTACCTCGGCGACCACATTGGGCTTTATACCCCAACAACCTCCCACTTAGTGTCCAATGTGGTACTTTAAGTGTGAGAGAAGCTACTATACAAGCTAATATACAAGAGATGTAGAGAAGTGATGTACTACCCTACACCTAACTGCTTGCGAAACTGCTAACTCCCTGATGAAATGATACTTCACATCCACATGCTTTGTCTTTGAGTGATAAACTGGATTGCGAGCCAATTGTATAGCACTTTGACTATCACAATATAACACAGGCATCTCTTCTTTGATTCCCAAATCTGTTACTAGTCGATTAAGCCAAATTGATTCTTTGCATGCCTCTGATGCTGCAACATATTCAGCCTCTGTAGTAGACTGAGTAACACAATCTTGTAATCTAGAACGCCATGATACTGCTCCACCAGCCAATGTAAAGACATACCCTGACGTAGACCTTCGGTTGTCTAAGTCACCTGCATAATTTGAGTCTGTAAAACCCTTTACACTTAGCTCCCGACTCCCATAGCATATACGCATACTCTTTGTAGCTTTCAGGTATCTCAATATTCCTTTCACTGCCTCCCAATGTTTCTTGCCTGGGTTTGACATGTATCGACTTACTACTCCCACTGCAAATGCAATGTCTGGGCGAGTAGCAATCATTGCATACATCAAACTACCCACTGCAGACGCATATGGAATCTTATCCATTTCAGCCTGTTCTTCCTCAGACACAGGACAATCTTGTTTGCTAAGTTTCACATATGGTGGCAATGGAACACTCAATGCCTTTCCCTTCGCCATATTGAAACGTTGCAAAACCTTGTCAATATACTCTGTTTGAGATAACCAAATCAACTTCTTTGATCTGTCTCTCTCAATGCGCATACCAAGTATATGACTTGCCTCACCCATGTCTTTCATGTCAAACGATTTTGCCATCTTTGACTTCAAAGCTGAAATTTCTTCCAAGTGCATGCCAGCAATCAACATGTCATCCACATACAAAATAAGGATCAGCCAACTACCATCCTTAGCCTTCTTTGTATATAGACAGTGATCGAACTCACTACGTTTATAGCCTTGAGAAAGCATAAACTTGTGGAATTTATGGTACCATGCCCTCGGTGATTGTTTTAAGCAATAAAGACTCTTTAACAACTGGCATACCCAATCTTCCTTGCCTTTCTCAACAAACCCTTCTGGCTGCTGCATGTAAATTTCCACATCTAAATCACCATGCAAGAACGCTGTCTTGACATCCATTTGGTGCAACACCAAATCTAATATGGCAACCAATGCAAGAAAGCATCTCAATGTAGTCATCTTGACCACCGGAGAGAAGACTTCATCAAAGTCAATGCCTTGTTCTTGCTTAAAGCCCTTGGCAACAAGCCTTGCTTTGTACTTTGGCTGACTATCATGAGCGGTGATCTTATACCTGTAAACCCATTTACAAGGTAGAGCCTTTTTGCCCAGTGGTAATTTAACTAGCTTCCATGTCTTGTTTTTATGCAGAGCTGTCATCTCTGACTGCATGGCCAATTGCCAATTCCCGGAGTCCTTCATTTGCACTGCTTCCTTGTAACATGAAGGCTCATTGCAATCAGTCAACATGACATAGTTCATAGATGGAACAAACCTATCAGGAGGTCGCGTGACACGTCCAGATCTACGCACAATAGGTGGCTCAGGCTCAGCCACAACCTGTGGTTCCACTCTATCCTGTCCTTGCTCCTCTTGAGCCCTGACATTTTGTCTTGCACGTGCAGGTCCATCTTCTTGGAAGACAACTCTTCTAATCTCCTCAACCCTCTCTGGTTTAGAATGATATTTGGATTCATTAAAGTGAACATCATTGCTGCGGACAACCTTTCTGGATTCGGGATCCCAAAGTCTGTACCCCATCTCACCAGAATTACCATAGCCTAGAAAGATGCACTTTCTACTCTTTGGCTCAAGTTTGTTCCTAAATTCTTTTGGAACGTGAGTATATGCCTCACAGCCAAAGACTCTGAGATGCTTGTATGAGGGCATTTTGCCTGACCATACCATCTCTGGCACTGAATCCTTCTGCAAAACCTTGCTAGGAGATCTATTTACAAGATGAACAGCTGTTGATACAACTTCAGCCCAAAACCCATTTGGCAGTTGTGCATTAGACAACATACTTCTGACCTTCTCTTGTATGGTCCTATTCATCCTCTCAGCAACACCATTTTGAGGAGGATTGTAAGGAGCAGTAAGTTCACGTTTTATACCTTTTGACTCACAAAAGTCCTGAAAGGCCTTTGAAACATACTCTCCACCATTGTCAGTGCGTAAGCATTTAAGCTTCTTGCCACTCTCATTCTCCACAAGTGTCACAAACGTTTTGAAAACACTAAACGCTTCATCCTTGTGCTTGAGAAAGTAAACCCATACTTTCCTCGAGTAATCATCTATAAATGTCATAAAGTAAGAAGCTCCCCCTAGAGATAGGTTAGGCATAGGTCCACACAAATCACTATGAACAAGTGCCAACTGTGTATCTCTTCTACTGCTTCTATGCTTATGTGGCTGCTGTGTTTGCTTACCATACAGACAATGTTCACAGAATTCAAAATCATTAAATGAAAAGCAAGGCAAATAACCAGAACGAGACAAGATTTCCATTCCCTTCTTGGACATATGTCCTAACCGGCTATGCCACAAAGAAACGTTCGGTGCTCGGTTACATTGATTACATTTTTAGAGACATTTGATACATAAATCATGTAAAGTCCTCCAGACTTTACTCCATGTGCTACTGTCATAGAACCCTTGGATATCTTCCACATGTTCTGTCCAAAAGTGGTGACGTAGCCAGCATCATCAAGTAAACCTGTGCTGATCGAGCTCTTTGTAATTGCGGGAACATGTCTCACATTCTTCAGCGTGAAAGAAGAGCCATTCTGAAACTTCAATTGAACATCTCCAACACCTAAGATCTCACATGTCTTCCCCTTGCCTAGCCGAACATGATCTTTAGTGGTCACATAAGAGGTAAACCACTCCTTGTTTGGAGACACATGAGGTGATGCCCCTGAATCTATAATCCAGTCATTTAGTGCATTTCCATCAGATGCTGTAAGAAGAGCTGAGTCCATTGTATTCTTCAAGAAGTAGATGTCTCCTGACACTAGACTGTCATCCTCTGCAACAGTGTTTGTCACATTTATTTCTTGAATCTTCACTGAGGACTTATTCTTCTCACCATGGTCTTCAGCTTTCTCTTTGCCTTTTTTTGCTTTCCATTCTCTGCAGTCTCTTTTCATGTGACCCTCTTTGTCACAATAGTAGCATTCTATGTCACTCTTGCCTTTAGCACTGCGGGACTTGCTACGAGACTGATTCCTCTTTCCACCTTTGTACTTTTCTTTGGTCCTTCCCCTGACAACTAAGGCTGTTCCTTTGCCTTTGTCCATTGTCTTTCTATTGGTTTCTTCAGTAAGCAGACTTTCTTCTACACCTGCTATGTTCAAACCATCTGGAGGTGCAGAATTACTCAAAGCTGTGCGAAAAGTGTCCCAACTTTCCGGCAATGTGATCAATAGGAACATAGCTCTAACAGGTTCATCAAACTTGACACCTTGAGCTGACAACTGACTATAGATTGTGTTGAATTCATTCAGATGATTGGACATAGGTGTCCCTTCTTTCATCTTCAAGTCAACAAGCTTCTTAAGCCAGTATACCTATGAAGCTGCACTCTGCTTCTCATAAAGATCACTCAGCTTTAACCATGCTTGATAAGCCGACATCTCGTCTGCTACATTGAAGTAAACGCTTTCTGCCAAAGTCAGCATAATGGTAGAAAGTGCCAATTCATCCATTTCACTCCATTCATCTTCGTCCATATCTTCTAGTTTTATCTCCTTGAGCTTTATAGGTTTTATCTGCTTCTTTTGTACCAACACGTGCCAAATCTGCTTCTTCCACAATGGGAAATTGGTTCCATCCAGCTTCTTGATATTGTAAAGAGCAGTGTCCTGTGATCCAGCCATAGCTACGCTTCACAGTAGTTTACTTTTCTGGGAAAAATTCGGCAGAGTTTCCCTTGTAAACTGACCTCTGAACCAATCAACCTGTCAAATGAACCAAGAAAGCTTCAGATTCTGCAGAAATTTTGGTAGAATCTCCTTTGTAAAATGGCTCTGGTATACTAAAAACAGACCAGAAAACAGCTCAAAAACACTGTCTCTCTGACACTGTAAGCTATGGGTAAACCTGTCTTGCACATGTACTGTCTCTGACTGTCCTTTCACTATCCTGTAAGCATAGACTGTGACAATGCCTCAACGGCAATAAAGCAAAGATACAATCTCAATTGTCTAACTCACAGTCAATACATCCTAGCTGCCTATCTAAGGGTGCTCGAGGGATCGCTCCAAGACCTGTATCACCGAAAGGATCTCAACATTCGAGAATCCCCCAGCTCAATAAAACCTCACTCGACCCTCAACAAAGGCTGCAGTAAATCTGACAGTACATAAACTTCCCACAAAGTCATACATCCACAAATTTCCCACTGTATGCTGTAACCGCTGCGGTGGTTGTTTGCTGCGTGACTCTCAGCCAGCAAACCCTCAACAGACATACATCATCTCTGACAATACATTCCATGTGGAAGTACGTGCAATGTCAGGATGAAATCTGGAATATCAAGCAGCAAACACAAGCTACCTGATGAACTAGTGGATGTCGCCTACAGTCTGTGTGTAGATGCGCCCGTGTCGAATGGGACACGCCTCCAAGAACTGTGAGCCGTCCTTCGATGTGTAGACAGTCAGAAATCAACACTCTAGGAGTGTCGATATCCCCAGCACCTGCAGTCGTAGGCCGAAAACCCCAAATTTGCAGAGTCGGATCTGCACCCGCCGAGACCACGTAGTCGAAAATGGCATGCGCAGACCTTTGTCGAAGCCGAACGGTGACCATGATGACCTCAGAATGAAATTCTGAGCACACCGAGCCCGTAGGAAACTCCCACAAGCATTGGGGCCGTGTCTTCGCCTGTCGAATTTCACTCCAATCTGAGCTGGTGACTCTAGCCTCCTGCAGTGCTGCCCCGAGCCTCGATCTGAGCTCTGATACCAGTTGAAGGAGTACGAGCGGAAGTGCGACGCGAGAGAGAGTGCGAGAAGAAGAGCACGACGATATGGTGAACTCGCTCTACTGTAATGTGTAGAGCATAGTGAGTTCTTATTAGGTTTTTTACAAAAGAATATGTGTAAATACCTGGCGGCCCGCCCACTTACCTGGGCGACCACATTGGGCTTTATACCCCAACAGTGACATCCTCCACTACAGTCGAGCCACTCTCGGATGTTGACCCGCACGTAGGAGCATCCGACCAGGCAGCCGACGATGCCTCTGAGAAAGAGCACCTCAATACAATCTGTTTTTAAGTTGATCTGTTTTTTAAGTCAATCTGTTTTTTGTTTTAGATTTTGGTTTCTTTTGATTTGTTTTCATGTTTCTTTCTCGCATTCATGTTGAGTGGGTGGGTAGGGGCAATGGTGTGCGAGAAATTTTTTCTGTTTTTTTTTCCTATAATGGAACCGCGTTTATTTTGAAGCAAAAGCCCTGGCATTTTGGAATTAAAAAGGAGCGGATTTGGGTTTTTTGGACAGCAGATATTTGGTTATTTTATGGAGGCTGCTGAAGGAGCACTCCGTGTTGAAGAGAAGATAGTGCTCCATGGCAGTGTACTACCCCCATCCACATCAGATGGCCCTCTCAGCACCCACCTTAGTAGAGAGCTGTAATAGGTTAAGTAAAAATTCATCTGGAGGAAGCCATTTTCCATTTTAAACAAAGAGCCGACTGCTTGTAATGAGTACCAACCTCATGTCCTTTGGGATTGTAATCTCGTATGAAGATTATTGTCTGGCAATCAATTCAGGTTTGAACAATTGTTGTATGTATAAAAACAAGCACTGCAGACTATGTTAATATTAAGGCTTTAACATTCAGTCGTTATGTTATTCTCATTATCTAGCTAGCACTTGAACCAAGGATACAGCCATATTACCATGCCGCACTGCATGCTCTCTATCTGCCAATGCCTAAAAAGAGAAACACAACTTGTGACTGACTGACTGACTGACTGACTCTCTCTCTCTCTCTCTCTCTCTCTCTCTCTCTCTCTCTCTCTCTCTCTCTCTCTCTCTCTCTCTCTCTCTCTCTCTCTCTCTCTCTCTCTCTCTCTCTCTCTCTCTCTCTCCTGTTTCCACTGCTTATTCAGAGACGGCTTCGGTCCTTTCTCCAGGGTCATGAGTTATGAGGATCAGAGATTTCTTGAGCTATATCTACTTGAGTTACATAGATATATAGACACTTTATTGGGGAGCTAAAGAGAGACAGTCCCAGAGACGGATTACAGATTTTTTTTCACTAGATATGGGACAGCCAGAGGAGCAGCCATCACTGCAGAGCTCGGCCCACTCGTTCGACCACTACCGGCACTCTCATCGACCGAGCACTGGAGCTATGGAAATCCAGACGGCCACGATTGAGGAAAGGGGCTACACAGCATCGACAGAGACTACAGCAAAGGATTCGAGCCATACTCTCAACATCCAGAGTGCAGATGAGGATGGATTCTAGTAGTAGTAGTATTTTGTTCTAGTCTTTTTGTACACAGACATGGTATCAGATTCACAATTTTGTAATAGTTTGGTCTTATAGGTCATTTTGGGCTTTTGAAGACGTTCATATAACATTTCATTTCATCTCTCTCTCTCTCTCTCTCTCTCTCTCTCTCTCTCTCTCTCTCTCTCTCTCTCTCTCTCCTCTCTCTCTCTCTCTCTCTCTCTCTCTCTCTCTCTCTCTCTCTCTCTCTCTCTCTCTCTCTCCTGTTTCCACTGCTTATTCAGAGACGGCTTCGGTCCTTTCTCCAGGGTCATAAGTTATGAGGATCAGAGATTTCTTGAGCTATATCTACTTGAGTTACACAGATATATAGACACTTTATTGGGGAGAGCTAGAGAGAGACAGTCCCAGAGAGGATTACAGATTTTTTTTCGCTAGATATGGGACAGCCAGAGGAGCAGCCATCACTGCAGAGCTCGGCCCACTCGTTCGACCACTACCGGCACTCTCATCGACCGAGCACTGGAGCTACGGAAATCCAGACGGCCACGATGAGGAGAGGGGCTACACAGCATCGACGGAGACTACAGCAGAGGATTCGAGCCATACTCTCAACATCCAGAGTGCAGATGAGGATGGATTCTAGTAGTAGTAGTAGTATTTTGTTCTAGTCTTTTTGTACCCAGACATGGTATCAGATTCACAATTTTGTAATAGTTTGGTCTCATAGGTCATTTTGGCCTTTTGAAGATTAATGTAACATTTCATTTCATCGTCTCTCTCTCTCTCTCTCTCTCTCTCTCTCTCTCTCTCTCTCTCTCTCTCTCTCTCTCTCTGTGTGTGTGTGTGTGTGTGTGTGTGCGCGCGTGCGCGCGCGCACACAAGAAAAGAAGAACTCTGACCCTTTTGTATTACATAAGCAAATTGCAATGCCTGTAGCCATCACATGATAGATTGGAAATGGCAGTGAAAAAACCCCTGGAATATAGCAATACCAACCAACCATAGAGGTAAAACCACCAGTGATACAGATTCTTAAAACATGGATAAGGCCAGGGACAAGGGAAGGAAGAACGCTTGTAGCAGAGGGCTGAAGCATGAACATGCCCAAACTTGCAATGAGGCTGAAAACTTCACCATATAGTCTCCAATATCAAACTCCGGATCTCCAAGGGCAAAAAGGGCACACCATCAAAAGAGATATCACCACCGCACATCCACTCTGCATCGACACTGAGGGGGAGACAGTCAGGGCTATGGATACCCCCAACTTGCAGCAGCATCACCACTGGGTAAGACAAAGATGATGCCGCTGGAGACCCCACCGACCCAAAACCACCACGTGCATCTAAGCAGATAACAAGCAATAGACAGCCACACACACACACACACACACACCTCATCCGCATACAACCAAGCAGCCTCATGCAAACAACCAGCAACAAAACAAGCCCACACACAAAGAGAAGAAACCGCAAGTAGACAAAGCAGACAAGACACAAGGAGGCAAACACAAAATCAGAAAACAAATCAGTGTAGGAGAAGGAAAGAAAAATCACGAATCAAGAAAACGCCCCAAGAAACAGACAATAGCAAGAATAAAATTGTGTGTGGGTTGGGTTTTGGGGGGGGGGGGGGGGGGGGGGGGGGGGGGGGGGGGGGGGCACCATTATAGATCATCCAGTATAGACTGGCCAATACAGAAGTATACCCCCAGAGAAGAGATTTTACAAGTTTTGCAAGAGACAGAGGAGCACTCTATCCCCCAATGCACAACATACTATGAGATCTGCTGGCGTTTTCATTGCTTATTCAAAGAGGGCTTTGGCCCCTTATCCCGCATCATGGATTACTATGATCAGAGGTGCCCAAATCTCTTCGTGTTGGAGACCCATAGACTCAAAGAGACTACCCTTAGGAGCGGAGGACCTACACAGAAAGGATCCATACAAAGCGAGATCCCTACTTTTTACAGAGGGACTACTTGGGATGGCCCACCACAGTTACCTGGTCACACCCTCATCGGGGCATTCTTCTTGATCAAGTCATGCAACTTGGCCGGCAATGACGCGCAAGCATAGTTGCCACGGAGTTTCGAAACGTTTCATTTGAAACGAGTTTCAGAAGTTTCGAAACGATTTCGTCCGAGAAAGAAACGCCAAAACAGATGTTTCGTGCAAACTAAAGAAATGTACATAAGTTTAAGTGGTATAAGCTGAGATCTATATTTTAAGCATTACCTTACAATTAGACATGAAAAAGAGGGAGAATAGGACTAACTTTCATCATTAGAAGCAAGAACTTTTTTAAACGATAAAAAAATCAACACTACAACCTGACGTGCAAAAATTTACGAGCCTTGACTTTACCTTTGAAACGTCCAAACTCATACAGAAACGTTTCTAAAATGTTTCGTACGTTTCATGAGTGAAGAAACACGTTTCTTGGCAACACTGCGCACAAGGATGTCAAGACCTTCACATTGTAGACGAGGTCCACATCAGAGGCTAGGGAGCATCATTGAGCGACATCGAGCACGCGTGCCCGGAGAATTGACCATGGAGGACATTGAGGCCATATGGCCGGGACCCACATGAGAGAGCTCATGGGATGATCACCATTGTCTACTTCCCCCGCTACACACCTCATTAGCCCTCATGTGATTGTACCCCTCTCCATATGTTTTAAGCTGATGTATTACGTAATGAGGACATTGATGATAATCAAGATGTAGGTTAGGCTTACATACCTACCCACTCTAGGTACCCTCGCTTACTTTTATCTTTATGTTCCCCCAACATTGTACTAGAGTCACACATGGATGTAACCTTTTCGTCTCATAGGTCATCTTGGCCTATTGAAGACATTAATACCGGCACTCTCATCGACCCAGCACTAGAGCTATGAAGATCCACACAGCCACGATTGAGGAGAGGGGCTACACAGCATCGACAAAGACTACAACAGACAATTCGAGCCATACTCTCTTGACATCCAGAGTGCAGATGAGGATGGATTCTAGTAGTAGTAGTATTTTTGTTCTAGTTCTTTTGTACCCAGACATGGTATCAGATTCCCTATTTTGTAACAGATTGGTCTCATGGGTCATTTTGGACTTTTGAAGACGTTAATATAACATTTCAGTTCATTCATTCATTCTCTCTCTCTCTCTCTCTCTCTCTCTCTCTCTCTCTCTCTCTCTCTCTCTCTCTCTCTCTCTCTCTCTCTCTCTCTCTCTCTCTCTCTCTCTCTCTCTCTCTCTCTCTCTCTACACAGATATAGAGACACTTTACTGGGGAGAGATCGAGAGAGAGTCCTAGAGACAAATTACAGATTTCTTTTCACTAGAGTACGGGACAGCCAGAGGAGCAGCCATCACTGCAGAGCTCGGCCCACACTCAATCCGACCACTACCAGCACTCTCATCGACCGAGCACTGGAGCTACGAAGATCCAGACGGCCAAGATTGAGGAGAGGGGCTACACGGCATTGACGGAGACTACAATAGAGGATTTGAGCCATACTCTCTCAACATCCATAGTGCAGATCAGGATGGATTCTAGTAGTAGTATCTTTGTTCTAGTTCTTTTGTGCCCATACAAGGTATTAGATTCACCATTTTGTAACAGATTGGTCTCATAGGTCATTTTGGCCTTTTGAAGACGTTAATATAACATTTCATTTCTCTCTCTGTCTCTCTCTAGCAGTGTGCGATCTCCACGAGCTCAAAATTAAGACTCAATTAAGGATGTTATGTGATCGAGATCACCTGCCACCTTTCCAGTGAGTGTGAGTCTGTGTGACATCTCTCTCTGGTTGCAGTATGGTGATTTCGAAGGCTGCATGAGGGCTTTCAGATTCCCCCCCCCCCTCCCCCCCCCCCCCCCCCCCCCCTCTCTCTCTCCTCTCTCTCTCTCTCTCTCTCTCTCTCTCTCTCTCTCTCTCTCTCTCTCTCTCTCTCTCTCTCTCTCTCTCTCTCTCTCTCTCTCTCTCTCTCTCTCTCTCTCTCTCTCTCTCTCTCTCTGCACAGCAGCAGGTCGCGGCTGCTGGTCCCAACAAGGGGGGGGGAGGGGCTCATGCGATACAGGAAGGGCAGCCTTGACTTTCTGATCTTCTCTCCCTTGCGCGACACAGGGCGGAGATCAGAGGGGAGATTACACATCGCCAGGCTCAGCGCAAGATGCAGACACTTACCCGTCGTAAAAGACGAGAGTGGGAGGAGCACCAGTATTGGGACATCTATCGCAAGGATAGTGCTGAGGCATGGCGTCGGATCAGACCTCCCAGGCCATCCACTCCTATTCAGGACCCAACGACATGGCACAGATATGCCGAGAGCTTATATGAGTTCCCAGGACAACCACCCATACCTACGCCATCGGCTACCCGACCCACATCATCTACTTTCTTCACCACCCACATGGTGAAGAAAGCTATATCCCACCTACAGCATGGGAGGCCTCGCTAGAGATCAAGCAGGCCTACAGGCAGAGCATCTTATATATGGCTGTGATGCATTGGCACCACTCATTGCCCACCTCTTCAACCGCGCGCTTTCAGAGGGATTCCCAGAGTCGTGGACAGAGCACACCATCGTGCCTATCCACAAATCTGGGGATGCCATGGATCCTAGCACATATCGCACTATCATGATTGGTCCTATACTGGCCAAACTATATGGCGCGGTTTTAGAGGAGGAGCTCAATTCTCTAGCAGAGGGAGAGGGCATGAGGACACCAGGACAGGCAGGCTTCCGCCGAGCTTTCTCTACTATTGATCATATCTTCACCCTTCGTTGTCTGATCGACCAGACACGGGTGAGGAAGAGGAGATTATATTGCTGCTTCATGGACTTCCGCAAAGCATTTGACACAGTACCTAGAGAGAGACTTTTCAGACGTCTGGCTGCGCTTGGGATTGGAGAGGAGATGGCATGGGGGATCTATGCATTGTATGAGCATGTATCTGGCAGAGTGAGATGCCCGGGTGGATTATCTGACACCCTTGTGAGCACCATTGGTGTGAAACAAGGTTGCCCCCTATCACCTACACTCTTTGGTCTATACATTGACGAGATTGTAGACTTCATCTTGCACAAGGGTGGAGAGGGTGTGGATATTGCAGGGACTACTGTACACATACTCTTATATGCAGTTGATGTTGTCGTGATGTCAGAGACGGCAGAGGGACTACAACTACATTTGCAGGCCCTGGATGATTTCTACTCACAGAGAGGACTCACGGTGAACCTTGGCAAGACCAAGGTTCTCATATTTCATACATCGGCTCAGATTCGCCGACAGAGTAGATTTACAGTAGCTGGAGGGGATATAGAGGTGACAAGCTCATATGTATATCTGGGGGTTAGATTCACCGCAGCATCAGGGACCTTCTCCATGACACAGGCAGCCAGAGATAGACTTACCAGAGGATACGCATCACTAGCTCTGATGGAGAGACAGTGCCACCAGGCCCACTTCCAGGAGCCCCGGACGAAGGGGTGGCTCTTTGACACACTGGTCACACCTGCACTCATGTATGCCTCGGCCATTTGGGGACCGGGACTGGCAGACTCAATATGGACACAGATAGAGAGGCCACAGATTATTATGATCTCCAGGATGATTCGCAGCAAGCCATCAGTTCCACATGACATTATTAGAGCTGAGCTGGCTGCACCACCGATGTTGGTAGAGGCACTCTTTCAGACTGTTTGCCTTCTTCACAGATTCAAAGATATGGATCCAGATAGGATCTCTCATAGAGCCTTCATTGCATCTAGAGAGATGGCACAAGCAGGGGACACTAGCTCATGGTATGCCCAGACAAGAGATTGGCTAGCTCAGCACGGTTTTGATATCGATAGACTACCACCGCTCCAGTATGACACCCAGGCCCCGACCTATACCCTCTCACGCTCTGAGCGGAATAGGGTCATCAGACAGGAGATATGGCATACATTTATTAAGAGGACATGGCGCAGGCCCACAGACACCCTACCTCCTAAAATGCTATATTACTATGAGCATTTTCTGAGGTTCTCAGAGCAGGGATTCATTGAGATTCCATTATACATGCAAGAGTACATGCCACACCGACTTCGGGTCAACATTGGCCAACTACGAGTGTCATCACATCAACTAGAGATTGAGAGTGGCAGAGCCAGAGGCATACCACGAGAGGAGCCTACATGCCGGATCTGCCAGACGGAGGTGGAGAGTGAGGAGCATTTTGTCATGAGATGCCCAGCATATACAGAGCTGAGAGAGAGATATGGCATTGGAGACTCATTACAGCAGCATATGATAGGCCGAGAGCAGAGGAGGTTTGGCCAGTTCCTGGTTGCGGCTTTAGAGGTTCGAGAGCAGTTGTTACAGCCACGCCAGAGTCAGGATAGCACGACACAGACTACCATCACACAGTTTTTCCGACGAGCAGGGCCAGACCCCCCCACACTACCTACACAGAGTAGAGGGCTTACCCTTCTACAGGCAGAGTCTCAGAGGGCACGTCGGAGACCGAGGCTCCCAGGATACAGGACACATGGGTGTCACCAGAGGAAGATCTCGAGGATACTAGCTCTACACCATCAATATCTAGAGCAGAGTCATGTACCAGCACCAGGGGATCCAGCATTCCAGAGATACCTGAGCAGGCCACCACCGATGTACCACATTCTCTACCCTACATATGTTGCTTGTTTTTAGATACCCTCCCTATCATCTCATGGTGGTATCACCTTGCAGCCCCTAGTTGAGCCTGATGATGCGTGAACACACCTCGACACGAGGACCCACACTATACATTGTACACCACATGCACCACCCTACCACACCCTTTTGCATAGTATAGGCTCATTTCAGTTTGTACCCTTTTTTTTATTTTCCGATGCCTAGAGCATCAACACATGTATATGATATTGTCTCATAGGTCGAGTTCGGCCTTTCGAAGATGTTAATAAAGCTCTCTCTCTCTCTCTCTCTCTCTCTCTCTCTCTCTCTCTCTCTCTCTCTCTCTCTCTCTCTCTCTCTCTCTCTCTCTCTCTCGTTGCTGCACCACCCCGCGTACCTGTTGTTGCTGCTATAGGTTCGCGACCAACTGCAGCTCCCTCCCGCGTACCTGCTGCTGCTCTACCCCGCGTACATGTTGCCTTTCCCTACCCGCTAATGCTGCAATCCCATGACCTGTTGCTGCTGCAATTGGCCCCTGCAGGACTCCTGCCCATTGCCTACCTGCGTGTTGCTTATAGCTACAGTGCAATGCACACAGAGCAAGAGAAAGTGCAGAGAACGTCTACTCACAGAAGATACCCGCCAGTCCATGAAGATACCCGCCATGATTCAGCTGAAGTGAAGGACACAAGGAAGTGAAACAAACAAGCAAGAAAGATGGCGGCGCACTTCATGGTCACAAGCAAGAGGATGACAGCCATTGAAAGAGAGTTGAAAGAATGCAAAGATCACATGGAAGAGTGGAAGAAAGAGAAGAGCTCACTTCTTGAATGGAAAAAGAGGGAGGAAAAGGCAAGGGAACTAGAGCGCAAAGAGTTCCGGGCTGAAATTCAAGCTCTAAAAGGTAACATCTCAGCCCTTTGGAAGGAACTTGCCGAAACTATAGAGAGAGGACACCTGAAGATAGAGAAATTCAGCCATCAATGATAGATGAGCTGAATATTATACGAGCGCAAGTCAAAGAGATAAAGGAGGAAGGAGAAAAGAAGACCTCATGGGTGGAGGTTCTCTCCAAAAGCAAAAGAAGGTGGAAGAGGCTGAAAAGTGGATTGAAGTTGTCAAGAAGGGGAAGGGCAAGGACATTCCGGCCACACCCGACATCATCAACAAGACACTTGAAGAGGAGCAACGAAGTAGGGTACGCGCTCTACACGTGAGAGTGACCGGCCTAAAAGATTCAAATAAGGTGGACCAAGAGGTGAAGAGCCTCATGTCAATGATGGGGGTGGAGAAGCCCTCGCACACACAAGCTTGGAGAGTGGGCAAGAAGAATGAAGGTAATGGGGAGAGTTCAAAAGAACGGGCTCTCATTTTGTGCTTTCCCTCCATGGAAGAAAAGGACGACTTTTTAAGGAAGAGGCCAACCCTCAAGAAAACAAGTATCTTTTTAGGAGATGACCTTACCCTCTCACAGCTTGCACATATGAGAGAGGTCATACCGGAGATTAGAGCAGCAAGGGAGAAGGGAAAGTTAGCCTTTTACAGAGATGGGCGAGTAGTGATTACAGAGCGCCACTCTACATGACAGTGCGAGACCTATGGGACCACTCTCAGGATGGCGGTTTGGAACTGTAATGGTTCGTATAGACTTCATGTGGGGGCCTCTGAGGACAGCTTCAGAGACAGAGACATTGTTTTCTACTCAGAGACTCCTCAGGCTCCAAGATAGTTGATGCCGCATATATCAGGATATAGATGGGAGATAGCTTGTCGCACATGCACCGGATCTAAGCATGGGACTAGAGGATCAGGAGGTATAATAGTTCTTTTCAGAGAGGAGCTCCAACCACTACTACACATAGTTCGGAGAGATGATCAAGCCAGATACATGTGGGTGAGGCTGAGGACAGAGACTGGACGTTTCTTGTACATCACCATATGCTATTTTCCTCCCGCACTTCAGTATATGCTTCACCCAGAGGACAGTCTCCTTACTCTGTACTTCATGATGATATTTGGGAGTTCTCCAGGGATGGAGACATCATACTATTGGGGGATTTCAATGCCCGTACAGACACTTCACAGACGGTTTTCTATGACACCTCAGAGGAGATGCTCAGAGAGCTAGAGCCAGAGGACATGGGGTTTGAGAGATGCTCACACGACAGAGTGCATACAGAGTATGGGAGATACCTCAGGGAGATGACGACTACTCACAGTTTATCCATACTCAATGGCTTACCGACCTTCCCATCATCTACAGGTTCTACTTGTTTCCCACACAGACATGAGGCCAGTCCTGTAGACTATGTTTAAACACATCCGAGCTTTATCTCACATTCAAGATTTTACAATGGGGCCCAGGCTTGTTGGGATAGCAGTAGATCATGCACTTTTGACATTATCAATCTCCTTTTGAGTACAATACATCTCAGGCCTCACGGGGTGGTAGACATCCACGCTATACTTTTACACCAGAGACTGACTCAGTCTATGCAAAGGAGATACGTAGACTTTTATGCACATCAGAGCCAATATACACAGTGGAGGAGATCACGTCTATGCTCACACTGACATTACATGGGGCAGCGACAGTGGCATACCCACACACTCAGCCTGGTCAGAGACGTCGTTCTGGGCACATGCCTCAGAACAGCTGGTATGATGAGGAGTGTCGACAGAGGAGAGCTCAAATCCAGTGGGAGCTTGCATTGGGAGTGATCACCTATAGACAGTCTCATATTGCTACACGACGACTAGTACGACGGAAGAAGCGAGCTTTCTTGGTCCAGATGGAGCAGGATTTATATCAGCTCTTCCTTAGTAGAGATTCAGGAGAGGCTTGGCGTCTATTCCATGAGCAGTCTCCCCCACCAGTGATTACTTCTACGAAGATATGGGGGCAATATGCAGCATTATTATACACTGTACCTGGACAGCCACCACTACCGGATCCACCACAGCCATGTCCGGCTACGAGCACCTTCTTTACCACTGAGATGGTAAAGGAGGCCATTGACGGGATGAAGACCAAACGGGCACATGATCATGAGGGTTTGGTAGCAGAGCACATTATACATGTTGGGGACTTGTTGGCAGAGATGCTTGCACGGTTGTTCAGTGTGAGGGCTTTCCTCAGTCTTAGAGATTGTCTACTATTGTACCTATCTTCAAGACAGGAGACCCCACAGTGTCGGGGAATTACCGTACCATCATGGTAGGACACACATTGGCACGGTTGTATGCATCCATCCTTGAGCATAGGCTGAGCAGTTGGGCAGAGACAATGGGCATACGGGCACCTGGACAGGCTGGTTTCAGGAGGGGTTTCTCCACACTGGATCGTGTCTTTACACTTAGAGCTATCATTGAGGAGGGTCGAGCACATGGTAGACGGATATATTGCAGCTTTGTGGACTTCCGCAAAGCTTTTGACACAGTACCGAGGGTCAGACTGATGCGCCGACTTATGGAATTGGGGGTACCCACAGAGCTGATATGGGGGATTATGGCATTCTACAGTTCAGTGATGGGTCATGTACACAGCCCAGAGGGGATATCTGACATAGTTCACTCCACTATCGGAGTGAAACAGGGATGCCCATTGTCCTCTACTTTATTTGGTATGTATGTTGATGAGGTTTGTGATTATATTGACAGAGGAGGAGATAGAGGTGCTCAGCTTGAAGGGACATGGATCCCTCTTTTATTGTATATTGACGATACTGTGTTGATATCAGACTCACTAGAGGGTATGCAGAGACATTTGGATACATTGCATAGTTTTGCAGGGGATAGTGGATTGTCTGTCAACCTTGGTAAAACCAAGTTCATGGTATTTAATACCAGCCACAGTGGATCAAGAGATCAGCACCTACATTCACATATGGTCAGAACAGTATGGAGTACACTGATGCATACACATATCTTGGGGTGGTCTTTAGTAGACCGAGGTTCACACTGAGAGTAGCAGCAAACACTAGATTGACTCGTGCCTATGCAACCCTAGGCGGTTTAGAGAGGATTTGTTCGCAGGTTCAATTCCAGGAACCTCGAACAAAGCTTTGGCTCTTTGACACTTTGGTCGCTTCAGTTATGCACTACGGGGTTCAGGTTTGGGGACCATCTGTTGACAGTGCTGGATGGAGTAATATGGAGAGGCCCTTTGTAAGGTGCAGCGGAATGAATGTTGTTTTTTTCTCAAGATTAGTAATCTTTATTTGCTCAAGGTTCCTTTTAGTTCTTAGGGAAGGAGAGAGCCTTCCGTCTTATGGAGAGTGCTATGATCATGAACAAAGTGAGTGGATTGTGCGTGCAAGTGAATGAGACTGAGAGAAGGAGAGAGAAGAGATACGACACCCGAGAGGTTGTAAAACCCTCCTCCGAAGGCCCCACTCTCGTCGGTGAGAGTGGTCTACTTTGATTGCACAAAGGTGTACAGTGCGAATGCAATGGACTGATGCAATGGGGCTATGCCGATGACGACGACGGTGATGACGACGACGACTTGATGGCTGAAATCTGTGGTCTTCTAACTGCTGATTTTTGGGACTGTTTCGGTGGCTGAAAATGACTGTTTTGGCTGCGTTTTTATGCTGAAAATGGGGGAACATCTGCAACCAACTTGGGGGTAATCTACTACGGTGTCATAGGCTGAAAACTGCGAGTCTCTCCTGCTGGTTTGGGCTGAATATCAAAACGCTGGCTGATTCTGTCCTTTGCCAAAACGCTAGGCTGATCTGCATCTGCAATCCCAAAACGCTGATGTATCTGATGCATGTGAGGCTGATCTGACTCTGCAAAGCAAAAACGCTGAAGTGCTTGATGATGATGGCGTTAGTAATGGCTGAAAACGCTGATGGTGATCATGAGGAAAACGCTAGGCTGAGAAGCTTGCTTTGGTGCTAGTGGGGAAACGCCAAGAACTGGAGGGTACTGGCGATGGCTGATGGAAACGCCAGGGTCTGCAAGAGAGGCCAAAAACGCTAGAGGGTCTGAGTGTCTAAGGGGGTACTGCTGAGAAGTTGCCTGTTGAGCGGGAAGCTCCTGCTCCCTCTTCTGCCAGAAAGTGCTAACTTGGGTTTGCTTATATATTAACTTAGCAAAATTGCCTTACCTACTTTTGTTGGAAAGTCACTTAAAAATAATAAGTGAAAATAACCAAAAATAGGAAAATAGGCTAAATGCACTGGAAAATTCCCCTAATTGATGCTAATGGATTCTGATGGGAATTCCGATCATCATGTTGTGTGCAACAGGAGGATATGCATCTATACTAAGTAACTGGGCATGCACGGTCTACGAATAGACTCACAAAAGTGTCAGATCACTGCTAATCTAAACTGACTGAACTGACTGAACCTTGCTATGGTGTAGCTTGTCCACGGACACATAGGTTTGGGATGTGTCACATGACACCCTTGGTATCTATGATTTCTAGGCTGATTAGAGCCAAGGCCTCAGTTCCATATGACATCATACGAGCGGAGCTGGCTGCCCCACCTTGGAGATTGAGGCACTTACCAAATCAGTATCATTTGTACGCAGCTTATGGGACACCACCAGGGACAGATATGCTAGGCTTGCTCTTGAGTCATCCAGACAGCTGGCATTTACAAGAAGATACATCATGTTGGTATGCACAGATGAGCTCATGGTTTCAGAGGCATGGTTTCATGCACGGACAGGCTGTCCCCCTTTCTAGTATTCTCTTGATGCACCATCTTTGGCTCTTACTCGGATGGAGATTACTAAACTCATTCGGCAGGATCTTATCCATCTTGATACCCTTGTTTTTTTCGTACCCGTGTGGTTGCCCAGCCGCACTTCCGTACTCGGAGAGTACGGAAACGTACGAAAAGTGATTCCGCACCTGGCAAAAAACTTGGGGCAAAAATTTTTTGCCTACAGTTTTTTGGCTGTGCGAGTTGGGCTGCTGACTCTATTATGCAGACATTGCAACACATCAATGAGCTGCGAGCTGCGAATTAGCGGCCAGCCCATCCTCTCGCCCTCTCTTGCTCACCTTCAGCTCTCTCTCGCGCCCACAAGCTAGTCTCTAAATTCTAATTTCTGAACTTTCTATGGTTTTGTGTCTGTGTATAAAGTTTAGAACATGGTGGTGTAGTCTGTAAGCTTCTAAGCATCCTATGTAGTAGGCTATCTGACGTGTGGAATTTCCAGGTAGTCTCATCCGTACTTATTCCGTACTTCTGTACCCGTGTGCGTCCGACGTGTGGTTGACGTATGGAAAAACTATGCTTGATACCAGGAGGACATGGATAGAGCCATCACGGGAGTTGGGTACGAAGAGGGCTTTCTATGGAGAGCATCTTCTCCAACTCACGACAGACGGATTTGTCACATGGCCCAGCTACATGAACACACATCTATCTCATGGGTTACGATGTGCCATAGGCCAGATACTCACATCTTCACACCAGCTTGGGATTGAGACAGGCAGATTCAGAGGCATACCAGCAGACAGTAGGATATGTCAGTTATGCCATGCAGAGCCAGAGACAGAGCTTCACTACATATGTCACTGCACAGTCTACTATGAGATACGAGGACGCTTTCACTGCTTATTCAGAGATGGTTCTGACTCGTTAGATAGAGTCATGAGATATCAGAATCAAAGATGTCTCGGATTATTTCTACTTGAGAGACAGAGACATAGAGACTCTCTATTAAGAGGGCATAGACAAAGACAGTCCCAGAGACATATCTCAGATTTCTTCAGTCCGAGTACCACAGAGGCAAAGGGGCCACCACTACCACAGAGCTCGGTTCCCACCCATACACACACCAGTGGTACTCTCATTGACCGAGCTATAGAGTTGGGGAGATCGAGACAACCACGACTGAGGAGGGGAGCCGCGCAGCACCAACGGAGATTGCGGCAAAGGATCCACAGGATTCTAGCACGACACCTAGAGTGTCAATCAGGATAGACTTCATGCTACTGCTATATTGTATCATGGTGACACTTATCCCCATTTTGTACCTTTGTGGCATTATACCATTGCTCAGCTTACCAGCCACCCATAGGAGTCGATAGCACTCCTATCTCAGTTTCTAGTTTGTAGTTTTCTTTGTTTGTACCCAGACTTGGTACTAGACTCACCATTGTAATCAGTTTGGTCTCATAGGTCATTTTGGCCTTTTGTAGACGTTAATATATCATTTCATTTCATCTCTCTCTCTCTCTCTCTCTCTCTCTCTCTCTCTCTCTCTCTCTCTCTCTCTCTCTCTCTCTCTCTCTCTCTCTCTCTCTCTCTCTCATCAATAGGTCCCTTTCGAAGAAGATCACGGCCCTAGAGATGGAGTGTGCCTCTCTCAAAAGCAAAGTGGCAGCACGAAATGAAGAAAATCGACAAACTAAGGGAGGATTTGGAGGACATGCGCTCCTAGTCTAAGCTTGAAGAAGGAAAAATTCAGCCATCCATGGTAGAAGAGCACTCTCAAGTACTCACCATCCAAGCAGAGGAGCAAAAGAAGGCACGGGAGACCTCTTCATTGAAAGAGGTGCTCACCCGCACCATGGAGAGAGCTAAGACTCCAGAGAGAGTGCCACAGATTGCTAACGTGTCAAGCCACTGAAGAACGGAGCCAACCTTCAGATTACGATCGAGGGGCCTAAACCCTAAAAAGAAGTAACAGAAGAAGTAAAAAGTTCCACCAACTTTTGGGAGACCGTCCGCAAAGGACATAAAGGCATTAAAATAAAGCTGGACCCAAACACACACACACAAAAAAGCATAAAAATTGATGACATGGCAGCCAATACAAATTTCCGCTTTTTGTGCTGGCTTGCTGAAGTGGCAACCTGTACGGATTTCCGCTTTTTGCGTTGGCTTGCTGACATGGCAGCCTGTACGGAGTTTTGTGATTTACGCTGGCAACCATCCGAGTTACCCCTGGGTCCCACGATAATCGTGAGAGGTCCACTCTTCCACATCCATACCCACCATAAGAGGACAGTAGTAAAAACTGCCGTGCATACAATTGAAACTCCGAAGAGAGAAAGGACCCCAACACACCCAAAGAGAGCACTGCAAACACAACCACTCACAAAATGAAGCGCGAGCCAACTTCCAGTAATATGGCTGACCTCCGGCTAGTGCTACTACTGTGTGGAAATGCTAGTGTTGCGAGCTAAGCCCCCATAGCCGTCCCTTGCAATCGGCATTCACCGGCCCGAAAAACGCAAACAGCAGAGCACCTCGCAATGTTCCGGCTAGCTGGCAAGGGAGGCCCAACAAGAGCAAGCGGGGCGGTGGCAGCCTATGCAGCTGAAGAGGGCGTGGCTGGCATGGGTAGGCACAGGCTGCAAATGAGCGACCTGAATAGGTGCTGCAGGCGGAAGAGGGAAGGCGCGAACAGCAAGGGCTGAGGCAGCAGGCGGTGAACAGCAGTAAGGTCGGGCATGCGCTTACTCTATGCTGGAGCCTTCTTTATTGCCTTGAGGCTCTATTTTTTGGCCTCCTCATTTTTTTCTTTGCCTACATGCCAGTCACAATCGAGTATCTTCTATTTACAACGAGACTTAGCCATCATGGTCAGTCGTATGTACTATGATGATCGGAGCTAGATTCTAGAATTTCTATGGTGTTTCACTGCATTCTATGGTTTTCTGCTATTTTAAGTGTCATTTGTTGATTTTTTTTGGTGTGCCATTAGCCTCGGGGCTGATCCGTACTTTCATACCCGTCCAAGACTCCCAAGTCTAAGACTCCAAGACCAGCATGACATATGGAAAAACTATGCATATAGCCATTTCCATCTCATGTCATGAATCTCATTGTCATTATAATTCCAAGGAGTCCTAAGAATTCCTATATTCTCTCTATGTGATTTTCCCCCGAGCACAACCACATATACAATACCAACAAGACATAGTCGAGCACAGAGGCTACACGAAGGAGGAAGCAGCAGGAGGACGGCCAACAAACATTCATATATAGAACAAAACTGCCAAAAGTGGAGTGCATTGCCTCACCTAGACATGCAGACACATAAACGAGCAACGAAGAAACATGGATGCTTTCTGCTTCCTCTCACTGTCAAATGAACCATCACTGTAAGCCAAAGCCCCTTAAACCACCCAGCCAGTTAAGGATCCAATGAAAGATGAGAATCAAAGAGTTCAAGGCTTATATATATGTTAACATCACTTAGTGAAGGGTAGGATTACTTGATTAAAAGGACAAAAACAAATCTTCAAGGGCATGTTACCTTTAGAAAAGGAAATCCACTCAGGTCCTTTCCAGCACTAAAAATTTTCTTAGGAACCTTCTGTAATGCCTGAAAGAAGCACACAAAAGATTGGCACTTTGGATATAAATCTAATAATGATCTGGCAAAGAAAAAGGCATTCCCTCACAAAAATATAAGCAAATGTACATGCAAGTACTATGGGAGCACGTTATCAATTTAAGCAATCATAGTGTCTTATTAATAATTCAGCTTTATACACCTGTAAACGAGATTGCTCTAGTGCTTCTTTTTGCTTAGTAAACTGATCTCTTGTCATTATTTCAGCATTGCTGCGATAACTGCTCTTTAAAAAGATTACCCATACAATATTTAGAAATTAGAAGTTCTACAAAACCATATTAACCAGCAAATACTTTTTGTGTATCAAACGACTGCCAGAAAACTTCTAAACCACCCCTTGAAGTAGATATAAAGAGTCTGAATAACTTAGTTTTCAATATTTCACGTCTTTTGATTTAGGTTTTGGGCTAGTATCCTCGTTATCATAAATAAGCACTTCCTGGTCCTCACAAGAGACACCTGTGATGTACACAGAGTAACTAAAGCGTGCACAGACTCACCCTGGATATCTGCGGGAAAACAATGTTATGAGGGGTCACCATGATTGCCACAAGATCAAGCCATTGCCTACAGGTAATAGGTTCTGAGGAGACGTGTTTTTTTTTAGTTTACAAGAGAGAAGCATGGAAATCCCAGACTGGATTCTAGCTTTTTCTTAATATTATCACAAGAGAGACGGTTTATGAGGAATTAGAAGTGTTGAAACTCTTCAAAACTGAAGCCGAGACAGTTTATGAGGAATTAGAAGGGTTGAAACTCTTCAAAATTAAAGCGACATCTGGTGAACCTCCACCTCTTCTATCTTTCATGCCACTTTCCAGATGCATCCTAAGTGATTGAGATACCTTTTTCCACAATCTCTAAGGTGCAAGCTAATTGAATGACCAAAAAAAAGCATTCAATGGAGTCACGTGAGTGTTGGAAATATGACTACAAGAATGCACACAAAGATAGCAAAGATGAAAGAGAAGCTCAAAAGCACACAACACAAGAAGCAGTATTACTGAGTGTGCTAATACAAAGATTAGGCTTGCCCTGGGCGTATGTACAAGCCCATAAAACAAAACCTCAAGCGAGGAAAAAAAGGGCCTTCGTATTCCTAATCAAGTTCACACACATCACTACCATAATATGGTAACAAATCCCCCTTGGAGTGATGTGGTGAGCATGAGATGGCACTCATGTATAGTGAATTGCTAGACCCTTGTGATTGGTACACAAAGGGGAGTAAGCCCAAAGCTTTGCAAAAAGCTTTAAACTTTTCACGACGCAAAGCCTTTGTGAAACGATCAACAAGGTTTTCTTGTGTAGGCACAATGCACATAAGCCAAGCTAATCTCTCCTACAAGAGAGTCTCTCCTAAACATAAGAATAATGCACCTCACGCCAAACGAGCATGATTCTTTTCATACAAAGTACATGAAACTTGCTTCAAACCATACAAATCTTTCTTAAGCTGGCATACTTTATATTCCTACTCTTTTTTGAACAAAACAACAAGGTTGCGCTACATACACTTCCTCATGCAAATCACCATTCAAAAACGTAGTCTTTATTTAATGTACATTACAACCACTATGAGCTGCCAATGCATAAATGCTACTAATGATAGTCATATGACGAGTGGGAGAAAATGTCTCATCCAAATGAATGCCATTCTCTATGCATACCCTTCTACCACAAGTCTAGCCTTATAGAGATTGTAGAAGGTGGGTGCAACTGGCCAGTACTATTCAATTACCTGTTAATTTCACGGAGAGGATTGAGAAAAAGAGAGAACACAAATGCATCCAACAACTAGATTGTCACTACGCACCCAAAGACCGATACCCATCTTCTTGTCGCCTATACTGTGTTGATTTTCCCCCTCGTCTCTTTTGGTTGAGAGTTTCTTTATATTCAGCTTATTGATTATTTATGCGCGCTCCCGTTTGTGACAGTGGTATCAAAGCTCGCTCGCCTCTCTTTTTCTACAAAGGAGGAAGATTCAAGGAAGGAACAAGGAACAATGACAAGGCACAAGAGAACCACTTAAGACGAAACTTCAACAAGTATGAGTTCAACTCGCGTAATTGAAGCAGCTTCTCACGCTACCAGCTATCCAGAACGTTTTGCACGGAATCAAGAAGCCACAAGGAACAAATGCCGATGGGCGTCAGGAAAATCCTACCGGTGGTAACAACCCATAGAAGGAACATGCGGAAAGAGGTATCGAAGCGCACAAGGGATCTCCAGATCGGAACGAACAGCCTTCCAAGAGCAAGGGCTAGGAAAAAGAACTCTTTCTGCTGAATTGTAGAAGGCTACAGTGTCACTTTCACAGGACACACAGTTAGTACAATTGGTCTGGTTTGGTTCACACTGGCGGACTCTCTGGGCTGGCCTGCGACCCACGTGGCAAGGATACGATGGTGGTTCTAGTGGACATCGTGGCCAGGTCACCACCACCACTCAGTCTGGAGATAGACTTAGATGGATGACATTTATGAGCCGTTGGTGGCTCTTTATGGTGGGACAAGAGTAGTAGTTGTTGGGTCATAGAGATCATCTTCTCCATATATGGTCCAGCATCGTCGCCTTGGGTAGCGAGTCTATACACACAGCACGTCTATACACACAGCACGTCTGCACCATCCCTGTACATCTGAGCCTCGACACCCCATTGTACACGTGAGTCCTGGGCTAGAGCTCAGTGTGTTGCCACGCCAGAGTCTGTATCGATTCTTTGAGATAGTCGAGTCATATGTTTTGGTCTGCTGTTGTGTCTCTGTGTGATCAATTGTTATCTATTGTTCCTTTGTTTTCAGTCTGTTTTGAGTGAGATTGTCGCGCACATTGCACTAAGAAGCACCCACCCACTGTAGAGAGCACGACACATTATCCGCGCTACAGGTGCTCTCATTTTTGGCACGCCCGGTGGGACCTCAACCGAAGTCTCACTCTGTTGAGGTACAAATCGAGGAGCTAGCTGGTTTTTACCTAGCTTCACCTACTTTGCCTTGCACTGTGTAGCCTGCTGGTCTAGTCCTCTCTCGCCCTGGTCCAACCAACTCTCGTCCTGGTCTAGGGCTTCCTCGTCCCTGGTCTAGTCCTTCCTCGTCCCTGGTCTAGTCCCTCCTCGTCCATGGTCCAGCGAGGTGGTCCAGTCACTCGCCCTCGTCTAGTAGAGTCTAGACCTGTGTTCAGCCAGTCAAAGGTCTTCTTGCCCAAAGCTTGGTTGGGTTTGTGGTCACTGCATGACACATACAAGGGGTTCATTAGAGCGTCAAAGCGCACTACTGAGTCCTCTGAAGCACTACAACAAAAGTCGTCAACCCTTGGTATCAAGTAGAAGTCCACCAACCTCATCACCCGTACCTCCACATACGGCTCCATCTGGTTCTACATCTTCCGGGTCACCTTCCCCAGTAAATCTCTCTCCCATTTTGTCACAGCAAGCTATTGAGCAACGCGCTCCTGAGCAAGCGACCATGGAGGCGTTGACCAGTGTTTTGGCCAAGGTAAACATCAAGTTTCCTACCTTCAAGGGACTCTCTTCACAAGATGCAAACGACCATGCAAGGAGGTTTGTATCTCTCTATAGAGGTCGTGGTCTTAATAGAGAAGATGCTTATTTGGTACTCTTTCCATCTACCTTGGATGGCTTAGCAAACAAATGGTACAGTCAATTTGTAGAGAACCATTTTGCAACTTGGGCAGCTTTGAGACAAAAGTTATGTGCAGCATTCAGGCCAGGTGACTACCAGGAAAAGGTTTTGGATGAGTTGGCCAACATGGTGCTCCAACCAGAGGAGACTTTTGCAGAACTCATGACTAAAACCAAGTCTTTGGTTGCCAAGCTTCCCCAGCAACCCGGTGAATTTATGGTTAAGAATTGGGTGGAGAAGGCTCTTCCCAAAACTTCCCAGCAAAAACTCCGAGAGAGTCTCCGACCCGACGCCGCTCTGGAGGAGTTTGTCACGGCTGCTACTAGGATAGAGGGAGCTAGAAAGCTGTTCACCAACTCTCCTCAAGTAGACACCCCTTCAGTGTTTTTGGAAAGTCCTTCTGATCCTCTAACTTCTTTACGCAGGGAACTGGAAGCCCTAAAGTTACAGCGAGCTCTTCAAGAGGAGAGGTCCTTCTCTCTTAGACAGGACAAGCCTCCACATCAGGCGGCATTGGAACAGATCAAGCACGAGCTAGAAGAGCTTAAGTCTCAGCAGGAGACTAAGGCTATGGTTTGGTGTAGCTCATGCCGCTCTCCAGGGCACCCTCAACAAGAATGCCCCCTTCGGGTTTACTGTCACTTCTGTGAAAAGTCTAGACACAAGGAAAAGGACTGCTACTACCTCAAGGGATTGCGACAAATACAACAAAGTCTTGGTCCTACTCTTCAACAAGGGCCAACATTTGCATCCAGCATGGTTTCTCCATGTGGCCATCCACACCATATGCCACCTTTGCTGACAGCCCCTCCTATGCAAGGTATGCAGAGTACTTTTCCGTCTCAGAGCTTTTATCATACCCATGCTCCCTCATCACCTCAAAACTTCTGTGCCTCCACCTCCAACTCCATGCACCAGGAGCAAGGACCACCTCGCCCTTCGACTCGCCCATTGAATCAGCCCATTTTGTGCTACAGATGCGGGCAATGTGTTCATTACCAAAGCAAATGCCCTCTGCCTAAAGGGTCCCCTCCTTGCCGTCATTGCCCTGAAATGAAGGATCACTACAGTAAGGATTACCCTAAAATTCATGCATCCACGGCTTCGAACCCAAGTCAAAGCCAGAATGAGTTTGCCTTTCCCAAGCTCAATTTGATAGCAGTTAGCACCGTTCCTCAGCCGCCCCCTTCTACCCACGTGGTTACCCCTCAAAATAAGCTGCAGTTAGTAGAGGAGCCATCAGGTGTCCTCACTCGGGCCCAGAGAGCCGCTCTCGGTCTTAGCATTCCAGCAAGTTCAACTCCCCCACACATTCTTACACCAGTGGATACCCTGCCTTCAGCTGTTGACAAGCCATCCCCCAGTGCCATGAAAGAATCCAAATCTTTGCTCTCCGATATTGATGAAGCTTTCTTGGAAGTAGTTTCCGATCTGCAGAAGATCAAGGTACCAGAGAAACCACTAGTAGAACAAGAAAAGCTTAGAGCAGAGACAGTCTTGAAGAACACCTTCCAACAAGTGTCCCTCTGACATGCTGCGACTAGATGCGAGTTTTAGAAGCCACACCCTTGCTGTTATTCAGTCACTTTACCCCGGAGCAAGTCCTAGTGGCGGGCACCTCCCAGTGCGACCATCAGAGTCCTATATGATATCCAATCCCGCTGCTCCCCTCACTGATTATAGAAGCCCTCGCCTGACAGTGTCTGTCTTGGGGCAACAATTTTCAGGAGTAATTGTGGATGGTGGATCTGGCATCAATATGATGCCTAAGTTCACTATGATGGCTTTAGGCCTGCAGCCTACTCAACCTGCCCCCTTCACAGTAACATTGGCCGACCAGAGGACAGTATACCCTATGGGCATACTGGAAAAGGTGCCTCTGCAGGTACAAGATTTCACTTTTAGTTTGGATTTTGTTGTGATTCGCCTTCCACAGGTGGAGGCGGATTTCCCTTGCTCATCGGAAAATCATGGCTACGACACACTAAAGCACTTCATGATTGGGGAAACGGTGCCATGTGGATACATACTCCTGGCTCCCCAATGCAACCAATTTGCCTAGAAGGAGGCATGGATCCCGTCGTGCAACATAGTTCTTTGTCCCTAGCAACCAGCCTTGAATTGGAACAGCCTACTCCACCTGACGGCTCAGATGAAGATCTGTTGGAGTGGTTGGAGTGGTTGGAGTGGTTTGTTGTGATTCGCCTTCCACAGGTGGAGGCGGATTTCCCTTGCTCATCGGAAAATCATGGCTGCGACACACTAAAGCACTTCATGATTGGGGAAACGGTGCCATGTGGATACATACTCCTGGCTCCCCAATGCAACCAATTTGCCTAGAAGGAGGCATGGATCCCGTCGTGCAACATAGTTCTTTGTCCCTAGCAACCAGCCTTGAATTGGAACAGCCTACTCCACCTGACGGCTCAGATGAAGATCTGTTGGAGTGGTTGGATGCTACCAAATCTATGCCCTGTTTTGGAGTTTCGATTCACTCTTTGCCTGAAGGTACACCCTCTTCCAATGTTTCCACAGTAACTAAACCACCTGAGCCAACTCAAAGGTCGAAGGTCACAGAAGCTACTCCTGATGCGCCCTTGGTGGAAGCCTTTGAATTTGGTGAGCCTATGAAGAATCATAAAAGCGAGAAAAAATCACCTCTACAAGAGTTCACCCCTCTTCAAACATCAACCTCACTGGTGTCTGCTTCTCTGACCAGAACAAAGCTCTCCTCTGTGTCTAGCGAACTCCCTTCACAGAGCCCGTCCTGCTGGATGAATTCCCTGCTCATGATAGTTGTCTTGCTCATGGTACCTCCTCATGCTCTCCATCAACTGCCACGCTCTGTAGCATCTCCTCTTTCAGCCAGTAGACCATGGAATTCATCTGCAATGGAACACGAATTATTCCGGCCATACTTTGCATTGGAGATTAATATTTGCTATCTGCCACCCCCTCTCACCCCCATCTACCCCCTATCCCCTACACCCTCCACTCCCCCTCACACCCCCTCGCCCCCATACACTTTCCCCCCTCGCCCCTAGTCCCCACCCCTCGGCCCCCTACTCACCCCTCGCCCCTACCCACACCCCCTACACACCCCTCGCCCCTTGTCCCTTCCCCTCGCCCCCTCACCAGCCCTCGCCTCTACCCCTACCCTTTTCCCCCTCACCCCTAGTCCCCCTACCCACCATAGTTACCTGGAACGCGGAACGGGAACAGCGACGGGCCTCCCTGCAGAACGGGGGAACGGCAAGGGGTCCGGAACGGGAACGGTGCGGAACGGGAGGCATTAAAAAACACCCAAATAATGCAATTTTTAGCATTATGTGTTTGAACTTTGAATATAAGTAGTGTTAGAGTCCTTTGACTCTAATACTCACAAAAAACATACCATTCCACCTTATTATGGCTTGATTGCATCGTGTGGTGATGGGCGGTCATAGTACGTTCACAACGGACACAATGCATGCTTGAGATAGAGAGCTTGAGAGAGGCTTCACTTCTTGAGACGAAGGGGGAGAGAGCTTGAAGCCTTGAAAATTGAGGGCAAGCCCAAGAGAGAGAGCTTGAGAGCTTGAGGCCCAAGCGCGAGGGTAGAGGAAGAGAGAGAGAGCCTTGAGGCTTGTTGCATTTGGGAAGGAAACGGGTGAGGGGGGAGCAATTTCTAAGGAAAAACACACCCAAAATCTGCCCCTTTATGCTTTCTTACCATTGCTGCCGTTCCGGCCTGTTCCCCCCTGCCGTTCCGGTATTCCCAAGTCTGTCGGAACGCTTGGCCGTTCCGGGCACCTGCAGCCAGCCGGAACGCCCAGGCCTTGGTAGGGGCGTTCCCCGGTAACTCGGCTACCCACCCCTCGCCCCTACCCACCCCCTTCCACCCCTCGCCCCTATCTAGTCCCCCCTCGCCCCTACCCACCCCCTCCCTTTGCCCTTGCCCCTGCCCACCCCCTCTCTTGCCCTCGTCCCTACCCAACCCCTACTCGCCCCTACCCACCCCCTCCCTGCCCTCGCCCCTATCTAGCCCTCCCCACCCCTCCCAGCCATGGGACCTGGTTGTCATCCTGTTGCAATAAATGCTTTTCATTCTGCCATCACGATGGAGCTTAACTATTACTCGAGCTTCTGGTCATCCCTCTTTTCGAGCAACTCCATCTGCAAGCGTGGACCAAGTTATTTTCCTCTCACTACGGTTATGGAGGATAAAGATGCGATGGATCCAAACCGAGCATATCTCTTTGCTGTGGAGCCTCAATCTGTTTTGCAAATTGGGATTCTTTTGTTGTGGAGCCTCAGTCTGTTTTGCCAATTGGGATTCTTGGACTATGCAATCATATTGGGTTCCTGTCTATTCAAAGGCTTAAGGCGTTTGCAAGCAGTGCAGTGTTTTTAACTCCACTTTTGAGGCATGTAAGAGGCATGTAAGGTCATGGTTGGGCCTAGCACCTGCTTCAAGAAAGACGTACAGATGCGGTACCTAGTGGTTTTCTTTCAAGTTTTTTCAGTATTTCCTCTCACCGGGACGGTGAGCGGTCTTGTGGCGGGCAACCTGTAGCAGCCTACAGTGTCACTTTCAAAGGACACACATTTAGTACAATTGGTCTGGTCTGGTTCACACTGGCGGACTCTCTGGGCTGGGCAGCGACACACGTGGCAAGGATACGACGGTGATTCTAGTGGACATCGTGGCCAGGTCACCACCACCACTCAGTCTGGAGATAGCCTTAGATGGCTGACATTTATGAGCCGTTGGTGGCTCTTTATGGTGGGACAAGAGTAGTAGCTGTTGGGTCATAGCGATCATCTTCTTCATTTATGGTCCAGAGTCGTCGTCTTGGGTAGCGAGTCTATACACAGCATGTTTGCACCATCACTGCACATCTGAGCCTCGACACCCCATTGTACCCGTGAGTCCTCGGCTGGAGCTAAGTGTGCTGCCACGCCAGACTCTGTATCGGTTCTATGAGATAGTCGAGTCATATGTTCTGGTCTGCTGTTGTGTCTCTGTGTGGTCAGTTGTTATCTATTGTTTCTTTGTTTTCAATCTGTTTTGAGTGAGATTGTCGCGCACATTGCACTGAGGAGCACCCACCCACTGTAGAGAGCACGACACATTATCCACGCTACATGAATGAAAGCAAGAATGTCTCTATCTCTTCTCCATCATACTCTTCTAATTATACTACTTCAAGTTCTCATACAGTATCGAAGCCTTCTTCAAAGAAGAGAACGCCTACTACTTCCCAACGTAATACTAAAGAGAAGCTGTCACGGGGACGTGGCAATTGTTAACTATGTCACGAGGACATGGCAACTGCTAACTTTAGTTGTTAGTTTCTTTCCAATGGGTTTTGTTTTATTTTTGAGACCCTCACAGTCGGACATTGTATGGCCAATGTGAACGGTAGTTTCACCCGCAGATGGGTAGTGGTCCGCACTGTAATTCGTATGGTAAGAGGATGTCTAGGCTCAGAGCAAGATCATATGGGCCCCCCCGTCGCACTTAGCAAGTTGGTGGATACTAGGAAGTGAACTCAATAAAGGCCTAAAGTCAAGGTGTGACTACCAACAGAAAGTATCCGACAATTGGGCCACATTGCACTTTTGGATGCGGTCCCAATGAGGATAGATGGTCAGATGACCACGGGGAGCCCAACGGAATCATTTCCTAAAATTTAGGAAACTACTATTTTGGGCCACGAAATGTGTTCGCGTCATTACCTCCGGTATGACTAGGGGAACACTTTACAACTCTGCCGCGAAGTCAACTGGGCAACTGATCAGGAGATTTTTAGGCGGCAACCCTGAAACGGGAAATGGCTTGTAAACGCGCCAAGTGGCACATTTCTGTGCACTTTCCTCATGCAAGAAGAAGTGGCGCTGAATTTGATGCTAGGAGAGGCCTCATTTGCAAACTGTCACAGGTTAAGAGCTATGGAGTGCTTCCTTTCCCCCTTATGTACAGTACGGTGCCAGGAGTGATGCCCTGCACGCTACGCACTGCTCTCTCTCTCCCCTATGAGCAGTATGTTATGCCCCACTAGTGGGCTTTTCATTTGACCAATGTACAGTTATGTGGGTTCATGCGCGATTGCTGAGGCAAGAGCCTCTTGCACAGGTACTGGATTAGCTAGCGGCTAATCCCCCGCAGGTACAGGTGAATTCGGAGATGTTTCACATGAGAAATCTCGTCCGATTCAAAGGGCAAGTAGCCCTACATGTGCGGGAGCTCCAGGTCTTGCTACAGATGCGATCGGCACGCGAAACGGAGCCCAAAACAGGGAATTACAGCCTGCTGTGTATTTTTGCAGGTTTAGGGTTTCGGCCCTAAACGGTCCCTAATACCCCCAGGAGGTTCGGGGACGCGAGGGGACCGCTGTATAGGTGATCTGGCGCATTTTCGGGGCAGAAAACAGAGAATTCAGCGTGCTGCAGATTCTCGCCAGGTTTTGCAAAGTGTCCGTATGCGTCGGGAAAGTCATCTATTGCGTGGGGATACTGACTGTGAAGCGTCCGAGTACAGGTATGCTGCCGAAATCAGGCCAGAACAGGTGTTTCTTCGCCTGGAATGTGCGGGGCAGCTCGTAGGAGATCACAGGTTTTATTCCCTCTGTTAAAAAATAAAGAAATACCGAAAGGGGCGCCAATTTTGGGGCCCACAGGTTGTCGGCGTCTGCTTAGAGCATTCTAGCTTCCCGTGTGTGTACTTAGGTGTTAATCCCCGTTACAGGTTACCTTTGCAAAGTGCTCTGTGTGTGTCTAAAGTAAAGAATTTCAGGTGAAAGCCAACGCCTACCGCCCCACGGGCCAGTTTCAGAAGCCCAAGTTCATTAAGGATAACCGCAAGCGTCACCGCAAGATGCCGGTTCCAATGACAAAGATGTCAAGTTTGGCAGTTAAACGGGACAGAGGGACATCTCCAAGGCTGTCACAAACTGCTGACGAGTCAACTTGTCAAGCCACTGAAGAACATTGCCGACTGGCAGATCCCGGCAGAGGGGCCTAAACCCTAAGAAGAAGTCCTACCAACTTATGGGACCCCGTCCGATGGGGCCCAGAGGACCTAAAGATTAAACCGGGACCCACACACACACACACACACACACAAATATTCAGGCGTTGGCGTGGCAGCCAATACGGATTTTTGCGGATCGCGCTGCTGACGTGGTAGGTGTACGGATTTTCGTAATTCGCACTGACAGCTTTTTGAGTTCAGCGCTTTTGGGCCGGATACTTTTGAGTTTTTAGCTTTTCATGTAAACTGTGTCACAAATTGCTGACGTGTCAAGCCACTAAAGAACGAAGCCGACTTGCAAATCCTAGCCGAGGGGCTTAAACCCTAAGAGAAGCACAAGCAGCAGAAGAAGTTTCACCAACCTGCAAAGATTGGCCAAGTGGCCTATTTTAAAAGAAGAGTTCACACCAACTTATGGGACCCCGTCCCATGGAGCCCAAGTGCCATAAAGGCATTAAAATAAAGAAGGACCAACGCACACACAACTGATGACGTGGCAACAGTTGTACGGAATCCCGCAATTCACGGTGACATGTTGACGTGGTAGGCAATACAAAATTCCGCAATTCACGCTGACATGCTGACGTGGCAGGCACTACGGAATGCCGCGTTTTACGCTGGCAATGCCTCGTGGCACTTGTACAGATTTCCGCGTTTTGCAGGCTCGCAGCTTTTGGACACGATGCTTTTGGGCCGGTTGCTTTTGAGTTTACTGCTTTTCATGTAACTACTTTTGATGCCAAGGGCCTTTAAATATGTGCAGAGGGCTCATTCTCTAGCACGCTTCAGTGAGAAGGTGCAGAGCGCGAGTACCGACATTGTACTTAGTTCAAGTAATATAAAGAAATACCAAAAGAGGCGCCAAGGTTTGGGGCCAATACTCTCTGGGGTGGAATTCCGTCACTCCGTGTCACGTGTGCTCTCTCTCTTTCAGTTTCAGTTGTTATTGAAATGTAAAAGTCTGTTTAGTTTGTTCTTTTCTATTGGCACGTGGTGCCCGTCTTGTGACAAACTACTTTTGAATGGCCAAGGGTCTTTAAATATGAACTGTGGGTTCTCACTTTGGCAGTCTGGGAGGAGCTTGGCTATGGAGGGCTCGTGGACTGTTGAGGGAGATGGGGCGCCATTTTGTGTTCCCATTCAGCTGGATAGACGCCTGGCCACCTATTTTGGTCTAGTGGACACTTGCCCCAACCTCCTCCCTTGACCAAAAAGTCATCCGCTGGCCATTTCATGCCCAAATTGAACCCAAAAAAGGATCAATTAAATGGAGCCTTGCAAGAAAGCCTTGTTGGCTGAGGAGAGAGAAGAAATCTTTGGGGATAAAAGATAAGAAAATCCCCCATTATTATAGCTGCAACACCTGCACAACTTCCGGAGAACTCTTTTTTTAGCAAGAAAGAGTACACCTCCGGTTTTGAGTGGCCATAACTCTTTCATTTTTCATCTGTTTTTTGCCTATGGATACTCTACGGACATCTCCACGAGACGGGCTTCGTCATGATGTCATCGGCTTCTCATAATTTCGAGTGTGTTTCATGCTTGAAGGGTTTTTCATAAATCTCTACTGACACTATATATACTGTATCATCCACTCCCATACATCGGAGGCAAACAACGTGATAACGCTATTTCACATTATGAATGTGCCAAGGTACCACATCCACCCCCTCTAAACCTGCACATTCTTTAATAAGAGCCACTCCAGTATTTGTGAAATATATATCGATATGTATGTTAGACACAACATCTTCCTCACTCCCTAAGGTATAACATACCTCCCCCTCCTGAATTTCTCCTGCTTTAAATGGGTCACTATCCCCTCTTCTTTTTAACACTCTTACCCTACTCCCTACAAGCGAAATGATCATTTCTGTCCCATTCAGCTCACACAAGGTGTAAGTAGCATTCCCGTGCACATGAATAATAACATATGGACCAAATCATCTCTTTGCAAACTTCTAACACCAACCAAGGGCTGGTGCACACGTGCAACACATGACAAAATCAATTTTACAAGGCATGTAGAAGGTGAAGTCCATTAATTAGATTAGTTTTGTAAGGGTCTAAAAATCACAAATAATTAAAATTACTGGAAGCATGAACTTAATAAATTTTGTAAGGGTCCGTTGTGGATACAAAATCACAGATAGTTATAATCATTGAGAGCATGAAACTGATTGATAAGCACAAGAAGATTACCCAAGTTCCACTAACTGCCTAGCGAGGTCGATATCTTCTAGATAGAAGAGGTCAGTCGAAGTGATTTGACTGTCAAGATACTCTTCGTACCTGCAGCAAAATGTACCTTGTGACCATTCTTTTTATAAAAGCAGAAAATTATGGGAAGGAATAAACTTTGATAACGATTTTTAAAGTCTCACAAACTAAGAAAAATCAAAGTAAAAAGGATAAAGAGCTGTCATTTAAGGACCATTGACAAGGGTGATTGCTGAGGTAAGAATTTGCTTAATGACTTTTGCTGGGTATGCACATAAAGAAGAGAATATAGTCTGCTAATATTGCTAATAATGGCCCAAAGTAGATAATACTGTATGGATCATGGTGCACATATATACAGAAAATAATAGTTCTGATGATTTTGTTAAACTAAACGGCAAAAAATTAGACATTGAGAAAAAAGCACCAGCTGGGCCTTTTTCACTTCCAATGGATTCCACTATTACTGATGGTTACGTGCTCCTTATCTAAAAAACTAGCATCAAAATATGCAACCATGGCCTATTTAGCAAATAGAACTTTCTTCTACTACCTTGAAAATTAGCCAATGCTTTTCTCTACAGCCTACTTAAACAAAATTGGGTAAACCTTGCAAGGCTGTTGCAATATCAGAGAAAGAAGGCTTAAAAGCCAATGAGTGAGTAAAAATAGGTCAGCAAGGATGGACATGTTACACAATTTTCAACTTCTCCATGATGTCGTATAATTACTCTATTCTTTCCAACTTGGTTTGCGTCACTCACGTATGTATACCACTGATAAGTAGCCTTTCAAGAAAGAACAAGGTTGATGAACAATCCAACTGACGCGTTGATGGTCATGAAAAGTTTGTGCAAGTTTGACTCTGATCAGCGTCTAGTATGTTAGCAAGCCAAGACATTTCCTCATGTCCGTCATAGCGATTGCAAACTCTGTAGATTTTTGGTCATAAGTGAAACCCCCCGCAGGGCAGTAGACTTTAGCTGTCACCCGAATCTTTACTTGATGAACTTTACAACACAAAGCAACTCCACAGATAAACCTGTGATTGGAATTTAACACTTCAAACAAACACATGGCTTGGCAGCTAGAGTGCTTCCAAGCAGACAGTGACACCATGTAGGCCCCAAAGACTAAGACTTTCAAGCTCAACTGACGTCTAGAATGCTTTTTCGATTTGATTTAGCAGTTTTCTGAATTTTGTTTAAACTTGTTTGGTGATCCTGTTTGGAATTTGTTTGAAATGGATGGTATTTGTTTTAAACCTGTCTTGGTGCCGATTTGAATTGTTTGACTTTGGTTTTAATATTGGTTTCAATGCTTGGTGATTTACTCCTAGGTGGAGAAGTGAGAAATTTTGTTTTGGTATTGTCTGAATCTCGGAACGACGCAGACGGATGTCTGGGGAGCGTTTTGTTGTATGCTGGAAAACCTCTGAACGGCGCAAATGGGATATTTTGGGAGCGTTTGGTTGTATGTCTGAAACCTCCAAGCGACGCAGACTAGGGTCTGGGAAGCGTTTGGTTGTATCAGTCCTCTGAGCTCATGGCGTGAACCTTTTTAGGTTATTTGCAAGAGAAATGACAAGGTAGTCATTGAGTAGCTTTTAACCGCAGACCATCCTTCTCGGGGGAGTGTTTAGCAGTGCTATTCGTTGTGTCTTGTAACATGCATATGAGAGCATTGTGTTGCATTCTGATGTGACAACCACTGAATATATTCCTAATTGGATGAGGTTGCCTAGGTATATAATTTTAGTGCATCAAGACACCCGTTATAGATCAGGATGGCTAATTTTACTACGCCAGAATATCAAGAGCTTCGATTTGGAATAAGAATATACTCCTTATTGGATGAGATTTTTTTGGGAGGCCAACAGCCCAGGATATCAAGAACTCCGATTTAGAATGAGAAAACTGACTGTCCCTCGGAATGTTCCTTGAAATGACCCTTGGAAATTTTTGAGCTAACTTGAGTTGTTTTGCAGTTATGTTGTAATTGCGAACGATTACTCACTTTCAAGAAGGGAAGATATCACAAACTACTAACGTGTCAAACCACTGAAGAATGGAGCCAACCTGCAGATCCCGGTCGAGGGGCCTAAACCCTAGACGAATCACAAGCAGCAAAGTTCTCACCAACTTACAGATCCTCGACGAGTGGGGTAAACTCATTAAAGTTTTACCCTAACCGAAGACAAAGAGGGTCAAGATTAAAATCGTAACCCTAACCAACTTTGAAGGACCCGGCTGAGGGGCCTAAACCCTACAGAGGAGGACCCTCTTAATTTGCGCAAAGTGCGGACGTGGACAAACTGTATGGATCTACCTATAAATTCCAGAAATCGATGACATGGCAGTGCTGTACGGACAGTTTGCGTTTTATATTGTCACGCTTCCGGGCATAGACTTTTGGACCATATGCTTTTGGTTGTGCTGGTTTTTATGTAAGATCGTTTGGGAGACCACGCCGCCGCCACGGGCCTTTAAATATGTACACAGGGGACACTCTCTGGCATTCTACCTTGCGGAGAAGCACAACAGTGCCCCAGAACCTATCACCAGCTGAAGCGATAAAAGGAAATATTGAAAACTCCGCCACTCCGTACTCTCTCTCTCTCTCTCTCTCTCTCTCTCTCTCTCTCTCTCTCTCTCTCTCTCTCTCTCTCTCTCTCTCTCTCTCTCTCTCTCTCTCTCTCTCTCTCTCTCTCTCTCTCTCTCTCTCTCTCTCTCTCTCTCTCTCTCTCTCTCTCTCTCTCTCTCAATAGAGCTTATGCGGCTTTGGGAGGATTGAAGAGGATGTGTTCGCAGGTTTAGTTCCAGGAACCTAGGACAAAGTTATGGCTCTCTGATACTTTGGTTGCCTCTACTATGCTATATGGGGTGCAGGTTTGGGGACCTTCTGTAGGCCAGGATAGCTGGAGACGTATGGAGAGGCCCTTGGTATCTATGATCTCTCGGCTGATTAGACCCAAGGCCTCCGGAGTCCGTACCGCATGATATCATTCGAGCACGTTAGCTGCCCCCCCTATGGAGATTGAGGCGCTTACCAGATCAGTCTCCTTTGTACACAGCCTATGGGATACTACCAAAGATAGATATGCCATGTTGGCCCTAGAGTCCTCCAGACAGTTAGCTCTATAGGGGGATACATCATGCTGGTATGCACGGATGACATCATGGTTTCAGACACGTGGCTTCACCATGGACAAGCTGCCTCCTTTTCAGTACTCTCTACAGGCACCCTTTATGTCTATGACACGGGTGGAGATTACTAGACTCACTCGCCATGATCTGATCAAGTTGGACACGAGGAGGACATGGATAGAGCCGGTACAGGAGTTATGGATTTCTATAGAGGACATCTTCTCCACCTCACAGGGGATGGATTTGTGATTCGATCTAGCTATATGGACACACATCTTTCCCATGGTTTGCGTTGTGCCATTGGTCAGATACGCACATCCTCACATCAGCTCGAGATTGAAACTGGCAGATTCAGATATGGATAGAGCCGAGGACTGTATCTACTTGACTTACACAGGCATAGAGACACTTTACTGAGGAGAGCTGGAGAGAGATAGTCCCAAAGACAGATTACAGATTTCTTTACAGTAGATATTGGACACCCAGAGGAGCAACCACCATTGCAGAGCTCTACCCGCACTCATACTACCACTATTGGCATTCTCTGAAGGAGTACGAGCGGTAGTGCGACGCGAGAGAGAGTGCGAGAAGAAGAGCACGACGATATGGTGAACTCGCTCTACTGTAATGTGTAGAGCATAGTGAGTTCTTATTAGGTTTTACAAAAGAATATGTGTACATACCTGGCGGCCCGCCCACTTACCTGGGAGACCACATTGGGCTTTATACCCCAACAACCTCCCACTTAAAGTCCAATGTGGTACTTTAAGTGTGAGAGAAGCTACTATACAAGCTAATATACAAGAGATGTAGAGAAGTGATGTACTACCCTACACCTAACTGCTTGCGAAAATGCGCAAAGCTCTCTGAGGGAAGTCCTTTTGTAAGTAGATCAGCAGGATTTTCTGTGGTGTGAACTTTGACAAGCTGAAGTTGCTTATCCTCGAGCATTTCCCTGATGAAATGATACTTCACATCCACATGCTTTGTCTTTGAGTGATAAACTGGATTGCGAGCCAATTGTATAGCACTTTGACTATCACAATATAACACAGGCATCTCTTCTTTGATTCCCAAATCTGTTACTAGTCGATTAAGCCAAATTGATTCTTTCCATGCCTCTGATGCTGCAACATATTCAGTCTCTGTAGTAGACTGAGTAACACAATCTTGTAATCTAGAACGCCATGATACTGCTCCACAAGCCAATGTAAAGACATACCCTGACGTAGACCTTCGGTTGTCTAAGTCACCTGCATAATTTGAGTCTGTAAAACCCTTTACACTTAGCTCCCGACTCCCATAGCATATACGCATACTCTTTGTAGCTTTCAGGTATCTCAATATTCCTTTCACTGCCTCCCAATGTTTCTTGCCTGGGTTTGACATGTATCGACTTACTACTCCCACTGCAAATGCAATGTCTGGGCGAGTAGCAATCATTGCATACATCAAACTACCCACTGCAGACGCATATGGAATCTTATCCATTTCAGCCTGTTCTTCCTCAGACACAGGACAATCTTGTTTGCTAAGTTTCACATATGGTGGCAATGGAACACTCAATGCCTTTCCCTTCGCCATATTGGAACGTTGCAAAACCTTGTCAATATACTCTGTTTGAGATAACCAAATCAACTTCTTTGATCTGTCTCTCTCAATGCGCATACCAAGTATATGACTTGTCTCACCCATGTCTTTCATGTCAAACGATTTTGCCATCTTTGACTTCAAAGCTGAAATTTCTTCCAAGTGCTTGCCAGCAATCAACATGTCATCCACATACAAAATAAAGATCAGCCAACTGCCATCCTTAGCCTTCTTTGTATATAGACAGTGATCGAACTCACTACGTTTGTAGCCTTGAGAAAGCATAAACTTGTGGAATTTATGGTACCATGCCCTCGGTGATTGTTTTAAGCCATGAAGACTCTTTAACAACTGGCATACCCAATCTTCCTTGTCTTTCTCAACAAACCCTTCTGGCTGCTGCATGTAAATTTCCACATCTAAATCACCATGCAAGAACGCTGTCTTGACATCCATTTGGTGCAACACCAAATCTAATATGGCAACCAATGCAAGAAAGCATCTCAATGTAGTCATCTTGACCACCGGAGAGAAGACTTCATCAAAGTCAATGCCTTGTTCTTGCTTAAAGCCCTTGGCAACAAGCCTTGCTTTGTACTTTGGCTGACTATCATGAGCGGTGATCTTATACCTGTAAACCCATTTACAAGGTAGAGCCTTTTTGCCCAGTGGTAATTTAACTAGCTTCCATGTCTTGTTTTTATGCAGAGCTGTCATCTCTGACTGCATGGCCAATTGCCAATTCCCGGAGTCCTTCATTTGCACTGCTTCCTTGTAACATGAAGGCTCATTGCAATCAGTCAACATGACATAGTTCATAGATGGAACAAACCTATCAGGAGGTCGCGTGACACGTCCAGATCTACGCACAATAGGTGGCTCAGGCTCAGCCACAACCTGTGGTTCCACTCTATCCTGTCCTTGCTCCTCTTGAGCCCTGACATTTTGTCTTGCACGTGCAGGTCCATCTTCTTGGAAGACAACTCTTCTAATCTCCTCAACCCTCTCTGGTTTAGAATGATATTTGGATTCATTAAAGTGAACATCATTGCTGCGGACAACCTTTCTGGATTCGGGATCCCAAAGTCTGTACCCCATCTCACCAGAATTACCATAGCCTAGAAAGATGCACTTTCTACTCTTTGGCTCAAGTTTGTTCCTAAATTCTTTTGGAACGTGAGTATATGCCTCACAGCCAAAGACTCTGAGATGCTTGTATGAGGGCATTTTGCCTGACCATACCATCTCTGGCACTGAATCCTTCTGCAAAACCTTGCTAGGAGATCTATTTACAAGATGAACAGCTGTTGATACAACTTCAGCCCAAAACCCATTTGGCAGTTGTGCATTAGACAACATACTTCTGACCTTCTCTTGTATGGTCCTATTCATCCTCTCAGCAACACCATTTTGAGGAGGATTGTAAGGAGCAGTAAGTTCACGTTTTATACCTTTTGACTCACAAAAGTCCTGAAAGGCCTTTGAAACATACTCTCCACCATTGTCAGTGCGTAAGCATTTAAGCTTCTTGCCACTCTCATTCTCCACAAGTGTCACAAACGTTTTGAAAACACTAAACGCTTCATCCTTGTGCTTGAGAAAGTAAACCCATACTTTCCTCGAGTAATCATCTATAAATGTCATAAAGTAAGAAGCTCCCCCTAGAGATAGGTTAGGCATAGGTCCACACAAATCACTATGAACAAGTGCCAACTGTGTATCTCTTCTACTGCTTCTATGCTTATGTGGCTGCTGTGTTTGCTTACCATACAGACAATGTTCACAGAATTCAAAATCATTAAATGAAAAGCAAGGCAAATAACCAGAACGAGACAAGATTTCCATTCCCTTCTTGGACATATGTCCTAACCGGCTATGCCACAAAGAAACGTTCGGTTGCTCGGTTACATTGATTACATTTTTAGAGACATTTGATACATAAATCATGTAAAGTCCTCCAGACTTTACTCCATGTGCTACTGTCATAGAACCCTTGGATATCTTCCACATGTTCTGTCCAAAAGTGGTGACGTAGCCAGCATCATCAAGTAAACCTGTGCTGATCGAGCTCTTTGTAATTGCGGGAACATGTCTCACATTCTTCAGCGTGAAAGAAGAGCCATTCTGAAACTTCAATTGAACATCTCCAACACCTAAGATCTCACATGTCTTCCCCTTGCCTAGCCGAACATGATCTTTAGTGGTCACATAAGAGGTAAACCACTCCTTGTTTGGAGACACATGAGGTGATGCCCCTGAATCTATAATCCAGTCACTCAGTGCATTTGCATCAGATGCTGTAAGAAGAGCTGAGTCCATTCTATTCTTCAAGAAGTAGATGTCTCCTGACACTAGACTGTCATCCTCTGCAATAGTGTTTGTCACATTTATTTCTTGAATCTTCACTGAGGACTTGTTCTCCTCACCATGGTCTTCAGCTTTCTCTTTGCCTTTTTCTGCTTTCCATTCTCTGCAGTCTCTTTTCATGTGACCCTTCTTGCCACAATGGTAGCATTCTATGTCACTCTTGCCTTTAGCACTGCGGGACTTGCTACGAAACTGATTCCTCTTTCCACCTTTGTACTTTTCTTTGGTCCTTCCCCTGACAACTAAGGCTGTTCCTTTGCCTTTGTCCATTGTCTTTCTATTGGTTTCTTCATTAAGCAGACTTCCTTCTACACCTGCTATGTTCAAACCATCTGGAGGTGCAGAATTACTCAAAGCTGTGCGAAAAGTGTCCCAACTTTCCGGCAATGTGATCAACAGGAACATAGCTCTAACAGGTTCATCAAACTTGACACCTTGAGCTGACAACTGACTATAGATTGTGTTGAATTCATTCAGATGATTGGACATAGGTGTCCCTTCTTTCATCTTCAAGTCAACAAGCTTCTTAAGCCAGTATACCTATGAAGCTGCACTCTGCTTCTCATAAAGATCACTCAGCTTTAACCATGCTTGATAAGCCGACATCTCGTCTGCTACATTGAAGTAAACGCTTTCTGCCAAAGTCAGCATAATGGTAGAAAGTGCCAATTCATCCATTTCACTCCATTCATCTTCGTCCATATCTTCTAGTTTTATCTCCTTGAGCTTTATAGGTTTTATCTGCTTCTTTTGTACCAACACGTGCCAAATCTGCTTCTTCCACAATGGGAAATTGGTTCCATCCAGCTTCTTGATATTGTAAAGAGCAGTGTCCTGTGATCCAGCCATAGCTACGCTTCACAGTAGTTTACTTTTCTGGGAAAAATTCGGCAGAGTTTCCCTTGTAAACTGACCTCTGAACCAATCAACCTGTCAAATGAACCAAGAAAGCTTCAGATTCTGCAGAAATTTTGGTAGAATCTCCTTTGTAAAATGGCTCTGGTGTACTAAAAACAGACCAGAAAACAGCTCAAAAACACTGTCTCTCTAACATTGTAAGCTATGGGTAAACCTGTCCTGCACCTGTACTGTCTCTGACTGTCCTGTCACTGTCCTGTAAGCATAAACTGTGACAATGCCTCAACGGCAGTAAAGCAAAGATGCAATCCCAATTGTCTAACTCACAGTCAATACATCCTAGCTACCTATCTAAGGGTGCTCGAGGGATCGGTCCAAGACCTGTATCACCAAAAGGATCTCAACATTCGAGAATCCCCCAGCTCAATAAAACCTCACTCGACCCTCAACAAAGGCTGCAGTAAATCTGACAGTACATAGACTTCCCACAAAGTCATACATCCACAAATTTCCCACTGTATGCTGTAACCGCTGCGACGGTTGTTTGCTGCGTGACTCTCAGCCAGCAAACCCTCAACAGACATACATCATCTCTGACAATACATTCCATGTGGAAGTACCTGCAATGTCAGGATGAAATCTGGAATATCAAGCAGCAAACACAAGCTACCTGATGAACTAGTGGATGTCGCCTACAGTCTGTGTGTAGATGCGCCCGTGTCGTATGTGACACGCCTCCAAGAACTGTGAGCCGTCCTTCGATGTGTAGACAGCCACAAATCAACACTCTGGGAGTATCGATATCCTCAGCACCTGCAGTCGTAGGCCGAAAACCCCAAATTTGCAGAGTCAGATCTGCACCCGTCGAGACCACGTAGTCGAAAATGGCCTGCGCAGACCTTTGTCGAAGCCGAACGGTGGCCGAGATGACCTCAGAATGAAATTCTGAGAACACCAAGGCCTTCGGACTCTCCCACAGGATTTGGGGCCGTGTCTTCGCCTGTCGAATTTCACTCCAATCTGAGTTGGTGACTCTAGCCTTCTACAGTGCTGCCCCGAGCCTCGATCTGAGCTCTGATACCGGTTGAAGGAGTACGAGCGGAAGTGCGACGCGAGAGAGAGTGCCAGAAGAAGAGCACGACGATATGGTGAACTCGCTCTACTGTAATGTGTAGAGCATAGTGAGTTCTTATTAGGTTTTTACAAAAGAATATGTGTGCATACCTGGCGGCCCGCCCACTTACCTGGGCGACCACATCGGGCTTTATACCCCAACATTCTCATAGACCGAGCATTGGAGCTAGGGAGATCTAGACACCCGCGATTGAGGAGAGGAGCACAAATTTAACCAAGACTACAGCAGAGGATTCGAACCATACTTTCTCGACGTCCAAAGTGCAGATGAGGATGGATCTCCACCATATCTCCCCCCCCTCCCCCCTTCTCTCATTGTACTACACATTGTACTTGGCACCTTTTGTATTAGCTGGCACATCCATACACTGTACAGTCCCAGTTTCTAGTAGTTGTAATTTTTGTTTCAGTTCTTTTTTATTCTGGACATGGTATTAGATTCACTATGATGTAACAGCTTGGTCTCATAGTCATTTTGGCCTTTTGAAGACGCTAATATATCATTTCATTTCATTTCTCTCTCAGTTCAATTGTTTTGAAGTGCTGAAAGTCTGTTCTTTTCCGTTGGCACGTGGTGCCTTTCTCGTTACACAAAATACTCACGTCTGAAACAGGAAATGGGGAGTTGGAACAGGAAGATAGAATGGGAACGGGGAACGGAGTCCTAAAAATAGCCATTCCTTGTAACTATGGTGAGATGGTCTGTTGCATGTCATACAAGATGCATAGATGCATGCAAAGAGACGTAGCTCAGATTACAAATGGTTAGGCATAGCCACATTCAAGCGTCGGAGGGGGCATTGCAAAGCCCCACAAATATGTTTGCTAAGATCCAGGGGAAGATATCGTGTAAAGTTATAGAGCAACAAACATCGAGAGAAGTAAAACCGGCAAATAACCGTAGCTTTCTATGTCTTGTTTTTGGCTACTTAAGTTTGGAGTATAGAACATGGATGTGTAAAGCTGTAACTTTGAGGGAGGGTGAATGAGTTGAGAGGTGATATGGGAACAATGAACATGGTCTAAGACAAGGGATGATCTAAGTGCTTATGCCATTAGAAGATAACGTATGGATGAGGATGAGTCACCTTGGCCAATGAGAATGAAGCATGCTTGTATAAAGGGGCCTATTCTCAATGCAAAGAATGTGTGTAATAGTTATGGTCTATAGCTGAACCTTGTGTTCTTGCACTTCAACCTTGTACTTCCTATTTACATTATGTTGTTTAAGGTTATTTTTGATCCACCATAGCCAAGTGGTTGGAGTAAGGTATGGAGAGCAAGATTCATTTCCTACTTCAATAGTGATCATCGGGGAATAATTCACTTGTAAAAGCTCAACATCAGTCTCATTAGTTATAACCGGAATGATCTGTGAGGGATACTCTACTCCCAATGAGGACAGATGCCGTTGGCGACTCAATCACTAAGGGTGTCCAATAGCCAGTTTCGCTGCACCATCCAATCTTCATTTGATTGATCCTCGTTCATTGTTAGCAACATCCTCCAGAATTGCCTCTTCGATAACAACCAGCAAGGAAGGATCTGGAGCTCAAGAAGGAGGTTTGTTCATCCAATTCTCCGAGTAGGCAAACATCTTCAGTCAAGGTAGAGGGTTAAGGAGTAGAAGCCCCTCTAAAAATAGATGCTTGCTAAGGCCACTTCTTTGCTAATAAAATTCACCTCCAACTCCGGATATCACAATCTACGGCTTTGAGAGGAGAGTTGTAGCTAGCAAAGATCGGCTTGTGGGATGTCAAATCAGCTTGTGGGACGTCAAATCAAACTTCCACCTTTGTTTCTTGCTTATGTGAACATACACTTTACACCCCAATGTAAGAAAGTGGGAAATATTGACCTTCTTACCAAAATGCACCTCATCTAGGGGCTTACTTGGAAAAAAGGAAGTCAGAGTACAATCAAGGATGTGCACAACTGTAGCAATAGCCCCTTGTCAAGAGTAGGAGGACGATCTCAATGCTCAAGCATAGTCCAAACTATCTCGTCCAATTTTCATTTGACTGACATCCTCCAAGGAGATCCGGTGCTCCAACATAATGCCATGCTTTGCACAAAGCCCATAAAGGCATTGAAGGTAACTCTCCACCTTGACCGCATGTACTCTCCTTCTCCATCTTGTGTGGTGTGTTTCGGTGTGTGGACAGTAGGGGATAGCCACTCTTTGTGCCCACAAAGAGACAAAAAGTTTGAAATGTGTGTCTACACCTGTGCAATTTCTGCATAGACAAAATCACCTTTTGCATTTTGTTCTGAGGGTTTCCACAAGTTGTATACTATTTCAGAAAGGCAAAAGTGTGTCTTTTTTTCATACTCACACACACAGAGTGTGTGTTCAACTTTCTCTATTTATGTAAGAGCGCTCTCTCTCTCTCTCTCTCTCTCTCTCTCTCTCTCTCTCTCTCACACACACACACACACAATTTGCAGGGGAGCGCCTTACGTGTCAAAGGATTGAACTATCGTGTCTCCATAGGAGCCCGCAAAAGTGGGAAGTGATACTGTTGCCCTCCTCCGTATGCTGGTCGCCATCCTCTCCCGGGAGTCTCCCCTCTACACATTCAAATTTCTTAACGTCTACATAGAAACATAGGCACCCGGACCGACCCCTCTTTGGGCGCCCTGTGTGTCCCTTCCCCCACTATGTACTATATGTTATATGTACCAGAACGGATTCTAGCAGTCCCTTCCCCCACGAGTCCTCATTTCGTGCGTCCGGCCACCTTCAGTGAGTGTGCAGTGTGCACAAGCAGCCCGGAGCCCAGTGAGACAGCGAGAGAGAGTCGGAGCAATGTCTCCAGACTAGTAAGCCTATCATAGGACACCTTTTACCTATGAAAATGTGCAATGGGTTAGTTTCAAGTAGCTTTGTTTGGCAACAGAACAACCAATCTCGTTTTGTGAACTCGCATGCACACTAAGCCTATCATAGGACACCTTTTACCTATGAAAATGTGCAATGGGTTAGTTTCAAGTAGCTTTGTTTGGCAACAGAACAACCAATCTCGTTTTGTGAACTCGCATGCACACGCTCGAGTAGACATGTGTGCCAACATGCCTAACCACGACACTGTTTGACACCTCCTTCTTTGGAAGGAGACCTACGGTCCTAGTTAATTCTTGATCGTGGATAGTTCGATCCATTTGGCAGGAAAAATATGGGTTGGGTAGCGTTTGACCTCATGACCTCCCCGTCACGAGGCGAATATCTTACCGCTACAGTTGTGCACAAGTTTTGTTATGAAAAGAAAGTGGTAACATTATATTGAGTAGTTTTGGCCCGCCCGTGATTTTAGTTTACACTGAGTTCACTTCAAGTTTACATCGAGTTCACATTCAATTCATAGTTCACATCTAGTTGACATGCAAGTTCACAACGAGCTCACGTTTGCTCAAGTTTACACTTAGCTTAGATCAAGTCTTCATTCGGGGTCAACGATTGTGATCGTCGCCGACATGCGACACCAATTTTCAACCATAAATCCCCTCTAAAATTTTGTTGTCAATTAGTAATGTGGCATGCCTAAGGCTAGGTCCAAACTGCAAACAGAGCATTATGATCCAAGGGCATTCTTCCTATGTGGGGTCGATACATTGGCCTTTAATGGGATCATAGGTGACATGTGGAAAAGCACAATTGATCTATGGAATATACAAAACGATAGCAAGTCTATGGATATTTTTATTATTAAAGAGCCTTTTATGAGAAATGGCCATTTTATGTCCAGGCGGACAATTTGTAATCATATTTGAGCATTCAAGAAATACGTAAGTAAATACGTGCAAGAGGAAAATGCTCACTCTTGCACGGGGGGAGATGGCACCCAGTGCTCTATGTCCTTCTCTCACCTCTCCTCTCTTCATGCTTGTGTAGCACTCCGCTCTAGGAGGTGCACTTGCATGTGCTCTCATTCTCTATCTCACCGTCTATCTCTCTCGGATTAGTCTCGCTTTGGATCGTCTGTGTATATGAGTTGCTAGGTATGTCAATCTATGGATTTTATCATTTGTAGCATGTTATTTTGTGTATGTTGCAGGCACACTGCGCTCCCAACTGTTACAGTGGAGTCATGGCTATAGAGAATTTTTTGTATGATGAAAGTCAAGCTTTTTTCTCATCTCTCTCTCTCTCTCTCTCTCTCTCTCTCTCTCTCTCTCTCTCCCTCCCTGCTATCAAAATTTTCATTACGATGTTCAATCTGAATGCCAAATTTGTATGAGATTTTTTTTTGTTTTTCTTGTATAGCTTTGTTTATTGCTCGGTGAGGATAGTCTAAAGAAAAGGTTTAGTTCTAGCACATAGATCGCATACAAGAGATGTTAAATAAAGATGAAACAACACGATGAAGAAGTAGAAGTCAAAGAATTTGGTTTTGCATAATTTGATGAAGATAAATTTTAACTTTGTAGAGACTCATACGCATAATGAAGTAGTAGAAGAAGAAAGAAGTCGAGGAAGAATTTTTAACATGCACGAACAATAAGAAGAGAGATTTTTGTGCAGTAGGATCATCCCAAATAGACCAACAGACCCATAGATTTGTTTGATGAGTCAAGAACTCAAGGCCGCTTATTCAAGGAAGCTCCGATGTAATTTTTTTCGTCAAAAGCGACCCCAAAGAGAGTATCTAAAATAGGTTGGTGGGAAGACTAGAAAGGAAGAAGAAGGACTATAGAAGTTTTTACAACCATAGGCATCCACTTGAAAAGCAAGTAGAAGAAGAAGAAGCATGGGGAATTTCGCAAGAACAACCTGAGCCAATTTAGAAAAAGAGGAAAGAAGGTGAAGTGTTTAATTTTTATTTTATTTTATTTTTGTATTTCCCTCTCATGTGGGAGGCGACCCCTAATGCCAGAAAGGTTAAGCTCTTTGTAAAAAATTGATGAGCTAACACAGCATGCACCTTACATCGCTCATCATTGTCATCACATGCCTTGGCACCATCCACATGGTGCTCAGCCCCTTTATCACCATCAGTAGACAGCAAGCCAATACAGCATACCTTGTCGACAATGCCAGCAACACAAAGATCCCACTTGTAGCAGCAACAACATCAACAACAATAAAGACCATGCAATGTTGCAGTTGGTGTAAGTTGCATGCACCCACCCCCATACTCACACATATATCCCTCTCTCTTGCTGCTAAAGTAAAGGAGTAGTTGAGCTTAGCACTAGGGACGCCATCTCGAACGAAGGTCTCATGCACCAAGTAGTAGGCGGTGCTCGCACTCGCTAACCAACCAAATATGGTTACAGAAGCTTGTACCTACCCCCATGGCCCACTTGTCCCATGCATGATAGACATAAAAGGCACCCTTTTAGGGCGTTGCTATTTTTGGGCAATACACCAAAGTTAGCACCATCTCCTCCACACTTCCCCCCTCGTCTTTGAGCCTACACCCACGACACTTCTTCACCAACTACGGCCCATCCATCCCCATCACCACCAGCCAAAAAAAGTAGACGCTTATTGTTCAGTTGTGCCACGTAGCAACCCAAACAATCCACTAACACCCTTTGTAATTTTAATATTTTGACAAGTCGGACATCCTCTTGTTCCCCACCCTGAGTTGCAGGGTCAGCCCTTGCTTATGCCAGACTACCAACCATGGTGTGACATCCATGAGCATGGATTTGCACTACACACAGCCACCATGCAACCTTCTCCCACGCAATCACAGCCTGCCATGCAACAAGACATCAACTACCAATGAACTGACACAGGTCTCCACACTTTCAACTCCTTCTCTTCTTGTGCAATTTATAGGCACATCATGAGAAAATGCTTGTGAAGCTCCTATTAGCTAGAGCACTCTGCTCTTACTAATTGGAGATGAACAAGTCATATGGATGTCCACTTTCAACCATCGCTTTTGAGACATAGCATTCGATGCCACAAAACCATCGGCATGGACGTTATCCAAAGCCGGGTAAATGAAAACCTTAGTCTCCTGGCCATCCCAACTGCACCGATCGATCCTCCAAACTACTACCTCCTAGCCATGCACTCCCTAGAGAGCTCCACATTCACATTTGGTGCCCCTATCCTCCCCAAGCCTACACTATGCTCATCATCAACTAGGCCACTTATACTTCATCAAACTAAAGGCCATCACTTTTGATGGATCAAACCTTCTCGTCTTGCTACAAGACCTCTTTGAAATCAACCCCAACATGGGTGCCAAAGGCTGCATGCATATTGATTCCGGTGCATCCATCACTTCCTCGTCAATGTCTAATGAAAATATTATCCATCAATGTCCCATCTATTTCTCTAAAAAGATTATAGTTTATGTTGGACCACTTAGAGGCAACTGGTGCCTTTAAATGTTTGAAATGTTTATTCACATTTTTCCTGCCTTCACAAAAATAAGCATAATCTTTTTGACCTTTGGGCACACCCCATGTTATCAAGGAACATAGTTCTTAAACCATTGTATTTCCTTGAAATTATGTGACCTTGAAATTGTTTTCATGAGTGTTTACAGTTGATTTCAATGATCATGTTCATCATTATTATAGAGCCAAGCAATAACTATTAAGCTCTTATTTATTCATGATGGTGCATAAAACCTTCATCCTCTCTCTCTCTCTCTCTCTCTCTCTCTCTCTCTCTCTCTCTCTCTCTCTCTCTCCGTCTCTCCGTATGGATTTTCAAACATTATGAGTAACAATTATAATCTGCAGTAGTTGATAAGAGGACATTATCATTTATGCTCTAAACTCTATCGCAATATTAGCCATCAATTAGAGGCGTACAACCCTTGAGCGAAACTTCAAACTTATGAAGTATCAATGTATATTGGGAATGGAAGATAATTTAACAACTACCTCAGATAGCCTATGTAGCAATGATTGTGATCTTTTTTCTGTGAGTATACATCAAGGCATTCAAGAATCTTTTGCTCATCCTATCAATGTTGTCAACATTACATTCAAAGCTTTAATACTTTTAATTAGGATAAGTAGAGAATGCTATGTGATCATATATGCAAACCCTCCTACTATAAGCTTGTTATTGTGACCATTTTTGCAATTTCTAATTAATTCTAAGCTACCCCACATGACTTTTCCACGGCTCATTAATAAATTGGTGTTCTTAAATGTTATGAATGCATCTATACAACTTACAATTTGTGGCACTTACAAATTTGTGGAGACTTTCTTGTATTTGTCATGTTTAAATGACTCATTGTTATATTTATTTTAGGTGTTAATTACATTAGAAAATAGTTAACGTCATCATTTTTATTTTTTTACACAAATTTTAAATACAATTGACTAGACTTAACCAAACAATTTTGGTGATGGTCTTCATTTTTCTTCTAACTTGTTTACATTTACAAAGAGTGGTCATATAAGTCATCTCCTCTTTTTAGTTTCTTTTAGTTTTGCAAAGTCATTTCAAAAACTCTTGTCATAATACACTAACAATAAGATATCAAATTTTACGGTAGCCTCTTTGCTTGTTACATAGTAAAATATCCACAGTAACCTATAATCAGTAATATTGAATTTGTTCAGCATACTCACTCTCTTGCACAAGACTATGCCACACTCCTAAATGCGTCTATTGATCGCATTCAAAGAGAAAAATACAAGTACAGAGACTCAACTTAGATGGCTTGCTTATCAATTTAATTATTAGCAATTTCTTCAAAGAACCTCCAAGAATGTAATTTCTTGATGTATTCTATAGATATACATCTAGCGATAGCATTTGAATTTTCTTTTATTGGTCAATTCTCTCTAAAATAGTCCCAAATGCCATATATAATGCACCATCCTAGTGTTTATTCTATCCCCTTCTATCTTTAAGATCTACACATTATTCACCACCTCTTACAACATATTCTTATACGGCAATCCCCAAGTTTAATATACTCGTTTGATAAATGCTCACTTTATTAACTTTCTTTCAAGTGATTCTCTTTGCATATATACCTAAGTGGCTACACTCAAGTAGTTTTGCGACAAGAGAGAATACCGTTGGACACTTTTAGAAGGCATAGCTCTTTTACTTACTTGCATTATCTTATGAGCTGTGAAATCAACCATCTTTAATGTCGTGGCTTAAAATGGGATTTCTATTGAGATAATTTGGCATTAATGTATATACCTATTCATAAGGTCCTTTGGGATAATGAACAACAGTTTGAAAAGAAATTTGTGATTCAAACATACTCCAATTTGGTGCTAAAGAGGTAGTTTTTTTTTCAATGACTTGCCTGGTCCATTGGTCATGCACACAGATTTGTTGATTTAGGTTGTATGCAAATGTTCATTCTAGTGTAGATTCGTCCATCTAGGCAACACTAGCTAAAAGTGCAAATTTGAGGATTTAGGCAACACCACACAAATAGCAGATTCACCAGTTTAAACAATATCAATGCAAATATGCTAGTTTAGGCAGCATAAGTGTAGATTTGTTGATTTGGATAACACCCCTCATTGATGATTTGCTGATTTAGGCAACACCAATTCCAAAATCATGTTGCAGTGGCTCGCCACCACTGCTCCTGGTGCGATTTTGTTACCTGATTATATAATGGAAGAGAGTTGGATTTGGATTTGGTTTGTGATCATGTATTGTTGACATTGTTCATTGAATTGAACTTGGAATAAATGAAAATTGATTACTGAGTGATGATTGTGACCAATGATATCTTGATACATTAGGATATAATATATATTGCTTATTCTTGTGGTATGGGACACTAGAATATGCAATATGTGGATGACGATAAGCATAATAAAATTTGTTTGTTTATGAGTTTTTACTTTCAATACATCATATTTTTGACACAATTTTATTTGACAAGTATGATCTACAAATTAATAGAAATTGAGGATAGTTGCTTTCTTAACATACATGTATGTAATGGGATTTGGCTAACATATATGGTTATTATAGGTGATCGGTGGAAAAGCATGAGTGCTCTATGGAATATACAAAACAATAGCAAGTCTATGGACATTTTTATTATTAAAGATCTCTTTATGAGCAATGGTCATTTTATGTGTGGGCAGATAGTTTGTAATCATATTTGAGCCTTTAAGAAATCTATAAGTAAATATGTGTAAGAGGAAAATGCTCACTCTTGCCCAGGGGGAGATTGCACCCAATGCTCTGTGTCCTTCTTCTCTTCTCTCACCTCTCTTCTCTATGTGCCTGTGTAGCATTTTTCTCTAGGAGGTGCACTTGAACATTCTCTTATGATCTATCTCGCCATCTATCTCTTTTGGACCAATATCTCTCTGGATCATGTGTGTATATGAGTTTCCAAGTATGTCGATCTATGGATTTTATCATTTGTAGCATGGTATTCTGTGTATTTTGTAGGCACACTCACTCTCGCTGTTTCACGGTCAAAAAATGTTGAGCCTTTTCTATAGCCACCAAGAGTTTAACAACTTTAGCCCTGGGTCATGAAGGTTTCCACCCCCTTTTCACCATGAGTCACAACCTAATGACAAATCATAAAATCATAAAAAGCTGCAAGTGCCAATTTCTCATTGGAGTGAGGAGGGGAAGAGGGGCATCCAATTCATGGTTGACGCTTGGCAATGTGAACTCTTCCTAGAAGCACCACCACGATGCAAGCTCATGTAAATTCATAGTTTGGGGGACGTATCACATGTGTGATAACATTCTAAAAGTGTTCACAATTACTTTAAGACACATGCCTCATGTGTGTGATAAAAATCCCACAAGCATTGCACCCCTTTCCATTCAAGATTGGTGGTTTTTACAAAAAAAACAAGGGTTCAAAAAAACATATGAAATAGATAGTGGTTGAAAACCACTGAAGAAACGCATCCCATACCAGTAGTTCTTGGAGGATAAGTGAATGGAAATGGCCAAGGATGGATCCCACATGCAAATTTCAATTTCTCAAATTCCATGTTTGGAAAAGAGACCTCTAGTCTCTTGCAAACTCAGGGAACACCCACATCCTGCACCCTATGCAAAAAGCTCACATTCATCAGTCACCCCAAGGTAGGTTGCAAAATTTGCAATACAACAATCTACCCACAAATGCATACACCATCAACATTAAGGAGGATGTGAGGGTGTGTGTTGATCCATGGTAGTTGGGTCTATTTTTTATTGTGAGAGTGTGGTAGAGGAGATAGATGGATGGTCCTTGGAAGTCATAAATGACCCATGGGACCAAACAAGAGTGTGAGAGTGTGTTAGTGAGAGATAGATGGATAGATCCATTATGGTCCTTGGAAGTCATAAATGACCCATGGGACCAAATAAGAGTGTACAAAGGTGTCTCCTCTCACAAAAAGGAGAGGGAGAGTGGTTGATACAAGTTAGAGTGGGGGTGAGGGAAAATATCTACATGGTTGGAGGATATATGTGGGTTTGATAAGGCAATCTTGGGGGGGGGGGGGGGGGGTTGTTGTTGTTGCTGGGTATGGTGCTCGGGGGCTTAGGATCTTGAAACTCCTTGATAATGTCCCATCTATCATAGTAGATCATCCACCTACCCTTTGCACGAGCCTCAACCACCTCCTTGAGCTCTTCCTCTTTGTTTTATAGCTATTAGAGGGTAAGTTGTTTTGCAATCCATAGCTTGGTATCCTTGAGGAGATGGGATTTTTGAAGCAGACAAAGTTGGTTTTCAGGATTATTGAAATGAAGAGGGCATGGCCACTCGAGATGCGTTCATTGTGTTGATGGCCACTTTTGGTGCTGACACTTGACACATTGATGGCATTGAGTCATATTTGTAGGAGGATGTATTGGATGACCATAATGATACACACATCTCCACCATCAAGGAGATGAGTGCGACCACATCCTTGGCTTGTTATCCAATCTTTGCTTCTACCTCTTGGGCTCTTGCAGCGGTTGAGCATGCCATCGTCTCCAATTTGGCCTCAAGTACGATAATGTGCCTTTGAGGTCTTCATTTTCTTCTTCAACAAAGCACCTTATCGAGAGTAGATTGAAACCTCTCAATGTGCTTATGCTGGCTTGGAGCTGCAAGGACAACGGCAAAGGACATATGATTTGCTCGGAGGGGGGGGGGGGGGGGGGGGGGGGCATATATTTTCCCTTCTACTCTCTTTCTTGAAATATGGGGAGAAGGGTGGGGGGGCATACACCTTATGAGCTTTGGTATAAAGGATTATTAGTCTCACAGAGTAGGTTGATTGGTAGGCAAAAGGGAGAAAGGGGGTCTCTACTTTGGTCTGCACCAGATTGATGGGTTGGTTTGCTTACACATGGGTCCGAAACCCTATAAAACAAAAGGCTTCTCTCTCTCTCTCTCTCTCTCTCTCTCTCTCTCTCTCAGTAGTGCTAGACCGATACATTGACAATGAATGTTCCAAAGACATCAACGAAGACAAATCATGACTAGGCTTAAAACTTTGCACAAGTTAAAGCCTTTAGTGGGGCAAAGTATGGAGATCTAGATAATAGTGGGAGGGAGGTAGATTACCTCGAGGGTGGCCCATAGGGCCATGGTATGGTAATAACCCTTCAACATATTAAATAAATTATGGCTTTGTGCATAGATAAGCCTTGAACATTGCAAATAATGCACTTCATGACATTGAGGTATGGTAAAAAGCGTTTGAACAAACGTTAATGTGCGTGGTGTGTCTTTTTTTCTATTTTAAATAGATTACTCAAACATACACAAAAGAACACCATATTCAAAAGACAATTGTCTCCAAACAACAAGAAAGTATATGCACAAAAACATTTCTACATTCGAAGCATTTCTGTACATTTTAGTCATAATGAAAACTCGTTCTAATTATCCTATACATCAGGACAAGAAGTAGGTACGTAGATGAACTAGGTCCTTATTTTCATTCAAACTACAACAAACGTAAACATCTTAAAGTAAGGATAGGCCTCTCACTTGCATCCATAAAAACAAGGCAACAATTTTTGATAGCTTGAATAGGTTTTACAAGTGTCAAAGAGCCTATCAATTATTATCCATGTCAAAAAGTGAAAAACAATTAGATATACTAAAGCCCTAAAAGATCTAGATGTTTGATATATTTTGCGAAAACAATGCTTTTATAGACATATATGAGAACCAAAAGGCCATGAAATCCTCTAAGGCTCTTGGTAAATGTTGTCTTTTTTTTTAAAGCCTCATTTTAATTATATATTTTGGTATCCATCAAAAGACCATCACCCCTTTTGATGGGAATGGCAATAAGTAATTTTGCCCCAACATAAAATTCTTTTGATTAATGTGATCAGTATAAATCTATTTTTTGGGAAAAAAATAGATAGGTCTTCCATCTTTAGACTTTTTAGGAGAAATTTTTTTATATGCTCCATAAAAAATTCCAAATATCCTCAGACAAGGATACATTTTTTTTGGTATCACCACTGTCACTGTCATGAGTAAAGAGATATATTTTTATTTATTCCAACATCAGGTTAATATCACAAAAGTGAATTTTAAATACCCTACAATTGCAAAATAAAAAACTGGAACCAACTTATTTACAGGAATATGTTCATCATTAAGACCATGCCAAAAGCTACGTAGAACCATTTCATTTGCCAATTAATAACCAAGGGATACTCTTCCAACACATTGTTTCTCTCAATACACATTGGTTGATAACATTTCCAAGTACTGTTGGCAGGTCAAAACATTGTTGCTTGGAGGATGACCCATATCACAGAGTAATCTATAAATAAAACATCCTTCTTTTAAAGACCTACGGGCTTTGTCCAAGGTTGTTTTATGAAAAATTTACATAGCAAGCTTGAGAATGAAGTGAAAAGCAAGTTTCTAATATCAGTAGGGTAAGATGGAAGACCAAAATATACATGACAAGACACCAATCACAATGGCAATCCACGTATGAATGATCCCTTTATGCAACAATTAGAAGGACAATGTGAGAGCAAGGCATCATCAAGACCCAAGTAGAAGACCATTAGTTAAAAATTAAATAGCATCAGGCAGTTCCATTCTTCAAAATAATGCAATGCAATTGTCAAATCCCAACATTTCATCATAAGGTCAAAAGACAAAAGCTCAAATTTTACTCTTGTAGTGTTTTATTAAACAAAAACAATGAGTCAAGACAGTAGGCAATAAGCCCTAAAATCAGGGTTCCATAACCACTAACTCATTCTAGAATAATGGTAGAGCTATATATGCTCTATAAGGTCATTATTAAGCAATTTATGTGCACTAAAGTGATCCACAAAAAAATGTGTTTAAACTAGCCCAATATGCCTAGTCATGTACAAGTATCTTCATGCCACCATACCCATATATTTAGACTCTCTTTAAGAGGATTTTATACTAACAATGAAATACTCATAAGTCCTCTTAAATTCACAGGAAACCAATAACCAACATGCAATTGCCATACCAAAACTATTAGTTATAACACCCATGAAGAACTCCTCTACACCTTGCACTTTATCTGCATGCCACCTACAATCTCTATTATGTATGCCACCTAAATAAACTATGTGGCTTGATGCTACATGTGCCACCTCTACTATTCGCATGCACCAATCCATCAATTAATGGAGGTCATTTGTACAAATCCATTATCTGATGAATCCTAGTCTATTTCATATTTTGTATATAATTATCGATGTTATTTTGATAGCTAATTAAGCTTCAAATTAGTCATTAATTATGATGAATGCTAGCAATGCATATTCTTTCTAATTTATAAGCCTTACAAGTGGTATCAGAGAGTGATGTAGGGATTATTTAACTATTATTAAGTTCATTTTCTAATTGATAAAAATACATATTTTATTGTAGATAGTTTTTTTGGCCTTTTAGATGTCTCATTGAACTCATGATAAGTGGCATGGAGAGTTTATATCCTTGAGCCAAGTGTAAAGGCTTTTTTGTCTCTCTTTATTCAATAAAAGAGGCCTAAGAAGTGGTATCAGAGAGTGATGTCGGGCTTATTTAACTATTATTATGTTCATTTTATAATTGATAAAAATATATATTTTATTGTAAATAGTTTTTTTGGCCTTTTAGATGTCTCACTAAACTCATGATAAGTGGCATGGAGAGTTTATATCCTTGAGCCAAGTGTTAAGGCTTTTTTGTCTCTCTTTATTCAATAAAAGAGGCCTAAGAGCCTTAAAATTGAATACTTAAAGGCCACTCACGTCCTCTCTCTCTCTCTCTCTCTCTCTCTCTCTCTCTCTCTCCACACGTTTTCTCTCTAGATTAGCCTACTAATTGGCCAAGCTTGCCGCAACTGCTCTTGTTTTGGATCCCTTGAGTGTATTCCCTACTCGCCAGCTCTACCCACATTCTCCCTTAGTGGCATCATCACTCATCCCTAATCGGAAAACCTCCCAACTCGCCATTGCATGGACACCAAGTCTCACAAATTTAGCTCATGCAGCAAGCCCACTCAACATTGCACACATCCTCATAGTTTCCCTCATTGCCACCTTGCTTGCCTCCCAACTGAACCAATTAGCAATGACCACTTGCTATCAAATCATGCGCAATCCATTTGCAGCTCAACTTTGCTAAGCCAACAAGTCATGTTTACCTTGTAGCGCACAACACCATTTGTCACCTTGCACTTGAGTTTCCTAGTTGCCTTCCACGTGCAACTCATGGCCATGGTTTTCTACTTGTAGAGTCTCCTTCATGTGGATTTTAAGTAGGAAGCTTTATTTTGATTTAGAAGAGGTTCCCATTGAAGTGGTACCACTAGCACCATATTTATTGCATCCCTTGCATGGAAGATGGCAAGGCCTTGACCAACCAATCTGGCACTTTGAAGATACACACACCAAGGACAACAAGGCATCAATATCAAGATTTTTGGTGGATAAAGGTGAAATCTTGATGATCGAGTATGACTTCTCCATTAGTCAAGGAGGTTGGGGAGAACATCAACAAAGCTTATCATGCTTATACTCATAAATGGGTAAATAAGTCCTTAACTTCTAGATCATTTTTATTTGGAGTTTAGACACTGCTTGAGAGAATCTCTCAAGTAAGACTGCTCCATCACGATGAGCACCAAGAATCTAAGTAAGTTTAATGTGAAAAATTTCTACGCATGGGAAATCAAAGTGAAGGGATAGTTGTTGTTGAAAATAAACTTATGGTCCATCATCAAACCAATTGGGGAAGAAAATAGTAGCACAACCCAAGGAGTATAAGCACAATTTGCATCTAGAGATGACCAAACTCTAGGTATCATTATCACCATATTAGATGACACTATGTACGTCACATAGATGAATGCAACACTTCACTACTAGCATAGGAGAAGTTGTCACAAATGTTTGGGTGAAGGATAAATACTCTAACATCCGCCTAAGAATGCACTCTATGGGCTTCTTATGGAGTCACATGAAAACATTACAACTCTCATTAACGAGCTTCAATCTATTTGCAATCAATTAGCATCCCTTTATGCCAAAGTAGATGATGAAGATAAGTTTTTTATTTTGCTTACGGCACTTCCAATTGAATATGATCAAATTGTAATGGTACTAAAGGATAAGGATACTACTCCAAATTTTAAAGATGTTGTCAAATCACTTCAAGATAAGAAGAAGCTTTCCAAGGATAGCTCTCCATCAAATGAAGCTTTTGCTATGTAGAAAGAAAAATGCAAGCATTGTGGCAAGCATAATCACAAGTCAAGTGATTGTTTCAAAGTCAAAGCATGTACCTTATGCAAAAACTTGGATATACACTCTCAAGGTGTTTCAAGAGGACTCAAAAGGTGTTTCAAGAGGACTCAAAAAAGGGATGAAGACAACGTCAACCTCACCAACAATGGCAAAAATGATGAAAAGAAAGCACCACAAGCTTTTTTTGTCACTAATGTTTTGCAAATGATTCAAAACCTACTCCCATGCCATTGCATGATGCATCCAAGTGTGAATTGTAGCATGATGTATCCTTTTGAACCATCTTATGATGCCATCTAAATATAAACCCATGCATTATCTAAAAATCCTTGAACCATGACCTACTAAATCCATTGAGATCTAGGAATTATGTATCTTGGACTTATTTAGGACGAAGTTAGGCTCAAGGGGGTGATTGTCAGGTCTAACTCTACCTTCACCTATGGAGAACCCCTTTACACTTTGCACTTTGTTTACATGCCACCTACAACCTCTACTATCTATGTGCCACCTAAATAAAGTGATGGTTTGATGCTACACATGCCACCTCTACCAGTTGCATGCACCACTCCCTCTATAAATGGAGGTCATCTGTACAAATCCTAATTTAACGAATCTTTGTTACAAGATTATTAGTGTTATTTTAGAATTTAATTAAGCATTAAATTAGTCATTAATTATGATGAATGCTAGCAAGCTTATCTATCCTAATTTATAAGCTTTACAAAAACAAACCATATCAAAGACCACAAGGCCAAATACATCACTGTAAGGACATGGGTCCTATGGGCAAGGCCACCGGATCCATTGAGATCTAGGCATTATGTATCTTGGACTTATTTGGGATGAAGTTAGGCTGGGGGGTGATTGTCAGGTCTAACTCTACCTTCACCTATGGAGAACCTTTTTACACTTTGTACTTTGTTTATGCCACCTACAACCTCTACTATCTACATGCCACCTAAATAAAGTGTGTGGTTTGATGCTACACATGCCACCTCTACTAGTTGCATGCACCACTCCCTCTATAAATGGAGGTCATTTGTACAAATCCTAATTTATCGAATCTTTGTTACAAGATTATTAGTGTTATTTTAGAATTTAATTAAGCATTAAATTAGTCATTAATTATGATGAATGCTAGCAAGCTTATCCATCCTAATTTATAAGATTTACAAAAACAAACCATATCAAAGACCGCAAGGCCAAATACATCACTGTAAGGACATGGGTCCTATGGGCAAGGCCACCGGATCCATTGAGATCTAGGCATTATGTATCTTGGACTTATTTAGGATGAAGTTAGGCTCAAGGGGGTGATTGTCAGGTCTAACTCTACCTTCACCTATGGAGAACCCCTTTACACTTTGTACTTTGTTTATGCCACCTACAACCTCTACTATCTACGTGCCACCTAAATAAAGTGTGTGGTTTGATGCTACACATGCCACCTCTACTAGTTGCACGCACCACTCCCTCTATAAATGGAGGTCATTTGTACAAATCCTAATTTGTCGAATCTTTGTTACAAAATTATTAGTGTTATTTTAGAATTTAATTAAGCATTAAATTAGTCATTAATTATGATGAATGCTAGCAAGCTTATCCATCCTAATTTATAAGCTTTACAAAAAAAAACCATATCAAAGACAACAATGCCAAATACATCACTATAAGGACATGGGTCCTATGGGCAAGGCCACCGGCATGGCCGGACAGTGTGTACACTAAGGGGAGGCTATAAGATAGCACGGTTGGGTGGAGACTAGCACACGCATTACCATTGGTCTTTCACTGGTATCCGAGCTATTTTTGGGAGGAGGCTAAAAGCGGCTTGCATGTGCGCCGCAGACAGCGACGTCTTCGCTGTGCAGCAAAAGAAGTCAGGCACGCTTTCTTGTGCATAGGACGCGGACAGACAACGACAACTGTCCCATCTACACCCTCCAAGGCGGATGACCAAGGCAAACTCGATCGACAACTCGACGGCATCGAGGTTCCGTAGGCTTCCATTGGCACCGTTGGCTGCACGCGTAGGAAATCTTGCTTAACCCTTGCATGAAGGAGGGTTGAACGAGTTCTACCAAACATCGAGCGAACTTATCCGAGCAAGCTCAAAACCGAGCAAAGTTGTTAAGTGATTTGTTCAAGTATATGTATACTTCTTCTCTAGAGAGAGATATCAGAGTGAGAGAGAGAGAGATTTCTCGAAACTCATATAGAAGCAGATGTCGTGAAGGCCATAACTAATTTGCGATAAAATTCAGTCTCTTTTGAGCTTGTGTCTGCTCAATACAAGGTGCTATGGAAATCTTGCTAGCTAGATAAGGGAAAGGGTTGCATCATATCGATAACACATTGTTTTGTAGACCATAGGGACTTGCCAAACCAAGAACTATCATGTTCGTCCTCTGGGAAGAATGCTGAGAAGATGTTTAGATCTCTCTCTCTCTCTCTCTCTCTCTCAAAATAAAAATAAAAAATGAGAAACAATATCACTATCACCGTGACAATAAGGAATCTGTTTTTAGTAAATACAAAAGTCTTTACAACAAAATGTTGAGCTTGGAGAATCTCCAAGAAAAAATCTTTGCACTCTAAGAGACCAAAGATGACTATGTCTACTTCAATCTTTCCCTATTCTTTCTTCTCTTTCTATTCAGCTTGCACATTCTCCCACTTAAGTCTTAGTCCTAATTAAAACCACGCCAATGCATGAAAACAACCAGACTACTTCACATGATCTCTCTCTCTCTCTCTCTCTCTCTCTCTCTCTCTCTAAAAACTCTCTGAAAGAATCCTTGCCGATGTGAACTCATTAAGTGAGTTTTTTTTAGAGAGAGATTTTTGAGTTTTCACAGTTCTCTAGGCCACGTCATGTGAAGACTAGGTGGCAACCAGTTGCAAACCTTTTTAGTTTCCATTAGAAATTGAAAAAAAAGGGCGCAACTAGTTGCACCCTCCCTGCTCCTAGGCGCAAGGGTGGGGCAAGTTGGGAACGACAGACCACGATAATCAATGTGACACTTGTGATGTACTTTTTTTTAGAAATTGAAGAAAAGTGTACAACTAGCTGGCAACCAGTTGCACCCCTCCCTGCTCCTAAGCGTTGGGAATGGTAAGCCTTGACAAGGAAAGTGACACAATATTTAAGTCCTATATCTAATTAATTACACAATTGCTCGTAGTTCTCATAAGAATGTAGCACGATAGGTTATAGGTTACGCACAAATTGGCAACCACTGAAGCCACTGCTTGGGAAAAGGGTGCCTCAGCTTAGAATTGAGCCACTTGAAACATCAAAACATCGGGTTGACAGGAGGGAAAGAAGGATTAGAGTTAAATTGAAAAGAATGGTGGTTATTCTGAAAAATTTCCTCTTTGGATCTACAGTATAGGGGATTTTGTGTATTTGTGAAATTGATTTTCTTGACTCAAAATCCTGAATGCATTTAAACCTTCTCTCTCTCTCTCTCTCTCTCTCTCTCTAAAATTAAAAATACAAAAAATTCAATCTTGTATTAAAAAATTCCTCCATATATCTTCTGAAAACTATGGCGGCTCCAAAGCAGGTTGCAAGGTGGTTGAAGCTATACGTGAAGTAGTGTTCAACATATCCAATTGTGATGTGTATTCTAAATGAAGTCTTTTGCGGATCAGTTATGATTTTGGGCTCTACTAGTCAGGAGCTTAAAAGTGATCCAGCTATGGCATGTATGCTTGATTGGTGTTCGATATCTGCAAAATCAAGGATCTCCAAACCAAGATGCAACAATTGGGGAGTTCTTTTTATGCTACGTGTTAGAGCCTTGATGCTTGCCAACAAGGAATGTAGTGGTTGATCTCTGTTGACAGGTCAACCTTTCAACAACGCTTCCACAAAGATTCCATGAAGATGCCTCAAAGATTCTCTAAAGATTCCAAATAAAGATGCTGATGAAGTGATGAAGATGAAGATGGATGCTGTAATGTGAAAATACAAGCTCATGGACATCATCGAATATCCCGTTATTATTATTTTGAGCCATTACGATCACTTTTGTAATGTTTATGGGAACTTCATATTTTAAGTCGGCAATTGTATTTAGGCTACAGATGCTTGTTGGATGAGCAAAGCCAGCTCACGGTGTTGTAATTAAGCTCTATAGAAGCCTAGGGACAAATAAGGTCATTTTGGTCGGACATTAGGTTTTCTAAGGCTTAGTATATAAGCCAAAACCTAAAGCTTTGTAAGGAGACTTCTAATAATCTGATCTTCTGTGTCGTTGGGAGACGGCGAGTGTGTGTGTGTGTGTGTGTGCTACAGGAGCTACGGTGGTCGGAATCGCAAACGGAGAGCAGCAGTGTGTTGCCCACGAGGAGAGCTACGCGTTGATGCTTACATCACGCGTGTTCGTCTGTGTTTTGGCAGATTCACCCGCAAGCTACTTTTGGAGTTTCGGTGAATAACTGTTGTCCGTTTTTGCATTTCAGCATATCCACGCGATCAGAGCGAGTAGAGCTACACATTAGGCACTTTTGTTTTCGGAAATGTCGACCTGCAAAAACCGGCCAGACATCCTACGCGTTTTCTACACGGAGGGTATTGGGTAGGTTTTTTTGGTCACGGACCTTAGGGAGAGTGGCCTATTGGTGTTGATAGGATATCCCTCAAGTTTCGTAACATTTCGAGAACGTCTAATGGGATTTTGGCTTGCGGTAGCATCATAGGAGACTCTCACATTCACAGAACCGATGGCATGTAGATTTGATATCTCTGTAGGAAGTAGTCATTAGTCGGTCGAGTAGAGGTTGACACCCTTTGCTTGCTTCCACGCGCCTGCGGGTCGAGCTCCGTCCTCAGTTGACATTATATGTTAGGTGAGTTCTCGCTGTGCTGACGTCCGTCGCGGCGTATCCGTCTAACATTGGCGTCGCTGCCGGGGACGAGGGCCCTAAGTAGGTGACAGAGACTAGTCCTTGAGGATAGAGGTCCCTTTGGCTTGCTAGAGTACTATTTTACATTTAGATAGGATCAGAGGGTGGTGGACTCTCTAAGTCTTGGGAGGAGTCTAGGGAGCCTGTGTCTAGCCTAGATCTTCCGTCTTAGGTAGTATTAGGTAGTAGTAGGTTGTGGTGTAGAGAGTAGGAGTTGGAGTGGTAGATGTGGTGGTAGGTTGACTTGAGAGTCCGTGTGAGGCTAGGAAGCAACCAAGACATCAAAATCACCATTGCTCACATTGATGAGTAGGAGTAGGGTAAGTAGGATATCTTGATTACTGATCTAGAGTACTTTATGCATGTCTTATTTGTTGTTAGGCTCATCAGAGAAGAGGAAAACTCTTAGTAGGAAAGACGGTAAATTGTGTTTGGAAGCTAATTTGAAGTCCAAAAGTTGCTGTGATTATTGCTGAGAGGTCTACAAAGCATAGGGAATACTACTGCTAGAAAAAAATTGCATTTTAAGACAGTAGACATCCTACACGTAGGATGTCTCCAAGGTACTTTTGGCAGGGAATTTGGGAAAACTGAGGTTACCAGTGGGTTCAGAGGGTAGGTTTTACCCTAGTAACATATTGACTTGGGTGTTTTTCCCTATTTTTGTTGACCAAAAGCCAAAAAGCGGAGTCAGAAAATGTAAAATTTCAGAAAAGGCTTAAATTGAGTGATTTTTACATGTTTTTGCAATTGTGAAGCATACTTGCACTTGCTGAGAGCATAAGGAAGCATCAGGGACACTTCAGTCTGAAAAAATCAGCAGTAGACATCCTACGCGTAGGATGTCTACATGGTGATCTGGGCACTTTTTTGAAAATCTGAGGTTACCAGTGTGTTTAGAAGGTAGGTTCTACCCTATTTTCACATGGAAAGTGGAAATTTGACCAAATTTTGACAGATTAAAGCCAAAAGACGAGAATTGCCAGACCTCCTACCCAAATTGTGTCCAAGGCCTAATTTTGAGACCAAACCATAGGATGACTCCAAAGGAATGTTCTAAATGTTGTATTGAGTGCATGTGATAAATTTCATCTCATGTGGGTCAGTGAAAGGAAGATTGAACAGACTTTAGCATTTTTGACTGAAAAAGGCAAGGATAACTAGTTTTGGGGTCTTTTGACATCCAAACTCAAATCTAAGCATACCAGTGGGTTGCTGAAGACTAGGGGAATCTTTGGTCCAAGTTTGGGTTCATTCTTAGCATAATTCTGAAACCAAAATTCTCCTGTGACCATACCATGCTGTCATATAGCCTTAGATAAGCCTCCTCGACAAATTTGGTCCAATTTGGAGTTGATTTGACTTGGGAATTCATCAGAACAGACATCAGGCTTTTGGAACAGATTCTTGATCATTTGACCAACCTATAGGTGTCAGAATCAAAAAGTAAAAGTAGCTGTGAGTTTAGCACATCAAGGGCAAGATGCAGTGCAAGTTTGAGCTGAAATAGAGCAAAAAGACATCCTACGCGTAGGATGTCTCCAGGGTCATAAAGTGGTCAAAATTCTACTTTGGCCATATAGGGAGGTTCTAAGTGTCTCAAGGATTCCAGAACTTTTTTCAAAATTGAATTTGGACCTTGTATGGCCTATTTACCAAGCAAAGACAAGAATTGTCAGACATTCTATTCTTGGACTGCACTAGAAGCTTATGCAGCCCAAATCTTGACCTATTAGCATCCAAATTCAACTCTAAGCATACCATTGGGTTGCTGAGCCCTTGGAGAATCTTGGGATCAAGTTTGGACAAAATCTAAGCACTTAGACATCCTACGCCTAGTATGTCTTCAACTTGATTTAGGACTCCAAACCAATTTATGAGCACACCACTGTGATCAGCACATCAAGGGGAAGCTGGGGTGAAAATTTCAAGTCATTCTGAGCAAAAAGACATCCTACGCGTAGGATGTTTCAAGGCCATTTTTAGGTCCAAATAAAATTCTGAGCATACCATTGTGTTGCTGGAAGGGGAGTCTCTGGACCAAATTTTGTTCAATTCTGAGCATATAGACATCCTACACGTAGGATGTCTCCAAGCCAGCTTTAGGGACCAATTGTAATTTTGATCATACAGGGGTGTTCCCAGTGTCTCAAGGATTTCATAACTTTTTTCAAAATTGAATTTGGACTCATTTTGACCATTCTAAACTGCATTTCACTGTTTTGGCCATAACTTTCACAAACGGTATCGGATTGGAAAAGTTTTTATATCAAAACGTAGCCTGAGAGCGATTCTACAGATCTTAGAGCAAAACTTGAACTAAATGTATGTCTATGGAAACCATTTAGTTCAACTTTGAAAAAAACATCGTTTAAGGCCTCAAAATGCATCCGAAAGTCAGGAGTGTCTAAAATTGATAATTCGAAAGAATTGTGAGAAAACGGTCACGGTTTTGAAGACTGCTAAGTTAGCAGATTGAAATTATCTTTTGGGAAAACCATTGGTCACCTGCGGGAAGGTGTAAAAGTTAACTACGGCCTAGTGTAAAATTTGAGCGTCCATACACAAATGTGGTAGCAGTAAGACCATACACAAGGACTCTTGATTTTGCAACAACAATTGCAAGTTTTGGAGAACTTTAACACAAGATTTTGCTAGCAAATCACCGCAACTTGTACATAATTCTCTTGTGCTAGCTTAAGTTTAGTTCAGCTAAAAGCGAACTTGAAAGTCACTTCCGAGCCCACGGAACAAGTGTGGCCGTCAAAGGCATATCAAGAATTTTTGCATTCATTGTGAAAAAGTTTGCCAGCTAAATAGAATTTTGCAGATTGTGTGCTAAAGTGAACACAGGTTAGCTCGACTCAAGAATCGCTACGAAGGGAGAAGTTGTTGTAGTATAGTGGTAAGTTGCATAACTTATCACAGTGCTTCCACTAGATCGAGGCCTGCTAAAAAGCTCTAGGAAAAGCAAGCAGCCATACAGTATCAACCCTGGCAAGCAAGGGAGCTAAGAAGTTTAAGAAGTTCAAGCAAAGCCTGGTTCAGAAAACTCAGAGATTAGGGAATCCACAAAAGCTGAAGGACCTCAAGCGAAAAAAACCGACACAAGGGTGCTAATACTTTTTATTAGCATTGAGGCAAGCAATTAGAGCTATCACTGAACAGGTACAACAAGGGAGTCAAGACGAAAGCAATGGCGTCTCAAAGGAATCAGACCAGCCCGGGACGAAGCTTCACAAAAATTACAAGAGAGAAAATTTGGATCTATCTGATTGGCCAGTACAAAGGACTGCCATGCTATGAGGATGACAATCGGAATTTGTACATCAAGACAAAGAAAGATACAGAGGAAACTCAGACATCTCAATATGTGGAAGTCAAAACAACGAAAAATGTACTACACCCACATCCAGATTTCATGGAAGACTGTCTGGGATCAATTTACATGAGGCACGGAAAATACATCGACAATGAGATAGAAATGTTGTACAAAGATCAACTTATAGATATCTACACATATCCTCCAAGTAGTTTTCTGTACAAAGCACAAGATGGAAAACGGAAAATTGGTACCCTCTATGGAGACGAAGACGGTCGATACTATAGGGCTGTCACAAGTCATGAGTTCCTGTAGAAAACAATCATTATTTTGCAGTGGAAGCGTTTGGCTCAAGAGGAGAAGACTACATGTCTAAAGGTGGTAATGTATACCATCTTGTCATGGGTTTGCCTCTAACTACGCACTTGGAAGAGTTAACAACGACAGCTGTCAATGCAGAAATGAGTGACACACCACATGACACACAACAAGGCACAACACAAGGCGCAACATGGAAAGACACGGTACAAGTCTCGTGCACCACACCAGCACAAGACAAAGCACAAGCACACAAAATTGCACAAACATGGAATACGTCGGAAGTACCAGCTATGAAGATAACACAACTTCAAAAAGAGCTAGCTCGGTCTCAAGAGCTACTTAACAGAGAACACCAAGTCATATCATCAGGCATTGAACAGATGCCAACGTCAGATATGGAACCCTCTCGGATGGGGGGAGTTCAAACTCAACAAAGAGACCCTATCTCTTCAAGAGTGGGATTAAGAGGTCCAGCTTTACAAGAAGGAGTGTCCTTTTCAGGAGTCCAAGTGGAATTTCAAGAAGCATTGGAAGATGCCGAGCCGGAGGAGAGACCACTGGAAATTCACAATGCCCAATGTAAAAGGTCAGGTCAAGATGTCATTGTGGTCGACAAATATGATAGGCACCATGAAATAGCCGATGTGAAAAATATGGATGAGTTTAGCAATTGTGGGCAACCTGTAAGTCACATACTTGGACCCCGTCCAAAAGCACCATCAAGGGAAATGGAAAACAAAGATTTGGTTCAATCTTCACCCTCGGTGCAGAACTCGCCAAAATCAACTCGAAAACACAGCCCTAAGGCTATGCAGAAGCCCCACGTCAAAGACCATATACTGATGGAAGAATTAGCATTACAACTGCTAGAAAGTATGGATAGTGATTTGATTTTGTATGCAAGCAATAATGGAATCTATTTTCAGCTTCTCAAGGACAAGACGATGAAGGATAAAGAGACAAAGCCAGTGGATACACCTAAGTCAGTCGTAATCTATAGGTTCATGCATGCAAAGAAGATGTCATATCTGTATCTAGATACCAAAGGAACCCATTATCAGCAGTATTATGGAGAGCTGCCTCGTCCAAAGGGTGCACATGTTGAGATAACAACATATTGCGACCAATGTGCCATTGGTCATTTAGTGAAGGACTGCCCAGCAAAGCTCTACATGGAAAAGAAGAAGCAACAAGCCAAAAGCAAAGTTCAGACAGTGACAACAAGGGAACGGAAGGAAAAATCCCCAACAAGATCTCCGGAAAAGAAGCAGATCTTGTCGTAGAGCACAAAAGATAGGCTCAAGACACAGTTGCTTGAAGTCAAGGGTGTCAACGACATTATCATAGAGAATCAGGTTTTCAAAAAAGATCAATTGAATCACCTGATTCAAGATCGTTTAAGGAACCTCAGTAAGGACAAGTCAAAGCATCCACAAGGTGATGAAGATGAAGCTCGTAGTTCAAGGTTCGAGAGCAAAAGAAGCCAAGATTCTGACGATAGTGAGCCAACACAAGAAGAGGTGGCAGAGGTAACAAAAATTCTTAGTGCCACGTCACAAGTGGAAGACATGCAAATAGAATCAATGGATGAAGCTGAAAGTCTACCAAATAAATTCTCTACTATGGACTCTTCATTGGTGATTGAACAAATCAAAGAGTATGAGAAGCTAAAAGAAGATGTAACTGAAGACATAGAATGCACAGAAGAACAGGAAATAACTGAGTCCAAGATTGACTACCAAGGACAAGCAATACAGGATATGAATGAATATTTTCTAGAAGAGACTCTACAAAAACCCATGGAACAATGGAAACCAAAGGCCACGGCGACCATTGCATCAGTAGAAGAGAGTCAACCTCAACATCCTGCTACACAAGCTTCAAAACATTTCCAAGAAGAAAAGTCACCATTGAATGACCTTCAAGTGCTAGAAGAAGTAAATAGTGACAGAGAGCTTCTAAAATCAAGAATCAAGGCGTCACAGTTAGAAACTAGCAATGAACACCAACAAGCAGCTACAACAGAAGATAGTAAGCACTTGGGACATGCTATAACCAGTCAAATGACAAAGAAGTTCAACATACAAGAGGATGAAAAAGCCTTCAAGGCACAAAAGTCCAAGAAAAGTATCGAAAGCAACGAGGACATCAGCTACTTGGCAGCCAACAAGAAGATTAAATTCTCGTTGGATGTGCATGAGAAACTGAAATTCAATTTTACAGCAGAGATAGATTGCACTGCCACGATTAATGTCATGTCTTATGGGCTGTGGTTACTTCTAGATAAGCCAGAACTGTATGAAATTCAGGTACAAGTTCCTATATCACATGGAATAGCTGTCACAAGTTTAGGGATTGCAAAAGCTACCCTTACACTACGATCAAAGTTAATCAAAGACAAATTCCTAGTGGAGGATTCCTCCAAAATGAGTACACATTTGATTTTGTCCAAGCACTGGGCAAAAACATTGGCAGAAGAACCTGAATTTTCAACAATGGTCATCACGACTAGCTCTCAAGAAATCCGGCCTACTACTGCTCCAAGATTATCGGCTTCCAACAAAGGCAAAGCCAAAATGAGCCCACAAAAGTAGCCCCTTAAATCAGAGTCTTCAATCCAGCCCCGAAAAGTTCAAGACAGAGCTTCGACATCAACTGACCACATGCTTCCACATGAAAGACAGACTTGAAAGAAAATCTTTCAACCGAAATACCCTACACTGCGAGATCACAGCTGCCAAAGGTTTTCAAAGGTCTACATTAAAGCTGAAGAAATAAAGGTCAAGGACCCAATATGGGTAAATGAGCCTAGCCAATTGACGAAAGGTAAACACATGGGATGGATAGCCTCCCACTACAGCTTAGCAGAGCAAGGCTATTATGCGGGTCAAAAGAAACTTTGGTTACCAAAACCACAGACCTTGGCTTTTGCGGTGGATAAAGGTTTCAAAAAGCGTCCCCAAAAGCAACAAAGCTCATATGTATATCACCAAAGGAGACCAACCAACAAGGCTTGCCAAAGGGATGCAGGAAATTTCAAATCCAGCTAGCCTTCATACAACCATAGGACTTCAACGGTAAATAATCCCAAAAATGGCACTATTGTACATCTCAATACGACATCAAAAACATCATGGGAAGTGCCATCTACAATTCTTCAAGCACAAGGTTACTATCAAGGAAATCGGAGAATCTGGCTACCAAAGATGCCAGGTAAACATTCTTCAATCAAACGACTTCAGCTTGAAAATAATCGCAATTTCACGGAAGGCAAAATCAAGGACAATGTCACAGTCCAGGCAAAGGATATCTGCAAAGACACGCTAATCACACGATGTAGATACAAATGGGTGCCAAAAGAACAAAACATAATGAAGAAGATTGAAGTCATCTCTAGCTGTCAAGAAATGTCAAGACATGATAGACAAAGTGTTACGGAGAATGGAGCGAGCCAATCTTCTCAACCAAGGGACCAACAACAACAAAAAGAAATTTTTACAACCAAGGTCACCCAGATATGGCAAAAGAAACCAATATTGCCAGTATGGTCCTTTACAAATCCTCTCTTTGAGGATGGGAGTTTTGAATTTCAAAACCTATTCTTGGTCGAAAGCTCCCGAGAGTAAGTCAAGTCGCCATAAAAATCATGGCATAAGAGTCAAGAGTCGGGCAGCTGAGCCACTAAATGAGCAAGCGTCAGACCCAAGCTTCATGCCTTAATATTTTTTGTGGTCTATGAGTCTAGATATTTAGATTATAGCTCAAGCTGGAAGAGTTGAACATATTGTAAAATGGGGTCGCTCATGTTGGATAGGTGAGCATAAGAGTCGAAGTCTACTATTTTAAATGGTGGAGTGGCAGAGTAGTCCAAAAAAACACTCACGCACATGAAAACAGTGAGGAGAGTGAAAAAACCTCGAGCATCAACAACCCTTCTTGTGAGTAACGACAGCTCTTAAAGTCAAATATATTTTTGCTTCTCTAGCTACGTTCACTCCTGGAAGCACCCATTCAAACTCTTCTTGCACAACATATTGTTTCCCATGCATCTATCTGTGCAAGCATATATAATGTCCCATCATTGGACGTTTGCATTTGACACGATTTGTGTTCCACCCATGCACTTACACAACAAAATGACGATGACGAAGTGGTAACAGGTTTCATAAGCATTCGCTCAACAACAATGACTCTGACTTCAAGCTACTAACACTTATCCAATGTATATCAAGTCAATAATAGTAGCCATACGGCCATAAGTACTTTAACTCAACAAAACTCGGTTACATCAAACATAAGTACATATAGCCTCACATTTAATGGTGACTAAAGGCATTTTTTTCCCACTGGGTTTTTCCCTTTAGTCCTATCCAGGTATCCAAGACCTTCATTTTGTAATATACGCCACATTTTATTTTTACTATTTTTCTTATAAAAACACAAAAAAGCAGACCAACAACATCCCCAAACAACTACATGCTCATAAACTATAGGATCAAAGGGGAGCGGCCTAGAAAAAATTCAAAAAGGCTTCAAGTTTACAGGTACACGTTGCTGGGTGCATTTCTGACACCCCATTTTTTGTAAATTTGTACATATGGACATGACGCCCGATGTCAAAAGGGCGTGTGGGCTTTCTTTTTGTGGGTTTTTTAGCTTGCTTTAGCAAGCACATGTACATGCACTGCAAGTCGCTAGTCTAGTGACAGCTGTCGGGCTACTGTAAGTGCCTGTGAGTGAGTTTTTTGAAGTGGGCCTTGTATATAACTAAAACTCATGTACAAACTAAAAAAAGTTCATCCAAACATCAGAAATTTGCAGGTTTTAGCTCGTTCTGTCTCCTTGGTGCTCTTGGATGCAGTTTTTTGACCCGACTAGCCTTCTCTACGTGTAGTCGTGCTGGGACAGCTCTTTGTTCGCGTCAATTTTTCTCATGGGGGCGTATGGAATCAATTTTAGTCATCTTCAGCTTTCTTGCCAGTCACTTTTCAAGCTTTCTCTCAAGCTTTAAAGTGCCCCAATTGGAGTTGTGCTCATCAGGTTACGACTAGTTCTCTGCAGGGTTATGGCTATGGCAGCCTAGTGGCAAATTGTGTGTAGACAGATTCGCAGGGCATGTATCTATGAATTGTGGAATTGATGTTGAAGTTGTGGGTTTGTGATGTTTGATTGTGAAAGGAGAGGTTGTTGTCTTCATATGCATTGGTCGGCGTGTGCTGTAAATCCATGCTTTGGCAGGGTTTTGCTCCTATGTGACATAGTCTCTTGGGTGGGCGACGGCTAGTAAATTCCCAAGGGTCTACTCCTATTGGACTTGTGGTGTTTCAGAAGGATTTGGCAAAGCTTTTTACGTCTTGTAGTTCTCTTTCAACGCTCTTGGGTGACATCACTATAGAGGTGTTTCAGTTTGCTTGTTTCCCAACAACGTGCAGGATGACACCCAAAGAACAAACAATACAGAGCTGCCAAGATAAAGACTTGCTGCAACAACAAACCTCACTCGACTTATTCACGCTACAACAACCAATCGGAGGGGGAGAGCTATGGCTTCAACTACGCTACATGTACAAGAAAAAGGTTCCTCTACAACATACAAAGCATCTGGTAGAAGCAACTACAACAACAAAAGCTTCAAGCAACACCAAAACATGAAGCACTCGTCAAGGCCACTGCAGACATAGGGTCTTGTCGGGGACGACAAGAATTTGGAGGGGGAGAGTGTTGACAGGTCAACCTTTCAACAACGCTTCCACAAAGATTCCATGAAGATTCCTCAAAGATTCTCTAAAGATTCCAAATAAAGATGCTGATGAAGTGATGAAGACGAAGATGGATGCTGTAATGTGAAGATACAAGCTCGTAGACATCATCGAATATCCCGTTATTATTATTTTGAGCCATTACGGCCACTTTTGTAATGTTTACGGGAACTTCATATTTTAAGTCGGCAATTGTATTTAGGCCATAGATGCTTGTTGGATGAGCAAAGCCAGCTCATGGTGTTGTAATTAAGCTCTATAGAAGCCTAGGGACAAATAAGGTCATTTTGGTCGGACATTAGGTTTTCTAAGGCTTAGTATATAAGCCAAAACCTAAAGCTGTGTAAGGAGACTTCTAATAATCTGATCTTCTGTGTCGTTGGGAGACTGCGAGAGAGTGAGAGTGTGTGTGTGTGTGCTACAGGAGCTAGGGTGGTCGGAATCGCAAACGGAGAGCAGCAGTGTGTTGCCCACGAGGAGAGCTACGCGTTGATGATTACATCACACGTGTTCGTCTGTGTTTTGGCAGATTCACCCGCGAGCTACTTTTGGAGTTTCGGTGAGTAACTGTTGTCCGTTTTTGCATTTCAGCATATCCACGCGATTAGAGCGAGTAGAGATAAACATTAGGCACTTTAGTTTTTTGGAAACGTCGACCTGCAAAAACCGACCAGACATCCTATGCGTTTTCTACACAGAGGATATTGGGTAGGTTTTTTTGGTCACGGACCTTAGGGAGAGTGGCCTATTGGTGTTGATAGGATATCCCTCAAGTTTCGTAACGTTTCGAGAACGTCTAATGGGCTTTTGGCTTGCGACAACATCATAGGAGACTCTCACATTCACAGAACTGATGGCATGTAGATTTGATATCTCTGTAGGAAGTAGTCATTAGTCGGTCGAGTAAAGGTTGACACCCTTTGCTTGCTTCAACGCGCCTGCGGGTCGAGCTCCGTCCTCAATTGACATTATATGTTAGGTGAGTTCTCGTTGTGCTAATGTCCGTCGCGGCGTATCCGTCCAACAATCTCCTACGGTATATTGTGGTATGGGGATCCACTCGCAGGACGGTTGGACGTCAAAGGTAGCTATGGGCATGGGAAACAAGGGAGAGTTGGCGTTTTTTTAAGAGACAAAGTCGAAGCTACGAGGGAATAGGAGGGAGGAGAAGTCGGTGAGAAGGTGGAGCTATAGAGAGAGGAGAGTGGTGTCACTTGCTGCGTGCATGGGCCTATAATATCAGGAGAGAGAAGAGAGCGCTGCAGCAAGGAAGCACTAAAGAAGCGGAGGAGAGCTTGATTTTTGCGTGCAAAGCCAAAGCCAGATATAAGAGGCAACCTGTAGCAACGTCACGGTGCTCAGTGGTCGAGTGCATGAGAGAAGTTACATCAGCATCGTGAGCTACAGATAGGGACTGGCGTGGAGGGTTGGCCTTCATGGACCATGCAAATCCGCCAAGGAAGGACCAGTGAGGATTGGAGTGGGCACTGGTTGCGAGAGAGAGGGAGGCCCACCCTTCAAGGATTGTAAGTAGGGCCATAAGCAAGAGGAGAGAAGGCCGTGCACAGAAGATGGAGTTGATGGCAGCTGAAGCATGCAAGGAAAGATGCTATTGAAAGTGTTGAGAGCTCTCACAAAGAGAGGTGGTTCGGTGAGATCATGGGAGAAGGAGTAACCAGTAGGGAGGGCCATAAGAAGCGTTATGGCGAGCTTCTTATGTATCTCTGTATTCCTCATACATATTGCGATAACCTGTTCTACTCTGGTAGCGAACCCAAATGCCATAGTTCTTGATCGTAGTTCGTTTCTTCTCATCAAACATCTCATTTATGGAAAATATTGGGCTGCACTCTCTCTCTCTCTCTCTCTCTCTCTCTCTCTCTCTCTCTCTCTCTCTCTCTCTCTCTCTCTCTCTCTCTCTTTGAAAGAGCGTGCGCTAGCTCGCGCTCTTTCAAAGCATGCGCACATGCATCCGAAACTGAGCCGCAGCGTCCACAAAAGCTGATCTGGCTCCAAAGATTCCACCGCCACGGCTAATCCGTCAAAGTAGGACTCAAAACATAGTTAGCCGCTTCGTCTACAGATTTCTCACAAGCTGTGCTTGTGTGTGGCTCGGTTTGCATTTTGTGTGCGCTCGAGAGTCCTGGCGGCAACGTCCAAAATTGAAGGGCTGGAGCTCGCTGGAGTGAGGGTTGCCTCATGTGCGCAACATTTGAGAGAGAGAGAGAGAGAGAGAGAGAGAGAGAGAGAGAGAGAGAGAGAGAGAGAGAGAGAGAGAGAGAGAGAGAGAGAGAGAGAGAGAGAGAGAGAGAGAGAGAGAGAGAGAGAGAGAGAGAGAGAGAGAGAGAGAGAGAGAGAGAGCTGATGGCAATGATGTATGGCGATGGGGGAGGGCCTTTGGCGCTTTAGGAGGGTGGCGGCAAGCTGCTACCCTCATCATAATAATAAAAATATCCGTTTTTTCTCTTTAGGAGGGTGGCGGAGAGCTGCCAATGAGCAACCAACAGTTGGAGCCGTTGGACAACAAGCAGCATACAGAGCACCATCTGCAGAGAAGGGACAACAAGCAAAAGAAAAATAATGCACTCGTCATGTTGATGGCATTGTCTGCAGGTGCAATAGCATTGGTGATCTTGGAAGCGAACGAGTAGGAAAGGAAAAGGATCAGAATCAAGCGAGATGCCATGTACAATGGAGGACGAGCTACATGTGGAGCAGGTCTTCAACTCTTTACATGAACCGGTAGTGGGCAGGTACGGTTGATGAATATATATCCTGTAAGCGTCACAATTTTGTTCCCATAGGGTGGTTGAGAGCATGTAGCTATCGCCGCAGGGATTTGTAGACCTCTCTCTCTCTCTCTCTCTCTCTGTGTGTGTGTGTGTGTGTGTGTGTGTGTGTGTGCACAGGGAACCTACGCTTGGGCTATCAGTCGCTTCATTTTACTGTGTGAGGGGCTTGCGCTTGTGGGTTGACGTGAGAGGGCCTTCAGCGCCCTTGTGGATTTACGGGGAGGGCTATTGTACAAATGGCCGCTGGCTGTTCCTTAAAGGAGGTGCAATAGGGAAGATAGGGAGGAGGCAGTTGGCAGTTGTTGCATGAAATGGTTGTCGGTGATTGCCTGTAGGAAGGTGGGCCGGAGGAGGTGTTGTGGCGAGGGAGGGGAAGAGCCGCAATGGTACGATGTGGCAACATAGTCGGCAAAGGAAGCACTGTAGATGTGGGGTGGTGGAATAGGTAATTAGGGAGGTAGCTATCAGGTTGAGAACAGAGGCGATCAGGGCAGCGCTTCGATAATTAGCAGAGGTGGAATCTTCAAAGTTTGGGGTTTGGGGGGGCTCTTTGATTCCAACTATTGAATTTTTTAAAATGAGAGACAGTAGGACCCATTAGGTCCTACAATATTTGAAAAAGAAAACGAGTGCGAAGCGGAAAAGACTGTGGCTATGGAGGTCCTAATTGCAGCGCAGAGAGAGAGAGAGAGAGAGAGAGAGAGAGAGAGAGAGAGAGAGAGAGAGAGAGAGAGAGAGAGAGAGAGAGAGAGAGAGAGAGTAATTGACAAAATATTTTGTGCTTGGCACTGCCTTGGTCCACATCAGAAAGCACAGAAAGTGCTTGAGGAGCTTCCTGTCGAGGGCATCATCTTTTGGGAGTCCACGGCAAGACGGCGGGTAGAGGACAATGAGGGAGGCGGTCAAACTCGAGCAAGTGTCGAGAAGGCACCATTCGAAGCAAAAGGGTGGGCGCAGAGGCTGTGGGTTGCAAACGCTCGAAAGAGACGAACCAATGCAACCTTTTTTGTAATTTAATGGGTTGCAGCGGAGGGCAGCTGATGACGGTTGCTCGGGTGGTTAGATGAGGCCACTAAAAGTCAATGCTACTCCCTTGGTGTGAGTTCAAATTCTCTCCTATCTTCCTTTTATGATATAAGGGTAAAATTGAAATCTCTATGAATCCCTTGAGATGTAAGGAAGGGAATGAGAAGGAATCTGAGAGATAAATTGATTATAAATAAGTAGGAGCGAGTAGATAGTATTCTTTGTGCCAATAGAAGGTAGCGTGAGGAAACGACACTAGGGAAACACCAAAGGTCAACGTGATTATGCCATTGTGGTTTTTAATACACATCTAGCTATCGATTGGCTTGAGTAACTCAATGAACGACGCCACCTTAGACTTTGAGAGTGAGTGGCATAGAGAGATGCTGAGTCTTTGGATGTTGTGGAGGTGAAGAGGTTGCTAGGTGAACAAGGGCATCAGAGTGTGAAAACCCCTCTACATTAACTAATACCAAGACAACTCCCTTGCTTGCTATTCCTACACCTTCCACTCCATATCAAGGCGAAGCCGGGACCTAAAATGCATCACTCGTTGCTCTCTCTCAGTAAAAGAGTTGACTATGCTCCATCCCATAAGCAAGAGGAGAAGGGGGATGGATTGCCGGCTGTGAGCATGCAATTGTGGAAGACAAACCCCATATTTACCCTTCATGTTAGCAGTTCCTCCATGGTCTTCATCACGTCCTCCGCCCTTGTCCATGAAATCCTCCTTAATAAGAGTCTCCTCTTTTGTAGCTTTCCTTGAAAACTCAAAAAGAGGACTCTGAAAGAGTCCTCAGTCCTCTGAAAATTCTCATTTAGATGCGCATTGGGATTTCACTTTGTTCAGGTTCTGCAAAATAGAGCACCACCTAATAGGGGTGGGACAACTCCACAAGGTAGTGGAGAGGCTCAAGCATGATTACACAATGGACATGTCAAAAGAAAGATGCAGGAGCGGAGCAATGTTGTTGCATACACTGTGGGTCGCAATCTTATAAGAGTCTCAGAAGAAGGGAGAGGAAGATGTTGAAGCCCTCTGTGCAAGGTAAATTATCATACGCTTGAGAAGGTAGAGATACTGACGATGGTGAATCAAATTATCGTGGATGCTCCTGCATCCATGGTGAATCAAATTACCGCGGATGCTCCTGCACTGCATGTGCGCTGGTGTTACTGCTGAAGGAGATCCTCTTCGTTCACTTTTGTAGTATATCAAAACCTTCATGTAGTATTCAAAATAAATGTGACGCTCTTCCATTTCTTTAGTCTTGGCCGTTGATGACTATGTGCATTGGTAGATGGAATGATATAGCAATCACCTTACATTAGGATATTTTATTTTTAACTGAATCAAAGCATGATTGAGAGAGAGAGCGGGGCAGAGAGATGATTATTACATTCTATTTTAGCTATATAGGAAACAATCACTTTATCGGCTATATAGGAAACAATCACTTTACCTATGTGTACTTAGATTTGTGAGGTTCTTTGCAGAAGTGTATATGCCTTTTGGCTACTATTGCATCTATTCAAAAGGAGCTTGACTACAACTAAGTGTTCAACAAAAAAAACTTTCTTAAAGATACAAAGTTCCTTTCAATGAAATTTATAAAAGACTTAAAATTTAAGGATTTCTTTAATGCTTTCACACTATTCTTTTCAAGTATCATGTGGAGGATATTTTTCTTTTCCTCTTGGTTTCTCAAGTGCAAGCTGAAACATCTTTTTTGGGAGCTAGACAAAATAAAGCCACCCATCAAAAATGGTTAATCTCCAATTTTAATAAGATACAATCTAGAAGATTGCAAATACATATTGTTCATATAACTCCAACATACCAATAAACTCTACCAAATCTACTTCTTCTATAACTTCCCTAAACTAAGCATTTCTTGACAATATTTAAAAATAAACAAGTCTCTCTCCCTACAAGCACTTTCCATAAAATTATGTATTGAGAAACCCCTCTCTCCATTCCACAATAGAAAGCGCGTGCATGCGCACACGCACGTACGTACGCACGTACGCGCGCGCGCGCACACACACACACACACACACACACACACACACACACACACACACACACACACATGTCTAAGCATTTACCATGGCCTGACTATCTATGACCATGAGCCCTGCTTTGGAGGAGGGAGCATAATCTTGAATAATCAAGAAGTTAATATAAGAGTGGATGATTGAAGCTTCGATGAGGAATGCTTGAGGTGTTTAGAGACAACGGTAGATAGATAATATGTATTTTGATGTTAAATGTTTTCTATTAAGGAGTTAATATAAGGGTGGATAATTGAAGTTTTTTATGTGGAATGCTTGAGGTGTTTAGGGAAAATGATAGATAGATAATACTATGTAATTTAATGCTAAATGTTTTCTATTATAATTTAAGTTCTATATGGAGTCTTGATGGGTTTTTCTTGTTTTTATGATTGCTTGGAAAGGTTCACTCGGAGTTTGAAATTCCCCGATTTGAACCCACCCCATGAGGGTAAGAGGCCAACACTTTACCATCGAGCTATTGACCCTTGTTGTGTATAACGAGGAAAGATAGCCTACTTGTGTTCAAAGGAAAACTAGAAGGAAAGGGAAAGCTTCAAACTTCAAGGAAGTAGCTTTATCCTTCCTTTTTGCTTCTTGGAGGAAGGCAAGTTTTCCTCCAAAAATTCTTTTTTCCTCAAGGAGGTAGCTTCAAAGTGAACAAAAGCCTTCACAAAAACATCGGGTTTTTGTGAAGAATCATCAAAGGTGTTCTTACAACAAACGACAAGTGAAGCGCTCAGATTCCTGCAAGGCGAGGTTCGCATGCAACGCAAATTGCGGAGCATAGGAAACACAAAGACTTCCATTTCTCAAGGTGCATGTTGTCGTTTTTTTTTCTCTCCTTGCATTGGTGTGTGTTTACCATGGCCAGTGAGGATATCCCACCTACACACAAGTTTGATTTTGAGCACGTAGACCAAAATCAGGGCACCACGGGTGCTACTGACACTAATATGCATGATGATGATGATCTAGGAGATCATGGGCTTGTAGATATGGCTTCCTTCAACAATTTGGAACATTGCCAAAGCGTATTTGAAAGCAACCTCTCTGCACTCAATGCAAATGTTACCAATCTTACGGAGTTACTTGTGAAATTCACGAATTCACAGACAACTTAAGGAGCCACAAGTGGCACGGTTCAAGGGAACCAAGCTCGCATGACTCAAGGAGTCCAAGAGACAAGTGCTGCACAAGATGCAGAAGGTAGCAATGCATTACTTAAGAATATCACCATTCCTGAGTTTCACGGGGAAGAGTGTGATCACAATAAGGATGCGATCAATACATTTTTACACAAATGGAGTGATATTCATAGATTGAGACACACCCCGGATATAAAGACGGATGTGGAAACAAGTCTATCTCTTAAAGGCAAGGCCTATAAGTGGTGGATGACATTTCCAATAGATGCTTGTCCTCCGTCTTGGGCTGCATTTCAAGCTTCTTTCTCCAAAGAGTTTTTGGACTCCAATGAAGAAGATAAGAATTGGTTAGCATGGGATGCATGCCGCATGTCTGGCCTCTCTCTCACACAGTACCTTTCGAAGTATCGAGAAATCATATTAAGACTGGAAGTTCTAGATGAATTCCAAAAGATACAGGGTTTTAATAGGGGTTTTGACAAAGACTATCGTCTTCATGTCAAGACCCAACATCCCAAAACTTTGGAAGAAGCCATCAGTCATGCGCAAAGGTATGATGATGACCAAGAGAGGAAAGGAAATGTTCCCTACTCTAAGAATACTTTTGCTAAGAGCAATGTGGCTAAGAGTCAATGGCGAGGTAGATCTTTCACACATTCCAATAGGAATAAGAGACAATCTACCTCTCCATGCCCACAAGAGGCTAAGAAGCCTAAGCACTCACGAGATACTCCACGTGGGTCTCTCAGCACTGCTAATTTTGAGTGTGCAAAGAAACACAATTTGTGTTTTAGATGTCTTTCTGACCAACATAACAAGAAAGATTATCCTCTTTTGCAAGGCAAAGAAAAGGCAATGCACACGGTGCAACGCCTCACATTAGATTCATCTCCTAAATATTGTGTTGTAGAGGTTCTTCATATGGAAGAAAAGCACAAGTATTGTGTGCCTGCTTCAACCCACCTTTGGTCCCCATGGTTTGATTTGCATGCATGGCACTATTAACGGACAACGTGTTCGTATTTTAGTGGATGATGGTGCAACTCATAACTTCTTGAACAATAAGCTAGTCAAGAAATTGAATCTTACACAGACTCCTTGCTCTCACAAGTATGTGGTGGAGTAGATGTCTGGGAATGATAAAGAAGTATGGGAAACGGTAGTTCAAGGGGTTGAGCTTATTGTTCAAGATCATATGATGACCCTTGACTTCCAAGTGCGGTGAATTCTAGTAATGGTATGCAAAGTGCAATGAATTCTACTGATAAACAAAGTGTTAACAAATCTAACGAGTAAAGTGCTCTCAATTTTAATGCTATAGAGCAACGTGCAACTGTTGTAAAACAAACATTACAGGAATTACAAGATTCTCCATCCCAGCATAACTCTAGTTTAATTTCTCCTTTTGCACGGCAAAAGCTAACTCACTTACTCACGGAGTATAGTGGTGTGTTCTCAAGTGATTTACCACCGGGTTTACCCCCTACACGTGATGTGCAGCATGGCATAGATGTCTCGCCAGACACTAAACCGGTGAGTAAACCACCTTATTGTATGAGTGCTAAAGAAGCCAAGGAGGTTGAGAGTCAGTTGGCTGACTATCTCGCCCGTGGTTTCATTAGACCTAGCACTTCGCCTTGGGCATCACCAATTCTATTGGTAAAAAAGAAAGATGGTACTATGTGCATGTGCATAGATTATCGCGGATTAAACGCCATAACCATCAAGAACAAGTAACCTCTGCCAAGAGTAGATGAGTTTTTTGATCAACTCCATGGGGCAAGATACTATACAAAGATAGATCTTCATTCCGGATACCACCAGGTGCATATCCTTTTACAAGATATCTCCAAATTTGCCTTTAGAGCACAGTTCGGGCATTTTGAATTTTTGGTTATGCCTTTTGGTCTAACCAATGCTCCAGCTACATTTATGACACTCATGGATAGTGTCTTACGTCCCTATCTTGGAAAATTTATTATGGTTTTCCTTGATGACATTCTCATTTACAGTAAGACTGAAGATGAACACATAGAACACCTACGATTAGTGTTCGAACAGCTACGAGCTCACGTGCTCTATGCTAAGCAAAGCAAGTGTGATTTCTTTAAAACAGAGAAACATTACCTTGGTTATGTGATCTCTTATTCTGGCATCAAGATGGACACTGACAAGGTCGCTGCCATTCTTCGATGGCCACATCCCAACACGGTTGAGGAGCTTCAAATATTTTTAGGCATGGCTGGATTTTATCGATAGTATATCCGTGACTATGCCAAAATCACTGTTCCTATGATGGATCAACTTAAAGCAAAAGGTAAGACCTTTTCTTGGTAAGAAGCCCAAAAAAGCAGTTTTCGAAAAGTTGAAGGTAGCTATAGCCACTGCTCCCATCCTAGCAATCGTCGATCCACTTAAGCCGTTTGTGGTAGAGATTGATGCTAGTGATAAAGCCATTGGTGCGGTACTTCTCCAAGAGGGAAGACCTATAGCCTTTGAAAGTAAAAAGTTAGATAGAGCTCAACAGAATTATTCTGTTTATGAGAGAGAGATCTATGCTATAATTCACGCTTTACGAAAGTGGCGACACTATTTATATGGTGCCGAGTTTGAAGTAGTTTTTGATCATGAGAGTATCAAATGACAAGCTCAAAGAGAAGCTTTACTACTCAAACAGACTTGAAGGACCGTAAAGCTAAATGGGTAAAAATCCTTCAAGATTATGATTGTAAGCTACGATATTGAAAGGGGAAATATAATGTAGTAGCGGATGCACTAAGTCGGATGCCTCATATTAATTCACTTGCTTTCACGGAACTAAAGAGTGGATTTTTGGAGTCATTACGTGGCAAGTGTGCACAAGATCAATCATATGCTAAAGTTTGGAGTGCAATTTTAAAAAGGGATCCCTCAGACTCACATGTCTCTGAATAGCCAGATCAACATGTCTCTGCACTCGAAGATAGAAACTCCAACACACAAAGTTCCACCCCTACTCAGGAAGAGCTTAAGCGATGCAAGAATTTCTCCATTGATGATGGCTACTTACTCCACAAAGGTAGAGTATGTGTGCCAAAGGACTCAGACACTAGGCGCCAAATCTTATTTGAGTGTCACGATAGTCCAACTGCTGGTCATCCAGGTATTCGTAAGATGTATGCCTTAGTTCGACAACAATTTTATTGGCCGGGCTTACATCATGATGTTCAAGAGTACGTACTAAACTGCCAACAGCGCCAAGCTAACAAGGCAGAGCGCCTCAAGGTAGGTGGCCTTTTACATCCTTTAGAGATTCCACAGGGTAAGTGGGAGAGTATCTCTATGGATTTTGTAGTAGGACTACAAAATCCATATTTTGTAGTAGGCCTTTTACATCCTTTAGAGATTCCACAGGGTAAGTGGGAGAGTATCTCTATGGATTTTGTAGTAGGACTACCTACTACAAATCGTGGCCATGATGCCATTTGGGTAATTGTCGACGGTCTCACAAAGATGGGTCGATTCATTCCCAGTAAGACTACGGTTAAGACACCGAAATTAGCATGGCTATTTGGAGAGCATATATATAAACTCTATGGGTCTTTCAGCTAGTATCATTAATGACAGAGATCGAAAGGTCGATAATCACTTTTGAGAGCTGTGTTCCAAAAGTTGGAAACTAAACTTAATCTAAGTACGGCTGATCATCCATAAACGAATGGTCAAATAGAAAGAGTTAATCAAGTGCTAGAGGATATGCTACGAGCGTACGTTAGGAAGAAGCAAACCAATTGGGAAAACTACTTACCTATATTGGAATTTTCTTATAATAATTCAAAGCATGTGACTACAGGGTTTAGTCCATTTATGCTTTTATATGGATTTCAACCTAGATCACCCATTACAGTGGGGTTGGCTAAGGAGAAGATACAACAAGCGAAGGATTTTCTCAAAGACCATTTTGACATGCTTCGAGTTGCTCGACAGAATGTTAAGCAAGCTCAAGATCGATATAAGAAGTACGCAAATGAGTATTGTCGACTTGCTACTTTCGAAGAAGAAGACAAGGTTTTCCTCAAAGTTACGGAGCATTCAGAAAGCTTGAAGACAGTTGCTAACTTTCTCCACGCTATTGTGGACCGTTTACCATTCTCAAACGTATAGGTCAAGTGGCCTATAAGTTAGCTCTCCCAGAGCACTCACGAGTTCATCATGTCTTTCATGTTAACCGTTTACGAAAATAGCTAGGACAGAAAGATAACGTCATTGACACAGGTGTGTTAGTTAACCTTATCGAACCATCAAGCATTCCTCATGAGCCCGAAAAGATTTTGGATTCTCATGAGCTGCACACCAGACATCATGTCAGACGACAGATGTTGGTAAAATGGTTAGATAGACCTGAAGAAGGTTCTACATGGGAGAACGTCTCCGCACTTAAGAAACGTATTCCTATGTTCGTTTTTGAGGACAAAAACGATTCTCTAAGGGGGGGGTAATGTAAGGACATGGATCCTATGGGCAAGGCCACCGGCACGACCGGATAGTGTGTACGCTAGGAGGAGGCTATAAGACAACACGGTTGGGTGGAGAGTAGCACACGCATTACCATCGCCCTTTCAATCTCAAACAGGAGCTCACAACCCGCAAGATTCCATCATAAAAGCGCGCTAGATTTGATTTACATAAAAGATTGATAGCCCCCCCCCCCCCCCCCCCCCCCCCCCCCCCCCCCCCCCCCCTTTTTCCTCCTCCAACACATACTACGAGGTCAAATTCCCAAGTGTCATGTAACCTTATTAGAGAAAGTAAAGCTCAGGTTATTTTTCCCACAATACCATATTCACAATTTGTAATCAACCAACAACATCAGAAAACGACAGGTAAAGATCAAAACAAAATTTAATCAAGGAGTCAGAGTGACCATCACCTCGAGAGGGAAAATAAATAACCTTTGGGAGCATTTTTTTGCAATATTGTAATCCTAGATCAAGTCTTCATATCTAGGTTAGAATACATATAAAACCCAACGAGTCTTTTAGTTTTACCAACGAATCTTTTAGTTTTGCCCAGACCCAGTGACCCATCAAAGCTCAAAGAAAAGGCTAGTAGGGAGAAATCTACACACAATGACACTACAAGACCATGGTCCGCCAAACCAAAGTGATCAAAGAAAACCAAATTCATAGCCAACACAATTTTCTCCTCAAATCCATGAACAAATTTCCAGGCCATACAGGACCTTTAAAGTTCAATTTATGCAAAGGAGTTCAATTATCCCAATTCCCTTGTCAAAAATAATCAACTAAGTCTAGAAAAGTCCTCCCATTTACTCTATCAAGAGTACTATATAGGTTTAAAAAATCAAAATTTCACTTGCCAATTAACTCAATATATCACCATGACCATGCATATAATGGTAAATATCTAGTCTAAAGATTTTTTTTTTTTGGTTGAAAGCCTATCTCTTCAATGAAGGAAAATCCCCACTTCCAATACAGGGCTTCTCTTTTGGATTGAGTTTTTTTATGCAAAAACATTTTCTCTTATCTAAAGACATATTTCATCTTAGTTTCACCATAAAGCATATTTATCTCAAGAGAAACACCATATGTGAACAAGTGAAAGAATCAAGATGGCTTTCTAAAATGATTACAACGTGATAAAATCATTAGGTAGAGTTTAAATAGAATTAGTGTTCAAGAAAGGATTGCCTCAACTTAGCCTTGAGTCGGTTGAAAATGGAGACTACTTGGTTGCAAACCATGGTAAAGGGAAGAAAACTGGTGAAATATGTGAGAAAATAGTTCAAAAATCCTACAAATTTTAAATTTATGTTAGTATTTTCGGTTCGCTTCTTTGTGGGAAGGAAACTCAGTCAACGATCACTTAATAAAAGAGACTTTCCTGAATATTGACTAGAATTAAGTTATAGAAGGTAAGAAAAGTCAAGGCATGTGAGGCTGTGAAATCAAATGTGAAATTAAACAAGTGATAAAATCACAAGGCCTGCCTATAAGGGCTAGGGTAGCAAGGGGAAGGCACAAAAGAATGTGCATGTTATAGTATCCAGGATTGTTTCTCGAAACCCTACAAGCGCTCATGTCAATTGGAAGGCATTAGGCTATCTTTCTAGAAGAAAATTGCACCTCCCATGTCTTTGAAGTCCATGTGGAGAATGTAGCCCCCAATCCCATGATATCATGTTTGTAGCCATCAGCCACTTCCAAAAAAGGAAGAGAGAGAGAGAGAGAGAGAGAGAGAGAGAGAGAGAGAGAGAGAGAGAGAGAGAGAGAGAGAGTCACTCATAGATCCTGTACCCTTCTTCCTATTCTGCTACATCTCATCCCCTAGACCTTTGGTGTTCTATATATAGCGGAAGACTAGGGCAATTCCATTGAATGCAACAAAGAAACCAGCAGTAACAACGGACGTGTCTAAAAGAGGGGGGAAGTGTAGTGCAACTAGTGTAGGTCACCAGATTTTAACGAAATTTTCTCTTTTGCTCTATATTGGCAGCTAGAGTATAACCAGCAAGCAAGGCAAGGAGTGTTGCTGGTCTTGCTAATTCAAGCAACACTAACAACCATGTCAGTGTGACTTCAACCAAAAAAAGGATTTAAAGCGAATTTTGTTGTAAGCAAGATTTAGGCTCTAATGCCATGTCTAATTTTGACGCTAAGAAGGGTGTCTACTAACTACTGCAAAAGTAGTGCTTTTTTCCTTGTATTCATCTATGACTAGCATGGAGCCATCTCCAACATCTTGTCCTAAAAAGGTTGAGATGTCTTTATGTTAAATGAATCGCCCAGTATCTCAGGAGCTCAAGGAGTGCAAATTACACTAATAAGGGAATCATGGCAGCTCCTAAAGTGCCCATCTAAAAAACGCACATGAACGAGTTGCTATCACAACTCTGCACAGAAAAATCCCCCTATGCACATCCTCCCGTTGTGGCTCCTTCCTACATGCACCTTGGTCTGCCTCTGCGTAGTAGTATTCCCACCATCGCGGCTCTGTGTCTCTCTCTTGCAATCACATCATGGTCATGACTCAGCATAGTCACCATTGGCCTCCCCACTTTGTCTGCGTCTATATATGCACCCTTAGTCCCACCATCACATGCTTTCATGTCTCCTTTGCATCGTTTCACTAAGGGCAAAAACACAATCTCTCCCGCTCTTGGACGTGCACATTCAACTAGAGAAGCATCCTCTCTCTCTCTCTCTCTCTCTCTCTCTCTCTCTCCCTCTCTGCGTGCTCCTGACATCTCTCTCTCTCCCTCTCTCCTCGGCCACATCCTCTTCCGCCCCCTGCTAGTCTCATCTGCACGTCCGTTATCATCTCCTTTGCTCTTGACCCTGTTTGCATTGTCCTCACCTCCTGAGAAACACATAGCAAGACCAAGACACATATCCTTCGCCTACGCGCACGAGGGGCGGGGGGGGGGGGAGAGAGAGAGAGAAAGTGAGAGAGAGAGAGAGAGAGAGAGAGAGAGAGAGAGAGAGAGAGAGAGAGAGAGAGAGAGAGAGAGAGAGAGAGAGAGAGAGAGAGAGAGAGAGAGGTCGCCATCTACATCCCTCTTCAACCCAATCTTGCCACCCTGATCCTCTGCAACCATAGCTCGAAGAGCTCAAGCCACTGCCTTGCTCTGCAATGCTGCCTGTAGTTTGCAACTGATCAAACTTTGAGCGTCCACATTCGCCCTCACATATCGCATATCAAACCTACCCCGTATCGCCTTCGAACTTCATCTTCTCGACAATCGGTGGAGACAAGCTGAGCCAAGCCCAACCAAGGCACGCACAACAACTCGAGCCTCAGGATGCGTTGCACCGAATAAACAAAGGCATTGCTATCTCTCTCTCTCTCTCTCTCTCTAGGTTCTTGACCTGGTTTACTTCTTCCTAAAATCAACATTAAGCCTCCTCTGATTTATCTTTCCCCTTTTTTACTCAAATTTGCCTTATATTAATGAAATATGGTATACTTGCATATTCCCCTCTCTTGGCTCAAACTTGTCCTACACCAGGACCCCCTAAAAAACTAATCGATGGCCCTGACGGTTTTTAAGAAAAATTCTTTCTTTTTTCTAAAAAAATAAGGGGGTTATTCCTTTACCTGGAGAATATCCTATAACTCCAGTGGGAACCTCCTCTTGAGTATTTAAAATAGGTAGTGACTCATTACCTTGATATAGATGGAGCGTTTACTCCTCACTCCATTCTCTGCATGAAGGCGTGCTGATACTCAGAAGCAATCCTGTGGTGCAGACCGAGCCAACTAGGTAGCTTAATCTCTTATTTTTAGCATGTAGCATTTATCTTTGACAGGCGGCGCTTCTGCAAAACTCTATTTTGGTAGTCCTCACTCCATTCTCTGCATGAAGGCGTGCCGATACTCAGAAGCAATCCTGTGGTGCAGACCGAGCCAACTAGGTAGCTTAATCTCTTATTTTTAGCATGTAGCATTTATCTTTGACAGGCGGCGCTTCTGCAAAACTCTATTTTGGTAGAAAATGGGAGACGACGCCTCATTAAACATCTCTCACTACACCAGTATATTGGTGGGCCCCAGGTATGGTAGCTGGCTCAGAACCACTGAAAATTACAATGGATGGTGAACCTGGCACCCTGCCTCTTGTGTATAAAGGTGAGCTTTAAGCTCACTTAGTTCTCATTCAACCCTACTTGTCTCCTTTTTTTCTGTTTCTGTGAGAGAGGGTCCTGTTCTTGCATCGAAACAATGACTCTAAATAAGAATCTTGCTGCCGAATCATCTGAGGTATTTGGGCAATCTTTTCAAAATACAAGCTTTGAAAGTATGGTGGTATGCTGAATCATAAATGTTTGGTTAAAATTATTCGTGGTCGATCTTGCAAAGGTGCACTGATTGGACATACATCTGTGTAAATGGAAGATTGTTGGATCCTTGATGGCTATCTGGTCTTCCACATAGTTAATTATATTTGAATTCTGAGATGATTGCTGGCTAAACATGGAAATTTGTTAGAATATGGGTTTGGTTTTGCTGAACTTTTTAAGGAATGTTTGCCTATGCAATCTTCTATAAGCTATACTGTTCGTGAGACAGTATGTTTGTTTTCTAAAACAAACTTTTTGGTTACTCAGTTGGATGTGCTCAAGATGTAGCGCATGACCACATTGAGAGAGAGAGAGAGAGAGAGAGAGAGAGAGAGAGAGAGAGAGAGAGAGAGAGAGAGAGAGAGAGAGAGAGAGAGAGAGAGAGAGAGAGAGAGAGAGAGAGAGAGAGAGAGAGAGAGAGAGAGAGAGAGAGAGATAGATTATCGTCCACGGAGGTCATATATGACCTATGGGACCAAAAACACAACATTACAACGATTCTTCTCAGTGTGGGCTGATACATATCAGTTAAGGACTGAGGGTCCATCAAGAGGGCAGGGTAGTAAAAAGGAGAAAACAAACAAAAACCTAAGGGTCGGCTGGGGGAAGAGCTAGTTTGGGATTTCGGAATTCCTGGATGATTGCTTTGCCACCTCGATAGACTGCCCATTTTCCTTGCTTACGCACTTCATGCACCTTCTTAAGCTTGCTCGCTTTACTCTTGAGTTGATTCATGGTCAACTCTTCTGCAATCCAAAGCTTGGTTTCTTTGAGAAGGTGGGATTGACGTAGAAACTTCACCCGCTCCTCTTTGGTCTTGAAGGTAAGGAATCAATGCTCAGGACGCACATGACGATGTGTATCATTGATCCAAGCGAGATCCTCTGACTTGATGTTGACTGGCTCAATAATGTTGTTAAGTTTGATGATTGCCTCTTCAAGGGTGTCCTCAATAGTGCACCACTGCAAAGGGAGCCCACCGATGCGTACCTTGAGGAAATTATCTTCTTGAGATTTTTGTTCGGAGATTTCCTTTGTTACACACGTCTTGACTTGGGCGATGGTTGTTGAGTGAACTTGGCCAACCTTTGCCTCAACCTCCTTTACCTTGTCGGTGGTGAGGTCAGCCATAGACTTGAATTGTTCTTCTAATTTGCTCAGGCGAGATTTGAGTTCAAAGTTTTCCTCCAAGACTCTATCAAGAGTTGCTTGCAACTGCGTGATGCGATCAAGTTTGCTAGGGGCTGCCAGCACTGTTGCAAAGATCAGTCTTGCTTTGGCGGGGGTCTTTGGAGTAGCCATCCCTGTGCTTGAGGGGATAAAGGGAACCAACCATTGACTCGCGAATTCGAGAGGGAAAAGCCTTTGAGAATGCTCAAGGCTTCAACCTTTGAAAAAGTTATGAACTTCAAAACTTTGAGAAGGCTTTAACTGTGTCGTGACCTGCAGATTTAACTGTGTCGAGTATCTTCTGGAGGGCATCACGACATGTTGTACTTCGCATGGCCGAGGCCAAAAACCAGTGCCAAAAAAGGCCTCTGTAATGATCAAGGCTTCAACAACCTTTGAAAAGGTTTTTTATTGAGTGTATCATGACTTGCAGACGCTTCTCCTGTCGAAAAGCAACAGCGTAGAGTGGAAGCTCGGCCTTGCAAGGGTGCGCAATGCTGCAAATGTGCTCGGCCCTGCAAGGGTGCACAATGCTGGAGTCTCTCCCTGTCGGTGGGCGCCACGGCCTGCTGTACTTTAAAGGGTTGAGGCCGTTGCAGGGCTGGCGCAGAGCTTGGCACAGATCTTCGTTGGCTGTTGAGGGGCTAGGCTAAAGCTTAACGCGTCCCCCAGGGCAGCCCTTCGCCCAGGCGGGGCTGAGGGAGAAGATGTGGGTCTGCGCTAGGGTTACGAGAGAGAGAGAGAGAGAGAGAGAGAGAGAGAGAGAGAGAGAGAGAGAGAGAGAGAGAGAGAGAGAGAGAGAGAGAGAGAGAGAGAGAGAGAGAGAGAGAGAGAGAGAGAGAGAGAGAGAGGTCGCCATCTACATCCCTCTTCAACCCAATCTTGCCACCCTGATCCTCTGCAACCATAGCTCGAAGAGCTCAAGCCACTGCCTTGCTCTGCAATGCTGCCTGTAGTTTGCAACTGATCAAACTTTGAGCGTCCACATTCGCCCTCACATATCGCATATCAAACCTACCCCGTATCGCCTTCGAACTTCATCTTCTCGACAATCGGTGGAGACAAGCTGAGCCAAGCCCAACCAAGGCACGCACAACAACTCGAGCCTCAGGATGCGTTGCACCGAATAAACAAAGGCATTGCTATCTCTCTCTCTCTCTCTCTCTCTCTAGGTTCTTGACCTGGTTTACTTCTTCCTAAAATCAACATTAAGCCTCCTCTGATTTATCTTTCCCCTTTTTTACTCAAATTTGCCTTATATTAATGAAATATGGTATACTTGCATATTCCCCTCTCTTGGCTCAAACTTGTCCTACACCAGGACCCCCTAAAAAACTAATCGATGGCCCTGACGGTTTTTTAAGAAAAATTCTTTCTTTTTTCTAAAAAAATAAGGGGGTTATTCCTTTACCTGGAGAATATCCTATAACTCCAGTGGGAACCTCCTCTTGAGTATTTAAAATAGGTAGTGACTCATTACCTTGATATAGATGGAGCGTTTACTCCTCACTCCATTCTCTGCATGAAGGCGTGCTGATACTCAGAAGCAATCCTGTGGTGCAGACCGAGCCAACTAGGTAGCTTAATCTCTTATTTTTAGCATGTAGCATTTATCTTTGACAGGCGGCGCTTCTGCAAAACTCTATTTTGGTAGTCCTCACTCCATTCTCTGCATGAAGGCGTGCCGATACTCAGAAGCAATCCTGTGGTGCAGACCGAGCCAACTAGGTAGCTTAATCTCTTATTTTTAGCATGTAGCATTTATCTTTGACAGGCGGCGCTTCTGCAAAACTCTATTTTGGTAGAAAATGGGAGACGACGCCTCATTAAACATCTCTCACTACACCAGTATATTGGTGGGCCCCAGGTATGGTAGCTGGCTCAGAACCACTGAAAATTACAATGGATGGTGAACCTGGCACCCTGCCTCTTGTGTATAAAGGTGAGCTTTAAGCTCACTTAGTTCTCATTCAACCCTACTTGTCTCCTTTTTTTCTGTTTCTGTGAGAGAGGGTCCTGTTCTTGCATCGAAACAATGACTCTAAATAAGAATCTTGCTGCCGAATCATCTGAGGTATTTGGGCAATCTTTTCAAAATACAAGCTTTGAAAGTATGGTGGTATGCTGAATCATAAATGTTTGGTTAAAATTATTCGTGGTCGATCTTGCAAAGGTGCACTGATTGGACATACATCTGTGTAAATGGAAGATTGTTGGATCCTTGATGGCTATCTGGTCTTCCACATAGTTAATTATATTTGAATTCTGAGATGATTGCTGGCTAAACATGGAAATTTGTTAGAATATGGGTTTGGTTTTGCTGAACTTTTTAAGGAATGTTTGCCTATGCAATCTTCTATAAGCTATACTGTTCGTGAGACAGTATGTTTGTTTTCTAAAACAAACTTTTTGGTTACTCAGTTGGATGTGCTCAAGATGTAGCGCATGACCACATTGAGAGAGAGAGAGAGAGAGAGAGAGAGAGATAGATTATCGTCCACGGAGGTCATATATGACCTATGGGACCAAAAACACAACATTACAACGATTCTTCTCAGTGTGGGCTGATACATATCAGTTAAGGACTGAGGGTCCATCAAGAGGGTAGGGTAGTAAAAAGGAGAAAACAAACAAAAACCTAAGGGTCGGCTGGGGGAAGAGCTAGTTTGGGATTTCGGAATTCCTGGATGATTGCTTTGCCACCTCGATAGACTGCCCATTTTCCTTGCTTACGCACTTCATGCACCTTCTTAAGCTTGCTCGCTTTACTCTTGAGTTGATTCATGGTCAACTCTTCTGCAATCCAAAGCTTGGTTTCTTTGAGAAGGTGGGATTGACGTAGAAACTTCACCCGCTCCTCTTTGGTCTTGAAGGTAAGGAATCAATGCTCAGGACGCACATGACGATGTGTATCATTGATCCAAGCGAGATCCTCTGACTTGATGTTGACTGGCTCAATAATGTTGTTAAGTTTGATGATTGCCTCTTCAAGGGTGTCCTCAATAGTGCACCACTGCAAAGGGAGCCCACCGATGCGTACCTTGAGGAAATTATCTTCTTGAGATTTTTGTTCGGAGATTTCCTTTGTTACACACGTCTTGACTTGGGCGATGGTTGTTGAGTGAACTTGGCCAACCTTTGCCTCAACCTCCTTTACCTTGTCGGTGGTGAGGTCAGCCATAGACTTGAATTGTTCTTCTAATTTGCTCAGGCGAGATTTGAGTTCAAAGTTTTCCTCCAAGACTCTATCAAGAGTTGCTTGCAACTGCGTGATGCGATCAAGTTTGCTAGGGGCTGCCAGCACTGTTGCAAAGATCAGTCTTGCTTTGGCGGGGGTCTTTGGAGTAGCCATCCCTGTGCTTGAGGGGATAAAGGGAACCAACCATTGACTCGCGAATTCGAGAGGGAAAAGCCTTTGAGAATGCTCAAGGCTTCAACCTTTGAAAAAGTTATGAACTTCAAAACTTTGAGAAGGCTTTAACTGTGTCGTGACCTGCAGATTTGTCCCCTGCAGATTTAACTGTGTCGAGTATCTTCTGGAGGGCATCACGACATGTTGTACTTCGCATGGCCGAGGCCAAAAACCAGTGCCAAAAAAGGCCTCTGTAATGATCAAGGCTTCAACAACCTTTGAAAAGGTTTTTTATTGAGTGTATCATGACTTGCAGACGCTTCTCCTGTCGAAAAGCAACAGCGTAGAGTGGAAGCTCGGCCTTGCAAGGGTGCGCAATGCTGCAAATGTGCTCGGCCCTGCAAGGGTGCACAATGCTGGAGTCTCTCCCTGTCGGTGGGCGCCACGGCCTGCTGTACTTTAAAGGGTTGAGGCCGTTGCAGGGCTGGCGCAGAGCTTGGCACAGATCTTCGTTGGCTGTTGAGGGGCTAGGCTAAAGCTTAACGCGTCCCCCAGGGCAGCCCTTCGCCCAGGCGGGGCTGAGGGAGAAGATGTGGGTCTGCGCTAGGGTTACGAGAGAGAGAGAGAGAGAGAGAGAGAGAGAGAGAGAGAGAGAGAGAGAGAGAGAGAGAGAGAGAGAGAGAGAGAGAGAGAGAGAGAGAGAGAGAGAGAGAGAGAGAGAGAGAGAGAGAGAGAGAGAGAGAGAGAGAGAGAGAGAGAGAGAGAGAGAGAGAGAGAGAGAGAGATTTTTTCTGTTGGTTAACTTGAACATTGGTTTAAAAAAAAAATCTGTTGCTAGTCCTTCTAAATGTCATTTTGTGGCATGTAACCTGACAGCTGTTTGGCAGGTTTTTCCTTACACTGTAATAAGTTGAGCATTCTCTATTGCTCTTGGTTATACTGGTTTATTACTCTATGAATCGATGACATTCTTCACCAGGGAAAAAGTGGTAGCCTTATGTTTCTTTTGCCTCTTGCTTTTGATGGACAGGCAATTATTGGTCCTTTCACTACTGATGCTTAGCCGAGTGCTTCTCATTGGGTTTTTCTAAACAGGCCTCTGGACAGGGATAGCCGTATACAGTTAGATATTTGCTGTTTCAATTCAATACAATAATGGTCTTTTTGCAGTAGAAACTCAAAGTTAACATTGTAAACTTTCTAAACTTTAGCTTGGCTCTTATGGGTCTATATTGAAGTACCCCGCCTGAATGCTTCTTACATGCATGATTTTTTGGATATTGGACAACTTAACTAAGGCACTCTGAACCAAAGGAGTATATAAACAGAAAAGTTTTTTTACCTCTCTCTTTCTTTTAGGAACCAAGGTGACATGGATGACAACTAGGGTCACCCAGGTTACCTGTATGGCTGTCTGAGAACTAATCGCTGGATTGTTTTCTTACTGTGGATGCAGGTAAGGGTGCCCTTTCCTTGGTAAAGAGGATGTACATTTCAAAACACTACCTTTTTGTAGGACCTTATTATTATCAAATGGCCTGTAACTATGAGATGTATTTTATTTTGATAGACTGTCAAGATAAATATATCATCTTTTGAACTATGTTTGCAGATTGAGGTTGTTGTATTTCGGTCTCATGTGATATGTTTATTGTAAATTAATTTAAACTCTCTCTCTCTCTCTCTCTCTCTCTCTCTTTGCGTTCACGCTCAGACATTGTGTACCTTATCTGGTCCACAACCATGCAATTGGCATTATATCCATCTATGGTCTCCCTCACGATGCTCTTCTCGACACTCCGTTGCAATGTCAACACAATAGAAATAGAGAAAGAAAATCTCACTATGACCTAGCCTCATGGATTTTGCAGCAGAGAGAAAAAATCTATGTCTCTTCATATCTCTCTCCGCTCCACGTGGTGAGAGCTCCTAAAATGCATGCACAAATGCACAGAGAGGGATCCATCTAGGCTTCACAACCCGGCTTTTATTGTTCTGCTTGCCTTGGATTGTGAAATAGACACAAAGAGTGTTCACCCTAGTTGCAATAGACATACATAGAGAGTGCGTGCTCCACTTGTGCACTTGCAGCAATGAGAGCCTCTCTCCTATCCCTACTACAAATCTCTAGTAGCGCACGCCTAAGAGAGAGAGAGAGAGAGAGAGAGAGAGAGAGAGAGAGAGAGAGAGAGAGAGAGAGAGAGAGAGAGAGAGAGAGAGAGAGAGAGAGAGAGAGAGAGAGAGAGAGAGAGAGAGAGAGAGAGTCTGCTCGCCCCCTTGCCCTACCCGCACACTACTGGCCTCCCCTGTCCTGGTCACCTTTGTTGCTCGTCCTCCTCCCTTGTCCGCACACTGTCGAGCCACGCATCGTTTTATACCCTGCCCAACCGTGGGACATATATATCTCTCTACCTCCTCCACGTGTTGCTGGACCCTTTTTTTAGTTCAAACCAAAGTGAGCATCATTGTAGATTCCTTAAAAAGAAACTGTGCAAGCAAGTGCCAGCTCCTCTCGTTTTCCCCTTGAAGCTTTGGAAGAGATTCTCCTTAATTCACCTCCTTCCCAAAATTGGCAGGACCTACCTCATACGGTAGCATGGAAGCCCAAAATCCTTTCTTGGTAAATGAGCATTCATTCATATTTCAAAACCCAAGACATGTCTATCATTAGATTTACACACTCTTCATTTAAATGAGTGTCCACTGTCTTATTTTAACCAATCAGCTTATTTAGCCAATCAAAAAATGCTTGAAAATATAACTCAACTTTTTTTTTTCTATTTTAGTCAAGAAAAAGAGAAGGCATCACTATAGCCTTGCCCTTTGGGTAGGCCAGAAAACTCATCAATATATATGTGTGTATGTGTGTGTATCCATAGAATTCAATAGAATTATGGAAGTGAAGTTTCACTTTAACATTCTAAAACAATAGAATGCAAAAAAAGTCAAAGTATGTCAGGATATGAAATGAAAGTGAAATAAACATTTAAAGTAAGTCTCCATCGTGCACTGAAAACATTGAAAGTCTCCCTAATCTAACATAACACTAAGGTTTCCTTTAGAAAGCAAGACAGACTAATAGATTAGGAGGTGGCAAAACCAAAGTTCAAAATCTTAATCATCCACAACCTACCACAACCTACCACAATCACAAAATATCATTCTTAAACTAGTTTAGAGTTTAACCAAGTCAAGCAAATTTTCTTGCTTTATACAAAACGAAAGACCAAAAAAATTCCAAGAAAAAACCATTCATGGTTGCATTAAATCAGAAAAAGAAAAAACATGGGAAGAGGAAGCTTCATCAAACAGCTCCATCAAGAAAATACTGGCAAAGGATCCACAAGACACTCTCTCTCTTAAGTGCAAGTGCATAGAACAATCGGTGCAAGTGCTCAACGCAGAGAAACTGTTGAAATTTCCCAAGGCTAAGTGAGGGCAAACGACCCTCACTTAGCCTTGGGAAATTAGACCCTCACTTAGACCCTTACCTAAAATAGTGTTTTGAAGGTAGGATAATGAGTAGCCCCCTCCTCTTTTTGCTAGGTGAGCAAGCCATTTCTCTGCAAGTACAAATGAATATAAAAAAATCCTACAATAGGCCTACATGACATACCACATAAGAAGCACCAAGGTGCCATGGCCTCAATTTAGAGTTAGGTATAAAAGGTGAAAGTTAGGTCATTTGAAAGGAGAGCTTTTAGAGTAGATAAAGAGTTTGTGGAGAAGGTAGCTATGGAGGAGAGCTTGACCACTCAATGTACTAGCTTTGTAGCTCTAATGCAAAGATAAGTCTCTTCACTCTTCTCTCTCTCTCTCTCTCTCTCTCTCTCTCGTCTAATTTGTTTATGGTTATATGATTAGCATGTTAGTATTCTCTAATTTGTGATTAATTACTCCTTTGATTCTCTAATTCCTCTTTTGTGTCATGATTAGACCGTGTGTGCTTGTGCTTGCATGAGATTGGGATAGGATTAGAGTACATTTTGTGCAAGTTTAAGCATTACGTTTGTTCTCATTAATTCTACTTGAGTAGATCTTGTTTGTGCACATCAAGTACTTAGTGGATTGGTGAGAGATTAGGACCATTTTTCTTCAAATTATTAGATGGATTGAGTGGTAGATTAAGTTAAGTGTAGGTGCTTCACTCTTGCTAGTTTCTTCATAGTCTTGACCTTCCCTTGAGAACCCTCTTCTCACACCACTATTGATCGCATGCGTTCATGCCCTAGCCTAGTTTTGATCCTTTGGATTGACATTATGTTGGTTAATTGTGCACTATGCTATGACCACCAAACATTGGCGCCGTTGAGACGAAACAAGGGCCTAATCTAGAGAAATCATTAATGTGTTGGATAATCATTGACCCTTGATTTAGTTAGATGAAAAGTAGATTTATGTGTTGGTGAAGAAAAATAATTGTTTTGTGAAGAGAATGTGTTTAAAATTTGTGTCTATCACCATGCTTTCCACTTTTTTTCACTAATTATCTACTAATCTGCTAACAATTTGAGTGCTACACATGTTTATGTGCCTAATATTAGGCTTGTACATCACTCTTTTGGAACAAATTTGCATCAATTTATGTAATTTTAGTGCTTTTTTAGTGTGTAATTAGGGAATTTTTGGTTAATCTTGATGCTAATTACACTTTGATTGCATGTGCTATTTGTGCCACACATAGTCAAATCTCTAATTGCAAGTGTGGAAGGCACATTTATAAGATTAATTTGCAGAAACATATTGCTAATCACTTGATTTTTTGATCTCTTCCTGATAGGTGAAGTTGCAGTGATGACATTTTTGTACATACACACATTGGTGTAGTCTACAATGGAAGCTTGGAATCAATGCAAAGCTTCTATGATTGTGAGTGCACAAACTTTTAAATTCATGAAATTAATGGGTTGATTTGAATGCCATTTGATGCAGCAAGTTTAGGCCATGTTTATGTGAGTTTTGGTATGCCAATGTGAAGGCAAAGCTATGATTTTGAAATACCAATTAGTGCATTTGTGCCTATTTGATCAATGTGTGGGCAATTGGTCATGTGCACATTTGGATTATGGTTTTGGAATGCCATTATTACATTGAAATGCCATCAAATTTTTGCTAGAATTTGTGTGCAATGCTATATTGAGTTCAATTTGTGATCAATTTGTGATTGAAATCACGCTTATTGAGCATGCATGCACTCATGTATGCTTGATTCATTGCGAAATTGGAGTAATTGAACAAGGAATTGAACGATTGGTTGCATAGTCTTTTGGTCTAAATTAAGATGTGAATGCCAAATCAATTGCATAAGAATTGAATAAACGAATGGTTGAATTGGAATTGCTCACAAATTTGTGTAATGGTTGGCTAATCATGATGATTAATTTTTTCTAAAAGTGGGTGTGTGTACTTGCTTGATTTAGGTGTGATTCACCACCCTTGGGTCTGTGTGCACTTCTAAATCTAAATGTGTGTGCATGGTTGAATAGACGAGTGCATTTCCCAATTGAGACTACATTGCATCTATTTCAAATTGATCATTGGGTATTTGTACTCATTCATGAATTTCAATTTCATAAGTGTGATCATCCAAGCACAAATTTGAAGCTAGGGGAATGAGAAGTTGGATGGTCTTGTGCATGCTTTTTGATTAAATTTTTTAATGCTGAATGGCTTAAAATAATTGCTATTTTGATCTCCTTATTAATGGGCAGCCAACTAGCCATAATTTTGTAAAAATACTAGCTTGTGTGGTTTAAGCTACTCATTTGGTTTTAAAGTGGTATGATATCACCTCTGCTCACATAAAAAAGAGGGGTGGCTTGGTTTCCCTGTACTTATATAAATGCCCGAGAACACTTAAACACCTTACTTTTTGCATTTTTAATTGGTTTTGCTAGAAAATTGATCACTTAGCTGTTGGGAATTTACTAGTCGCATTGCTTAAAATACTCCATACTATTGTCTCGAGCATAGCATGTGTGGTCAAAGACTCTCATCTTATGTGATCATTTAGGGTATAGGTAAAACCTAGAGCACTCAATCACCTTGCTTGGTGTTCTTGCATTATGATACAAAATTATGTTTTACCATTACTTATTGGCCTAAATACATGTTGTATAATATCATATTTAGGGATAAAGTCATAGTGGCTTATACCATACTTTGACTAATTACTCGAGTGTTTGGACTAGTACTACTTTAAGTAGTTCTTTTTACACCATACTCTCTCTGTTGTGATTAATCTCTTATTGCTCTAAATGCAAATTATGATAGATTTTTTGGAGCATTTTGTTACCCTGATGGATTTAAATGATCATAATTGATGCAAAATAAGCAAAAAAACCTATCACCTCAAACCTCTATGGGACAATGATTTTAGTAAGACATTTGGATCAGAAGGGGTAGTGGCCTTATTTGGTTAGAATTTACTTTATTTAAATAAATAAAAACTCTTTTCTTGAAAAATGGGGTCATTTACTATTTTTATTTATAACCTATGATCTCATTCAATGGAAATTGAAGGAGTGATGACCTTCGGTTCATAAAAAGATTAAAAACAATAAAACCCTCTCAGAAAAATCAAGTGACAAAGAAACAATACTGGATGGTAGGTTTAAGGTTAAAAGATTGTAATTAGGACATGGATGACAAATGATAAGTTCTTTGACATGTATTATACGTATTCAAGGCTAACAAATTTGTTAACTTGTTTATATGGATGCATGGCACACACGTTTCCTTGCTGGTCGTTGACCCCGAGCCCACTTTGGATCATGTCAACACGCTCATGCTTCTCTTCTTCCTGGTTGTCACATCAAGCCTAGTAGGACCCCATCCACTTGCCCATGTCAATTATACCCACACGACCTCTCTCTCTCTCTCTCACACACACACACACACACACACACACACACACACACACACACACACACACACACACACACACACACAATAATACTTAAAGAGCCCCTAGCTTATTATGATATGTAAAGGCCTCACTTTATTAAGGTCCACACCATGGGACTTGGCCTGTCCACATTACACTGGAAATACGTGTTTGTCTTTTTGAGTGGTTTACTACCCTATGGCAAAACTGACCGTGAAGGCTCTAGGGTTACCTCCCCTGCAACAATATGCGGCCGTGAAGGCGCTAGGGTTACCTCCCCTGCAACATAGGCGGCCTCGCTATCTCCGAAGAAGAGTCGCTCCACTCATACTGGTTTTGCTCATTACAAAGGACTGGGGGCCCTCCTCCCTCCTCTATATAAAGAGGTGAGGGCGCACCTCTGCCCCTCACTTAGCATTGTTTGATGTTCTGCTAGAATCGTGTGTCCTTTCACTAAAGTTATGGAGCTCGCTACAACAATAACTCAGGTTGGCCACTCTGCCTAGACATATTTCGTTGCAGTTTTTTATAAAAAAGAAAAGAGGAAAGGGGGCATTTTTGTAATGATGCTAGTTTTTGGTACTGTGGGTCTGCATATAGTTTTTGCTTTGAACCTGGTTATGGTCCCTGTTGGACTGTGAGTATATATGGTATTGAAGCATGGTTTTTTTCCCTTCCACTGGGTTTTTCGGGTACTGTTTTTACTGTGGTTACTGATAAAGTAAGGGGGTGTGTAATACCAAAAGCTGCCATTCATAATCTCTGATTTTTTGATAGATACTTTACGTTTACATTGGCTTTTGGAAACAATTCTACTGTTGTTGTACTCACCTTGGCATTACTCTATTAACTGTATGCAGAACCTACCTTGGTAGCTTAGAAAACATCAGAATGCTGCTCGGATTACTTGTTACTGTTGCTTCTTTTTGAGAAGATTGACTATTGGATAGCTATGGATACTTATGTGGTTTGGAGATGTTTACTGCGCACTGATTGGGATTGGGCGGATGATGATGTTTTTATGTCCTACTGTACTCTGATTTTCTCCCTAAAAAAACACATACATCATTAGGGTATGATACCTACGTGCACACTATGGCAATTCTTGGCCTGCGCTTTGGTATGGTTAGGATGAACAATATTGTTTTTTCATTCACTGGGCAAGATGTTGCTCCAGTTATAGCTTTGGTTATGGTTATGATGCTAGTACAAAAACATAATATGTCCCTTTTCCATAGAAAACTTCATTGATTCAGAATAAGGCCTGGTTTTTAGCAGTGCCCCTTGATACTTGGACGGCTTAAGTGAAGTATATGGTAAATGATGTACAAATTGAGGACCATTCACTATGATAGGTATCTAACCTAATAGCAAGTTCAAACAATCTTGAGATATGTTTTTTATTAAAAAAAACTATAAAAAAAACTTTTTTAAATTTCATTTCATGTAGCTTTCATAAACTAGTAAAAACAGTTGAAAAAAAGGGGGGATTATGACACTTGGATTAGAAGGAGTGATGACCTTCTAATAAAAATGATACTCTTTTACTAAGGAACTTTGGGAAGTAAGAGAAAATATTTGTTAAAAATAAATACTTTGGACTAAAGCTTGTAAAGTTTTTTTAAAAATAGTTTGTAAGATGGACATGGATAACAACGGTATAGTCCATTGATACCTGTAAAACACATCCAAGGATAACTGAATTATTGTCTTGTTTGGATGGATGCAGGTAAGGACTCTATCCTATCTTGGAAAAGGTTTTTTTGGCTTTAGCAAGTTGTCCGTCACAGATTACACATACACTTACTGCAAGGGAAGTTCTTCTGTTATTTATATATTGGAATGAGGCTTCATTCTTACAAACATTGTACAAAGATAATTCTAAAGCTGAGTTGTTTTTGTACTTATCAGTTCTTCTTTTCTAAAGCCAGCTGTCTTTTGAATGTAAAAAGTTCAATTATGTCTTATTACTTATGATAGAACAACTACACACACACACACACACACACACACACACACACACACACACACACACACACACACACACACACACACACTTCCTCTCTCCCTCTCTATCTCACGCCCTACCGATTGCAGCAAAAAGCAAAAAGCAAAAAATAAATGAAAGTAAAAAAAGTCAAAAAAATTATATAATAAAAAAGAAAATTAACAAAGAGAAACAATAAAAAAAAAAACAAATTAAAATCCCCACTTAAAAAACCAAACAAAACAAAATTTTCTTAAAAAATCAAATAATACACTAAAACTATTTGAAAACAAAAAAATGTTGGAATTAGGGTTGCAAGGAAATGCACACAGCTTGGAGAAGACAAAGGAAGCTCAAGGCACACAATAGACAGTGTGTTACTTAGTGTGCAATAGAAAGATAGATAGCCCTAGAGTGATGGGCGTATATACAATGCACGGGGGAAAAAACCTCCTAAAGAGGGAAAAAATGCCACGGCGGTCCTAGTGTGTTCACACACATCACTACCCACATGTATATGGTAACAAATCCCCCCTGGAGTGATGCGGTGAACAAGAGCTGGCACATGAGTAAAGGGAAGTGCCATGCCCTGAGGTAATGATCAATCCACAAAGGGGAGTAAGCCCAAAGCTTTGCGGAAAGCTTCAAGCTTCTCACGAGACAATGCCTTTGTGAAAGATCTACAAGGTTGTCCTGTGTTGGCACATAAGCCAAGCTGATCTCTCCTACTGAGAGCCTCTCCCTGACATAGTGGTAATGCACCTCAATGTGCTTTGTACGAGCATGAAAACTTGGGTTCCTCGCAACTGCCAATGCACTCTGACTGTCAGTGTAGATAGTATTGGCAATGTCCTGTCCAACACCCAAATCAGCCATAAGGTGTCTGAGCCATACACACTCAACCGTAGCTGTGAAGACTGCCCTGTACTCAGCCTCACCATTAGAAGTGGCCACAGTAGGTTGCTTCTTGCTCAACCATGATATACATGAACTACCAAGCATGAAACAAAAACCACTTATGGACACTCTCGTGTCAAAATAACCAGCCCAATGTGAGTTCGATAGGGCATGTAAGTCTGGCGGCAATGATCCACCGTTGGGATAATACAAGCCAAGATGTAAAGTTCCATTAAGGTAGCAAAAAATCCTCTTGACAGCCTGCCAATGCTTAGACCTTGGGCTATGCATAAATCTGCTGATCTGTGAGACTGCAAATTGAATATCCGGCCTCGTGTTGCATACATAAATGAGACAGCCAACAACAGTTTGGTAAAGAGTGACATCAGCAAGATCACTAGCATCATGTAGACTCAACTTCTAACCTATTTCCATGGGAGTGGCAATAGGTTTGCAATCCTCAAGTCCAAACTTACATAGTAATGTCTCTATGTAACTTTTCTGACACAAGGCAATACCACCATCACACTGCTTAAACTGTATGCCCAAGTCATGATGAAATCCCGATGCAATAGCCCCAAATCTTTCATCTTGAAAGTAGCATTTAAATCAGCCTTAAATTTAGCAATAAGTCTCTCATTTGGTCCAGTGATTAGCAAATCATAGGCTGTACATTTGCCTCATTGGAATTTACATTCGAACTTCCACCACTGAAAAGAGGCAACAAAGTGTCATAAATGTCCTCTGAGCTTACATTATTGTCTCTAGTACATGACAGCAAGGGCTGAACAGAATCTTCCACAAACACTACATCCCATGAAAGAAGAATACGCTTTGTTTGCGGATGATACAACCTGTAACCTTTGCTTTCAACACTATAACCAACAAAAGTACATTTGACAGCCTTATCATCCAATTTTCTGGGCTATGTTTGTGGCACCAAAGCATATGCCAAACATCCAAAAACACACATGTGCTCAATAGAAGGCTTTCTATCATGCCATGCTTTATATGAAGTAATAGACTGCAAAGCTTTTGTAGGACACCTGTTTAGTACATAAGTGGCACACATGATGGCCTCAAGCGAAATAGAATGCGACAAAGCTTGACTTTTGACCATACATCATGCCATTTCCGTAAGTGACCTGTTTTCCTCTCAGCAACACCATTTTGTTGAGGTGTATAAGGCACTGTACATTGGTGTTTTATCCCACGACTAGCCAGAAATGCATTAAATTCATGAGACATAGACTCCCCCCCCCCCGATTGGAGCGGAGGGTGCCCATAATACATTTTGATACATTTTCAGCCATAGCCAGAAATTGTTTGAAGCACATAAAAACTTCGAACTTCGTTTTAAGTGGAAATACCCATGCATGCCTGGAGTAATCATCAATGAAAGTCATGAAGTAAAGGTAATTGCCCAAGAACGGAGTTTGCATGGGTCCACAAACATCACTATGCACAAGCTGCAATCTGCATGTGGGCCTAAATGAACCATCCTTTGGAGACTTTGAATGATACATCTTACCCAAAATACAGCTTTCACAAACATGTTTGACAGGTGCTTCAAGAGGCGGCAACGAAACAACTATATCAAATTTCTACAAACGCAGCAAACTGACAAAATTCAGATGACCAAAACATGCATGCCAAAGTTTTGCATCTGAAATAGCCCTTGAATCTTCAACTACATTTGCAAAATTTTGTCCACACTTGTCATACAGAGTGAGCTTATATAGCCCACGTCACAAAAGGCCAGATGCAACAATTTCATCACCAAAACTAAGATCATGAACTGTACATCTATCATCCACAAATTTGACTACAAGTCCAAGTCTAGCAAGTGCAGATACAGACAAAAGATTCTTCTTGATCCCAGGTACATAAAGTGCATCAACAAGTGTGAAAGAACTGCCATTTGCATCAATAAGCACAATCTTTCCAACTCCCTGAACCGGATAAGAGGCATTGTTGGCACAAGTGACTCAATTCCCATGAGGGACAGACTTGAGAGAGGTGAACAATTCACAATGTGAGGTAATGTGCTTTGTAGCACCATTGTCGAAATACCACACATGTGAATTTGTAGCAACTGACATGCATGCATCATGGACATCAGGATTGTAAGTGCACTCTGCACTAAAAGCCCATTCTGCATCAACATCAGCATCACAGTCTCCTTTCACAGAAGACTCAACAATGGCTGCATTTGTAGTGGAACCAGCATTTGCAGTGGAGCCACCCTCTTTCTTCTTAGCCTCTTTGGCCTTCAATTTAGGACACTGGTTGATCAAGTGATCAATAGCTTTACAATAATGGAAATGCATCTTCTTTTTGCCCTTATCACTAGAATTTCCAGACGAATTATTGCCAGCAGAAGCATTAGGAACATAATTTTCGCCACTCGCAGCATAACCATAAGAAGTGGCTGCATTGTTGTTACCACCCTTTCTTTGAGAAGCAATAAAAGCCTGTTCAACTACATGTTGCCTAGTCATGTTTTTTATGGAAAGTGACTCTTGTAACAACAATGTGCATAATCCATCAAACTTGACAACCTTAGGATTTCCTTGGGTCATAAGTCTCCAAGTACTAGCAAAAGTTTGGTAAGAATCTGGTAAGGCATCAAGAACAGTCTGCACAAGGGAGCTGTCTGAAATGACTTCACCTGCAAATATAAGTTGCTCATTTATATCCTTGACACTAGCAAGTAAAGTGTCCATATCATCTTCCTCATTAATAATCTTTGACTCCATCTCTTTACGCAGCAAAGAAATTTTAGCCTCATTGCGACTTGTATAAAGACCAGCCAAAATATCCCAAGACTATTTTGCAGATTTTGATGAGCGAATGTGAGGAACAATGGTGGGCTTCACAGACAATGCAATCAATGCATGAGCCTGCGCATCCTTTACATCCCAACAAGATTGTTCTGCCGTAGGCAAAACAACTCTAGTGGTAGCAATTCTTGCAGCAAGACCTGCAACATCCTCAACATCGCCTGCATCCTCATAACCAGGACGTACATCAATGCCGTGCACAATATTCCAGACGCCCTTTGACACAAGAACATGTTGCATCATGTAAGCCCATATAGGGTTATTGTCCCCATCCAATCTGTCCTCAGCAGCAAACATCTTGAACGCATCAGTGTTGTTGTCAGCCATGGTAAATGTTGCACCTGATGTGGAAACTAACCGGCAAGAGGAGAAACGAAGCGGGAACAACACGTGCTATATAGCAAAAACGGTAGAAGACGGTAAGACACCTGTTATGTAGAAAACGGCAGTGACAAAAATTCTGCTCAAAATGATGAAATAGCCCGTGCAATACCGCCTGTAGTGGAGACAGCGGCCAAAATGAGCCTGAATAAAAAATCTAAGCAAATTAAGCTCTACGAGCCTTCTCAAAATTTTTATTGACCTGCGAACGCTTGCCAAAGCTCACTGAAAGAAAATGAGCAGGCTTGTGCTAGAGCTGCTGGGGACTAAGCCCGAGAGGACGCAACTTGCTCTGATACATATTGTTGGAATTAGGGTTGCAAGGAAATGCACATAGTTTGGAGCAGAGTAAGGAAGCTCAAGGCACACAATAGAGAGTGTGTTACTTAGTGTGCAATGAAAAGATAGATAACCCTAGAGTGATGGGCGTATATACAATGCACAGGGGGAAATACCTCCTAAAGAGGGAAAAAATGCCCCGGCGTTCCTAGTGTGTTCACACACATCACTACCACATGTATGTGGTAACAAAAAAATCGCAAAAGAAAGAAAACGTCACAAAAAATAAAAAAAGAAGGAAAAGGATACAGGAACATTTTTTTTTTCATTTTATTCATTCATCTTAGCCTTTTCTCTTGCTCCTACGCCGACACCCCCGCCTCTTCTTGCACACCCCCATTTGCACACATTGGGTAGATTACCGGCACTTCAGTGCCATATCAATGATCAAGAACAGACCATCGATTGATTTCATAGGGGCAAGATGACCCCTTGACCTTGTGGAGAGCATTTTGACATTGTCCTTGATTGGCATGGTTTGCAATGATTGCACATCAGTGCATTCCGATTCTAGACATACCTACATAGCAGTTTTAAGTTGTTATACCTATTTTTTGATCATCTTCAGTGGCACATTTTGAGTGCATTGCTTGACTAGATTTGACCATCCTCCTATTTCTATGAGTGCTTCACGACCTAGACTTGCTAGGGTAGTGAAAGCAAGGTCTCTACTTGTACGTTTGAGGAAAGAAGCTTCTAGAGCACATGGTAGAGCCGTTTCTAGGGAATCTATGGACACACCTGCTATTACACATTCTATTGACGTTGTTGGAAAAACAAGAACAAGGGGCACCTCTATAGCAATGTCTCCCAATAGAGTTCAAGACACAAGATCATCACCACAAAATGTACCAAAGAACTTTCACAACACCACAATTCAAAGGTAAGTGATCCCTTGAGAATTTACAAGCACACGCGCACCTAAAAGACCACCACCAAAACTAGGAAGCACCTACAGTGGAATGGAAATATAGCACACGTCGACCAATGTACTTGAGGAAAAGAGTTTCCCACTTCACCAAATGATTCTTCGAAACCACAACTTTGAAGTGTATACACACCACAAAACAAGCCAGCTTCCATGACTCATTTTGAGCTCACTCAACACCAAACTGAATGCGACGTGCTATAGCTTGTACCCTGCAGGAAACAAACTATATTTTCCAGAAAAAAACTCCAAAAGGGATGCTTTCAAGCCTCAATTTTTTTTTGCATTTTTTGCAACAAAAGTTGTGAAGACAACAAATTTCAAATCTATGCACCTCTATGTGCAAAATTGGAGCAAACAGGAAGCTACTGTGGCCCGACTACACATTGAAACAAGAAAAAACTGGAGAATTCAGAGAAGCCTGTAAAAGCCCTAAATTGAAATGGTAAGGCCACTTCTACATAGCGCTTCACCTCGTCCACCCAACAGAAAATAACATCTCCAATGATGCAGAAGATAGTTCTTCAACCCACATTCAAAAAGAAGGAGGAAGGATGGCAGCAAATTCTCAATATCTTGTGTAAGCGGTTCAAATCCCAAGGGCGAGCGGCTAGGCATATGAAAGAAGGCCCTCTAGAATTCTCCAAAACGCCTTTCCTCTATGATAATATCTTTGAGGTTCTTCGAGATGCCAACCCGGAAAACTTCATGGTAACTGAGGGGAAGGGTGAAGAACCAATGGAGGGGGAAACCAGGAAAGAGGGCATAGAAGAAGATTTGTCGAAGTGGAGGAGTTTGTTCAACTATCTCAGTAATGGAGGAGATGATTATCCAATTATGGAATGTGAAGGGGCTTAAGGCCCAGAAGAAGAGCTCTCTCTTCTGGGAGAAAGTTAGAAAAGGAAAAGAAGTCAATTGCTGGGCTATCCAGGAGCATCACCTCAATGCCGCAAGTAAAAGAAAGCAAGCACTGAGAAAGAATCTTGTATTTTATGGAGAGGGTGTCTATGGGTATAGTGGTGTCTTGACGGTTATGAACAGGGATCTTGAGCCTAAGGTGGTGCTCAACCATCCAACTGGGAGAGCTTTGGGAGTAAAGATCAAGTGGGTAGACCAACATATCACCATTGTCAACATATATGCACTCTGCTTGGCGAAGGAAAGAGCAAAGCTTTGGGAACACCTGAAAGGTGTCCACGTGGAAGGGCAATGGCTCTTGATGGGAGACTTCAATATGGTGGAGAAGAGAAAGGATAAAACAAGCTCATCGAACATGCTTGCATGATTAGAGAGATCCAGATGGAAAAGCTTGTGTGGGGTGGTCTTTGATGGATTTGTGGGAGGTGGTTTGTCCGTGGAATAGCACACCCGGGGATTCACGTATACCAACTTGCAGTATGTTGTAACAAAGTACAAGAGAGCGGTTAGGGTTTCACTCTCAAACTCTGCGTCCATATGCCCTGAGAAGTGAGGCCCTCACCACTAATTTAAAGGTTACAAGGGATGCCCAAAAGCAGAGCCCCAAAAGCTTTTAAAATCAAAAGCATCAGTTCTCTCTCTCTCTTAGAGAGTCTTTTCTCTTTTTTTTTACTAAAAAAAAGCAAAAGCAAAATTCGCGTCGCTCATCATTTTCCAAATTTTTTTTAAAAAAAATAATAATCCGCCTCCGCGATTTCTGGAAATTAGGGTTTTTGGCAAAAATTAGGGTTTGCAGGAATTTTAGGGTTTCTGGCAGAAATTAGGGTTTCTGCTGTCCGCCATGTCATCACTTTGTGACATACCCCCCTCTTGAAAGCATTGTAATCGACCGTGATTACGCCTGCAAAACCGACAAAAGCCATAAACCGTCTTAGAAGACACTGACTGTTAGTACCTACGTACTAGGAACACACATCTAGCACATGTACAAAATCGACAGTCACATCACACGACATCGCAGGACATCACCAGACATCACAGGACATCACACGACATTCAACATTCATTCGGATCTTAGACCATGATTTATCGGCAATGTAGCTAGCAATCACATCTAGGTCCAATCGGGACCTCATCGATGTCCGATTGACTAACCCTATTGCAACCATGTCTATTCGAGATCAATCAGACCAAAATGCTGCAGTCATTTCGTCTATCAGTTCCTGCACTCACAAGAAGTCAAGAACAAATCAGTATCATAATCAGGAATTCCATTTCATAAAGTCATCCAGCAGAATACTGTCAGCTCTCAGTATCCCTGAAGCTCAAAGAGACATCAATGACTTTAGTATCAAAATCGAGGCATCTGTTGACAAAGGAGTGGAGTGACTCCCCTCTTGTGCATCCCACTGCACCAGATCTTCGGCCAAGCTGAGTTTCTGGGTTTCGTTTGGAGTAGACTATGCTAAACCAAAACATCGAGGTAAAGTTTCACAAATCCGAGGAGAATCTGCTAGGTCCTCCTCCTCCATCCACTTCGCATCAAATGCAGGAAAGTTCTTGAACTTAACCAAGAACCGCCTTCGGACTTTACCTTTCTTCGTATCATTATGTGACAAAAATCTGTTCAAGAACAAGGGTCTCCTCGTTTTCTTCCACTGCGGGTTGCTCATCAGGCTCCCCATCATCATGCACATCACCCTTAACAGGGTTCAAGAGACTCACATGCAATGCATTATGAATCCTCCAAGTATCTGGCAGTTCCAATCGGAAGGAGACATCATTTATCTTGTCAGTAATCTGGAAAGGTCCGTAGTATCACATACTAAGCTTTGGAAAAAGCCTCTCCTTTCCCTTGTTCTTTCTTAGGCGTGCCTTCTCAAAAGTAAGAGCATCCAATCATCCTCCTTCAGTTTCCAGTCGCGACGATGGCGATCCGCTGCCTTTTTCTGTTGTTCTTGAGACTTCTGTAAAGTCTCGCGAACCTTGGCAAAAGCCGTATCCAAATCTCGCGAATATTCATCCGCTTCAAATTTCTAATCTTTCGTGCTCAGGAAGGATGGAACCTTCGCAGCAGTTTCAACAATCTCTCATGGCATCTTCCCCGTCGAAGAGTGTATCGTGTTATTGTAGGCAAATTCCACCAAAGGTAAGTTCTTGTCCCATTGAGTCTTCTGATGCGAGATACAAGACTTCAATAAATCTAAAATCACTGAATTGGCAATCTCAAATTGCCCGTCAGTCTACAAGTGGAACGATGACGAGAACTGCAACTACGTGCCAATGTTCTCCCAAATTGCCTTCCAAAACCAACTCATAAATCTGGGGTCTATGTCGGAGAGAATCGTCTCAGACGTGCCATGTAATCGGAAAATCATCGTGATCATTCTGTATTCTCGGGAGATCAAAAATGAAATCCATTTTAATATTTTCCCAGGGGCGGGTGGGTATGGGTAAAGGCTGTAACAATCCCTGTGCCTTATGCCTGTCAAACTTGACCTTCTGGCATACCAAGCAACTGCGCACAAACTCTTCCACATCCTTCTTCAGTCTCCGCCAAAAGAAATCTCTCTGTACCCCTTTCATGGTGGTAGCAATGCCGCGGTGACCTGTAAAAGGTGGACAGTGGCAATCAGTCATAACCTTTTCCCTCAACGGCTATGTAACTCACAACATAGTCTTTTTCATCAAGTAGCCTTCCCGAAGGGAGTATCCAGCTACTGTCTCCCCATCCCGTATCCGTGTGAAAATATCTGCAAAACCTGTATCTGTGGCATACTGATCGATCATATCCTCGAAGCTCCTATGATGTATCGCGGAAATAGCCAGAACCAACGGTTTAGGAGACAAAGCATTTGCCACCACATTCTTCTGACCCTGCACATGGACAATCTGGAAATGGAACTGTGACAAGATGTTCACCCACCGCATCTGCTTTTCCGAAAGCCGCTTCTGTGACAAGAAGTAGCGCAAACTCTGATGGTCTGTAAAGACAGTAAAATCCGCTCCGAGTAGGTAATGCCGCCACTGAGTAAGAGCATGGATAACCGCCAAAAGCTCTTTCCCATAGATATGTGCTGTCATCTCCGGCCTAGAGAACAAACGGCTCTCGTAAGCTATGACATGGCCTTCTTGCATCAAGACCGCACCCAGACTACGACCACAAGCATCACAAAATACTTCAAATGACTTCTGCAAGTCCGGCAAAGTCAAATCTGGTCCTGTAGTGAATTTCTCTTTCAATGTCTGAAAGGCAGTCACCTCTGTGGGTCCCCACGAAAAAGGTACTCCTTTCTGTGTCAAGGTATGCAAAGGGGAAGCAACCTCTGCAAACTTTCGTATGAACCGCCTGCAGTACGAACACAGTCCCAAGAAGCTTCTAACTTCATGGACATTCCTCAAATCGGGCCAATCACGGATAGTCTCTATCTTCGTTGGGTCCATTTGCACTCCTGCTGCTGACACAATGTGTCCCAAAAAGTGTATCCATGGTAGGAAAATTTCACTTTTCTTTGCATTAATCACTAGCGTGTGATCTCATAATGCCTAAAAGACTTGAAGCAGATGATCTCTGTGTTCTGCCTCATTCTTGGAGAAAACAATGATGTCGTCAAAGAAAGTGCCAAAAAAAAAAAAAAAGCCTGTACTCTCAAAAAATCCTGTCCATCATCCGGTTAAATGTCGCAGGAGCATTGGTTAAGCGAAAAGGCATCACCAAAAACTCAAATAACCCAAAAGTCGTCCGAAAAGCTGTCTTGTAGACATCTCCTGGCGCTATCCTGATCTGATGATATCCACTCTTCAAGTCAATCCTGCTAAAGCACGAGGATCCCTGTAACCTGTCGAGTATATCATCGATCCTAGGAATCGAAAATCTGTTCTTGATGGTGATTTCGTTGAGAGTGCTATAATCGATGCACATTCTCCAAGATCCGTCTTTCTTCAAAACCAACAACACTGGAGAGCAATACGGTGAAGTACTAGGCTGGACAAGACCCTTTTCCAAGGGGTCTTTCACTGAGTTCATAATCTTTTCATTCTGTACTCGGCTCACACGATAAGGTGGCCGATTCGGTGGCGTGCTTCCAGATTTCAGATCAATGGTATGATCTTCAGGCCCTCTCAAAAGCAATCGGCATGAGCGTGGAGAAAAAAATCTTAGCGTTCTTTTCTTCAGGTCAAAACATATTCAACTTTTATCCATCGTTCAGTTCTCCCAAAAGAATGAGTAAGAAAACTGAAGTTCTTCAAGTACAATCTCTAAGCCCTTCATTTATCAAAGTCGCTTTCTCGGCCCGGTAGTCAACCACGGCGTAGTTCTTGTGGTACCAAGGGATCCTGAGTAGAACGTCACTCGCGTGCCCTGAACACCCCTGTCATTGCAAACGAAGTTTGCCAATGCTCGGTGTAATGGAAACATCCCATCCAGGTGCCAGTCGAACTACCTCCGCCTGTGGCGTCAGTCTGTCGGGCGTAGTTCCAAATCGAGCCGCCAATTCCAAGTGAAAAGAAGTTGGCCTTGGCTCCTTCAAAAGAGCTTCCTGATCCTTCGCTTTGCCCCAGAAGCGGCAAAGTTTGTACTTTCATTCATTAGATTCGATGCAGGTCCCACGCCATGTGGTACTAGTTCTGCTTTTCTATCTGCCTTGTCTGCCACATTCCTCAGCTGCTCTCGAACTCTCAGACCTGTCATCGTCTTTATCATTCTGTTCTTTCTGTGCCTTATCAGGGCACTTTGCGGAAATATGTCCATGTTCCCCGCATCCAAAGCACTTCCCCGCTCTGATGAAGCGAGCTCTCTCCTCAGGAGTAAGCTTGGGTCGTGCATCCTTTTTTTTTCTCTGGATTGCTCTTTTTCATTCTACTTTCATTCCCAGAAGTCTGTTCGGCTCGTTGTGTCATGGCCTCATCTGTGGGGTAGGTCAGACTGCAAGAGTGAATGGCAAAGCCCCGCTTCGCATGACTCATCAACTCCTGAATAGAAGCTGACTTCTGTTCCAAGCAGTGATTTCGGATCTTTGTAGGTAGACCCAAGGTAAACCGCTCAATCTGTTCTCTGAACGAGATCTTCTTGAATGAAGAGGCGGGTAGAAAAGAGCTCCAGAATCTTTCACAATAAGAATTCACTGTATCGCTCTTGGTCATCCGGAGATGGTTCCAAGCAGCTCGTATATCTCGCTCAAACTCTTGAGTCAACCAAGAAGAAATAAAAAGCCTCTTGAATTTCAGCCATGTAACTGGCACAATCTTGCTTAATAGAAGCTTGGACCACCAAGTACGAGCATTCCCCTTAAAATAAAAGGCAGCTCTCCGAATCTTGGAGTGCTCTGAATAGCGTCCTCCCGCGAAAGCGATGTCAAACTGCTCTATAAAAGACAAAGCCTTCGAAGCATGTGAGTATCCTGAAAAGTATCAAACTTGATCGAGTGGCCACCTTCCTTAAACTCTCGGACTTTCTTGCTTTTATCTTCGAGAAAGTCATACTGGTTGGCTTTGTAAAAATTCTTCTTGTTCGCATAAAACTTTCCGTCATCGGAATCTGAGCTGTCTGTAGATGAGTCCTCAGTAGAACTGTCAGTCTTTGGGCAAGATTTAGCCTTCTTTGCCTTGCCCTTTCCAAAGCGTTGCTTCTTGCTTCGCTTTTTACCTTTTCTGTCTTCTTCGCTCGAATCCGAGGAGCTAGAAGAACTGTCAGAAGAAGAAGAAGAAGAACTGGGTACTCCTTCAAATTGAACACGCTTCTTCCGTTTCTTTGCCTTGTCAAATGTCAACCGACGACCCAAATATCCCTGGAAGTCAGTGCCTTTCTTCTGCTTTTGCCGTGCTTTTTGTCTTTCTTTTGCACGTCGAAAAGCTGAGCAATCCGTGCATCAACCACGTTCTCCAGTTCCTGCTCCGTATATTTTCTTGGAGGCAGAAGGTTGCTTGAGAGCGGATTTTGGGAGTGGTGTTGTGGTTCTCTGCCACTCCATCTGTACCTCTTCCAAAGAGGTCTGGTTCATATATTTTGCCATCTTCGGGTCCTTGGCAAAATTGAGCATCATCTTTGTTGCATCGCCGATCAACTGGCGACGCTCTATCTCTCGCCGCTCCGCCTAAGTAGGCCAAGGCGGGCCATACTCTCTGCCTGAATCTTCGTTGTGATCCCAGCCCGCATCTCCAGATGCAGAGGGAGTCGACTGATCATTGCCTGAAGCCATAGGTGCCGCGGAAAAAAAATTCGAGGATCGGATTTCCCGTAGAAGAGAAATCGGCCGTGCTCTGATACCACTGTAACAAAGTACAAGAGAGCGGTTAGGGTTTCACTCTCAGACTCTGCGTCCAGATGCCCTGAGAAGTGAGGCCCTCACCACTAATTTAAAGGTTACAAGGGATGCCCAAAAGCAGAGCCCCAAAAGCTTTTAAAATCAAAAGCATCAGTTCTCTCTCTCTCTTAAGAGTCTTTTCTCTTTTTTTTTAATAAAAAAAAGCAAAAGCAAAATTCGCGTCGCTCATCATTTTCCAAAATATATATATATATATATATATTTTAATAATCCGCCTCCGCGATTTCTGGAAATTAGGGTTTTTGGCAAAAATTAGGGTTTGCAAGAATTTTAGGGTTTTTGGTAGAAATTAGGGTTTCTGCTGTCCGCCATGTCATCACTTTGTGACATATGTTGTCACATCATCTCAATTGGATAGATGCTATTGTTCCCATCAAGCCGACTGGCTACCGCCATTGCTTGAAATGAAGGTGGTAACTTCACAATGCCTATCAGATCACCTACCATTAAGCATGAAATTTCAAAAAACAAAATAAAAAGGTCACTGCCCCTAGGGATTGAAGAAGCTACTGATGATAGGGGCTCATCTTTTCAAAGAACCTCTCTTTAAAATCTTGGTCTTGAAAGCTATGAGAAATCTTTGTAAAAATGTGGATATGGTAAGCTCTAAGGCATGAAATATCTTCACCAATAATATTAAAGAAGAAATCAACACTATAGGCTCTAGAAGGAAGAAACATCGCGAGGAGCACTTGAAGCAACTTGCAGATGAAGTAGAGCTATTAACCACCAAAAAACAAGAAGGGTCGGCTTTTGAAATCGAGCACAGAAGGCGGCGGCTTGAAGCAAAATGCAACTTGACAAAATAATAACTCGAGGAGGTGAAGAAGGCCAGATTTCTATCCAGAGAGACCTTTCTCCAATCAGAGGAAGCTAATCATTGTCACTTCTTTAGGGCCCTCAAAGTAAAGAGAAATTGATGCATCGTCCATTCATTGTATGATGTGGAAGGAATAGAGATTAAGAACGCGGATGAAATGGCTCATATGATGCTTGACCACTTGCATCAGATCATTTGCTAGCCTAAGGACCGCTCTCCCAAACAAGTTTGTTGCTCCCAGTTGAAGCACTCGCACCCCATAACTATGATGTCGGTGGCATACAAAATAATTAACAAATTTTTTTCCCTCAGGCTCTTTGCCCTTCTTAAGAAGGTCATCACCCCCCGCCAACATGAGATTTATAAAAGAAAGGTCAATCTACGAGCGACAACATCCTGGCAACAATGGTTGCATAGAGTTTGCATCATTCACTAAGCAAAAGTGTGTACTACTGCAATTGGATTTAGATACATCGTACGCTAGGATCACATGGTCTTTCATCAAAGAGGTCATGAAATCACTGGGCTTTGGGCCATGGATGTGTAGGTTGGTCAACACATTGGGTGCTGGTAGCCAATCTAAGCTTCTGTTTAATGAGCGGATTGTGGGGGATTTTGAGGTAAAAAGATCCATCAATCAAGGTTTTTCGCTAGCCCCTCTATTGTTTGCCATTGGATCTCATCCCCTCGTGACAATTCTCAAAGACAATGCTTCAAGAGGGGAGATTCAAGTGCTAGCCCTTCCCAATAACGACCAACTGCTGGCAAAGCTATTTGTGGATGATTCCCTTCTCTTCCTCAAATCTTGTCCTCAGGTAATCAGGAAGTCTCTAGAGATTGTGCAAATGTATGCCACTGCATCGGGTTCAAAGTGAAATATTGAAAAATCTAGATTGATCTCCCTCTCAGAAGATGACTCGTTTGATCCGGCAATGTGGACCGGAAAGATTGTGTCCAAAGGGGCTATATTTAGGCACTTTGAAGCTTCTTTGGGGGTGGATGTAACCCACAAGCAAAGATTCTCATTGGTGTTGGATAAGATAAGGAGCAAGTTGCGTAGGTGGGAGTATGGGATTCTCCCTTTCTCGAGCAAATTGAAAGTGATCAATTCGTTTATGCTCCCCTATATAGCCTTTAAGATAGCCAAATGCAACTGGAAGGAGTTTTTAAAACCGATGAAAAGATTCCTCTAAAAAGACAACAACAAAGACTCGCTGCCATGGCAGTGGGCAAGCTGGGATTCCATAGCGAGACCAGTAGAGTAAGGGGGTATCAAAATACTCAACCCTAGTACTAACGCAGAGGCCCAATGTGCTAAGCTTATGGTTGCAATTATGAAGCAAGACTAAGCCTAGGATGTTATGACAAAGGCCATGATGGACAATGCCAAACTATGCTCGCAAGGTGGCTACTGGAAAAGTCTAGAGCTACACGATAAGCTGCTTGCCCCTCAGTGGTCTAACTTGAAACTTGGGGGCTTAACAAGCAATCTAGCTTGAAAGTGCAACAGAGCAGCAGAGGCCATGGAATGGGGAGAGGTAAATAGGTACTTTCACAACTTGACGTCTCACTGGTCCCCTTGGCTATCTAAGGTGGGAAGCATCGTGTTGAACATTGCTTGGAGGGAGGTGGCCAGAAAGATGAACAACAAAAGACTCCAACGCCTGGGCCAATTTTGGGACTATAGTAGTAGTGATTGGAAAGGGTCTGACCAAATCGCCTCCCAATTTTGTATCAATGGGATTGAAAGATTGCTGGTGAGTAGGGGCATTAGAACGGCTTGGCAGTTTTGCTGCCTACCGACTTGTGAGTCTGGGTTTGAATGGAAAGCATGGCGGTGGCCCACATGTAGACACTTCCAAAAACCACATACTAAGGATGTGCATAACATCTTGATGGTCTCGCTGGATTGGGTTCTCCCCCTGGAACAAGCAGTGGGGAAAGAAATGACCGGAGGAAAGATGGGTGACAATTGTAAAGAACATTTGGTGCCCACAATGGCCGCTTGGGACGAAGGTCTTTGTATGGAAGGTACTTTGGGGGGCCTTGCCAATTGGGGTGAAGATCATAGGTAGAGGTATTGTTCTAGATAGATCCCACAATGTAGATCAGCAAGTGAGAACCTCCCCTATTTTTTAAAGGAATTCCCGGTGATCTACAGCCTGGCAGGAAAGATATGCAAGTGGGTCCAAAAGACATGGAAGATTGGGTTATTTAAAAACGATCTCTTCATGGGTGGGAAGGTGTTCAAGAGGCAACCTCTACTAATCAATACACAAATTGTCAGGTTCTATTACTTTAAACACGTCTGGAAGGCCAAGAACTGTTGACTATTCGAGAACGTCATTGAAACAACTAGGTTCACGGAGATCATTCAAGAAAGAAACGAAGCGATTATAGCCAATGGGAAATCAAGTAACTCTTAAGGAATAGAATAAGGTCATGACTGCTGCAATATCTAAACCACACGGGTAAGTGTCTACTGCTAGCATGTCCAACCAAGTGTTCTACCTTTTTCATGGGGTGGCCCCCCTATGTAAGGATGGTTGCTGAAAGATGTCATGGCTTGACACAGCATGACTAGTAATTGTAATTCTTTTGGGTTGTTAATATAATCCATTCATGATTGTGAGTTTTTCCCAAAACAAAAAAGAGTACAAGGAGGAGGAAATAACAAATGACCCATTCAACAGTTAGGCTAAATGAGTTATGATATACAAAGCTATTATGTGCATATAACTCAAAAAGCGAGGTCAAAACACAGTGAATGAGTCCTTACATCCGCATCTACTTGTCTACCAACACACATGAATCTTCTATTAGAGTATATTTTTTACCAATGGAATATTTGAAGTGGATAAAGAAATAAAAACCACTACTTAATTTACATTTTCATGATATACCCCCAAGTTGCAAAGCAGGTTTCATCAATTTTAGTACATCAATTGGTGATTAGTACAAGGTAACGGTATTGCCTTAATCGACGATCCACACTATACTATCTCAATCAACAATTTGTACATACATAATGATTGTGCTATTTAAAATGACAGTGTATACAGAATAAGTGTTGCCTCAATCGGCAATCCCTCTTTGTCTTCATAAGAGAATGACAAATGGCGATTTGAAAAAGTAGAGACATGTCTTGTTTCATCTACTGCTCGACATAATCATATTGCCGCGTCAATGGTCTATACAAAAATAACCATACTGTGAGTGCTATCTAATGTGCAATTATGATAGGAAAATATGAGTGATGGATATTGATCATCAAGAATCAAAGCTTGAGCTTACTTATTTGAATGGTTTATATACTTTACCAAACACCTATAATATTGTTATTTAGCACATTTGGTAGTCACATCATGATCCAAAATTCTTTTAGGGGTCAATAATTCTATATTATATTCTATGAGAGAAGGATTATTAGTCACAAGAGTAGTCGGAAGATTGCCTCTAAATGAGTGTAGTTGAAAGGGAGTAGGGACTATGTTGCTTGATCTCCACCCAACCAGCCCTCTTATAGGATCCCTTGGTCCTATCTTTAGGACACCTTCACATCACATCCATAGATTTTATATGTCCTTAGAACCTTCCGTCAAGAATATGCTGTTCTTTACAATATTGTAAAGGTCACTATAACATGGTACCAATGCTTTAAGTTGCATTGTTGAGATATAAATTAAGAGTGAATTATTGGCCTCTCTTTGAGGAAAGTGTGAGCATGGTCCATCATATTGTGAGGTTTGGTTTCATATAGTAATGGGGGATCCTTTTCACTCTGATGAGAGTGCATACAGTAACTACACAAGGTTCTACTTTTTCACATGTAGAACTACAACGATGTAATTTTTTTTAAAGAGAATCAAAGATGGGTTTCACCCCACATGGGGAGAGAATGTGTACCCACATAGTTAAACACTAAGCACCAAATTCTTTTGAGTGTCATGATAGTCCAAGTGTAGGTCATCTTGGTATTAGGAAGATGTATGCATTACTTAGAAGAAAATTTATAGAGCAAGTTTACATAAGGACATGAGTACACATGCATTGCCAAAAATGTCAAGTGACAAAAGCAAAACATTTTGGGGTAGGATGGCTTTAATATCATTTAGAGATCCCTAATGAAAAATAAGAAAGCATGTCTATGGATTTTATTTTTTTGGTCTACCTATGAAAGTTCATGGCCATAACTCTAATTGAGTACTTGCAGACTACTTGACCTCGATGTAGAGGTTTATTCCTACAAGGATTACGATCAAGGCTCTAGAACTTATAAGGCTATTTCTAGAGAATATGGACAAGATATATGGATTTTTGCCTAATATTGTTAGTGATCTGCCGCCTATGCTAAAGTACGTCAAGATTCTATAGAACTAGAATTGATTATTCCAAAAGGGGGTCAAATTTGGTAAACTAGGGTCCTGCTGCCTTAGCCAAGCAAACTAGGACTTGCCTACCTTGGAGGTGAACTCGATCGTGCATGGAAAACTTTGATGGCTACATTAAACATGGACTAACACCATATGGTCATATTGCATTGGGTAAACTAGGACCAGAGTGATGAAATTTGTCACATCAACAACTTCCAATGTGAAGGATCTTAGAGCAATAAGATTTGGATAAGATGATGCATATGTGTGAGCTACTACTACCCATGTTTATAATTAACCTTGGTAGAGTGTACCCATGGGTAAACTAGGATCCTCTTCTTTTGATGCATGTCACATTCGCTAAACTATGACAAGCCTCTGTAGCCCATGGGAATGATAGAGAGGTAAACTAGAACCATTTCAAAAGGGGGTCAAATTTGGTAAACTAGGGTCATGCTGCCTAAGGGGTACTATGACCAACCTCCCTGCCTTGGAGATAAACTCAATCGTGCATGGAAAACTTGGACTGCTACAATAAACATGGACTTGCATGGCAAATAAGGACTCCATGTGGCCCTGCTTGCCTTGGATAAGATGATATGCATAGGTGCTACTATGGCTACCTCTACCCGTAAGCCTCGTAGGTTGGGCCCACGAGGATTGGAGGAATCTATGGGGAGTTGGCTGGAGTGGTTTCTCTCTCTGAAAAGAAGGAAAGAGGAAGGGTGGCCGAGTGGTACATAGTGTAGCACTAGAAATGCTATGTAGACTAATCATCAAAAGAGTTATGCATTTTGAAGTTTTGAATAGGTTCTTTTTCATGTACGGGTGCATCATTTTTTGTTGATGATATCTTAATAAGTTACGTGGAGGCATTATACGTTATTAATGGATAAATGGCTCATGAGTAAAGAAACTAGGACCCGCTTCTTTTGACGCATGTCACCTACACTAAACTACAACACACTTTTGTAGCCCATGGGACTGATAGACATGTAAACTAGAACCATTCCAAAAGGGGGTTCAAATTTGGTAAACTAAGGCCTTCTGCCTTGGGCTCACCTTGGGTAATCTAGGACCTGCTGCCTTGGAAGTAAATTCAATCATGCATGGAAAACAAGGACTGCTACAGCAAACATGGACTTGCATGGCGAACTGGGACATGCATACAAGAGCCCTAGGGTCTCGGTTTTTGGCAAATAAACTAGGACCAAGAGCAATGAAAATTGTCGCATCAAATTCCAATGCATTAGGATAAGATAAGATGGATAGGTACTACGGATGTCTTGTATGTTGTCTGGAGGTGGGGCTACGTACCTTGATAGGTGTAGCTTATACAATAGGCTAGAGGTTACAACAGGTTAGAGGTCATGTCCGGGCCCTCGCTTGTATGCATTCTTGACAACATGCATAAAATGAGGCATAACTAGCCACCCAATACATCTCAAGTTGCATACGAGGGATTTTGCCCAATATAGGATCTTCTCCAGCTGTATAAGCTTCTAGCTCAACACTCTTCAAGATAATAGAAAACATGGTAAAACTAGGACGACTAATGTAAACTATACCGTGCATGTTTTAGGAGGAGGACTATGGTAGAGTCCTGAGGGTAGATTAGTACATGCATGGCAAGCAATGAGGAATGCGATAGCCTAGGCCATGCATGCAATCCATGGGAACCAAGCATGAGTAAGGTATAAATTGGGCCTACACATGGCGGGTAAACTAGGAGCTACCATGGCATGTAAACCAAGACCGACCTTGGCAGGTAAAGAAGGATCGATCGCAAGTAAATAGGTTTAGCCTTGGCGCTAAACAAGGCCGTGAAGAGAGTAGGTTTCACTACCTTGACCAGTGGCAATAAACAATGTCGTGAAAATTGTCGCATCAACTTCCAATCCTAAGAAGGCTGGCTGAGCACCAGGATTTTGACAAGGGAGAACGGCTGAGGCTATTGCAAGGGCTGAGATTTCTCTTCTTCTCATGTATATGACATGCAGGAGCTTGAGCTCGTGTTGTATGCTGAGGCTATTGCAAGGGCTGGAAATAACAAAAACATCAAACTCCAGCCATGCGGGAGCTTGAGCTTGTGATGTATGCATAGGTGCTACACAAAACTCCCTACCCATGTTTTCCTCAGCCTCTACTTCAACTACTTGTACATACCAAAAGCCCAAGAGAGAGAGGGTGTGTGTGTGTGTGTGGGGGGTCAACAAGCCGGCAATAGGGAGAAACATAGCAAGAAATTTAGACAATACATAAGCATACATAGAATTGAATGGCTGGAAATTCAACCTTACATGCTTGTCATAACCTTCTTCAATACTTTTTTGAATGGATGCAAGATGCTCTCTAGCAGATGCATGGTAGGCCATCATGCGCTCCTCCACCATCTGCTCCACAAACTCTTGCTCTGGCATAGTTCTAAACTCAGGCTTTAGCTTGTCCCACTTCTCTCTTGCCCGAAGATGATGAAGGTTCTCTGGCTTCTTTGCTCTCTTTGTCCTCAAAAGTTTTCTTTGACAACTCCTGCCACCTAGCATTGTCTGCTCTCCATTGGGGTGCCTTGGCTCTCGAGCCCATTGAGGGGCGACCAATCTTCCGTACGGGGATGCGGAAGTCAAGGCCATGCTCCCTCTTGAGGTGCTTCTCCATCTGCCACCTTACCAACTCAAAATGAAACCGTCTAGGGCACTTGTTGCTTGCACGACAAGGAAGCCTCCCATCAGGCAAGAACACCTCCACGTATGACAATGGTATAGAAGGCGAGGAGCTTACGCTGCTGTCCCCAATCCCCTAACCGACTTCTTTGCAAGCATCTAGTTGCTCCATCTTTTCTTTTGGGTCATCTTGAAGTTCCACCTTTGGTTTATTACCTTGTATCCCCTCCTCAGCAAGCTTTTTGCCTTTGCCTCTTGCAGGTCGTGACCTTGCTGGCTTTTTGTGGCCAGCCATGGGCTGCCCGAGGATGGCTGCTGTTCAGCCACCTTGTCATCCACCTCATGTTTTTTCTCATCCTGATATTGCCCATCAAACACATCCACTAGCTTCTTCTTGGGTCAGGGATTGATAGAGGCAGGTGTTTGTTGATGGGGCGTCCAAGCTCCTGCAATAGGAGTGGCATTAAGGTCTATCACGAGACCCTTCTTTTTACTCAGCCAAGGACTGATTCAAGGAGGTGTGGCAACTAACTTCTCCTTTCTATCCAGTGATGAATCAACCACATCCTTTCTCCCAACTCTCTTCTTCCCACAAGGCTCTTGTCCTCCTCTTCTTGGTGCCGCGAGGTTTGCAGCACCTGCCGACCACAATGTAGCCCTGCCTACCGATAAAAATTACCCTCGGCTTCCTATGAATGGCTCAATGGGTCCTTGTGGCTATGAATGTCCCTTTACCCGGTTTAGCAGCCTTGACTACGCGCATAGCAAGTGCCAAATAGACCCCTTCCCCTGCCCACATCAAACCCCGTTGCGGGTTGCATACATCGTACAACTTCCCCCGCATGCAAGGTACATCCACGTCACCGAATCTCATGAGGTGAGGCTTCACATCATCCGCGGGACCCTTCCACTGGCGCTTCCTCCCCACCCACTGCAAGGTTAGCACCCTCGTCCTCGTTTGCAAAATTGATCCGTTTGTGCACCCAAACTGTGTCGACCTGTGGAAGTATCAGCAGCAGGGATAGGGCATCAGGCAGGTTGATGGTATCGTACTTTGGCAGGGCTCAGATGCATGTTGGAGCAAGTCTCAGAGTGATGTGTATGCAAGATGCGGCCTTTTACTGGTCAAGTTGTGATTTTGGAGCTCTACTAGTAGGGATGCTTACAAATGCCTAAAGCTCGGTGATTGATATCTTTTTATGTAGCCTCGATTATGCTCTACAACTAGTGTTTTGGGCTTGTCATTTAGAGTTCTAGGGAGGAAGCTGTGCCAGGATGAAGGTCGAGCGCGATCTCTTGGGAATTGTTGAATGTCGCATTGAGCTCGAAGTCGAAAGCAATCATGGCGGTCGTCTACTCACCTAACGGAGATCTCGACATCAGAGGATCGACTTTGGGAGCGGTTTCTATTTACTTACGACCATGATGGCCTTGACACAAGAGCATGAAGCCCCATGTTGGGGTATGCGGAGCTAAGCAAGTTTACTCGATCGTGGCTTGCTTTGCTCGCGGGAACATGGTCCAAGTCATAAGCCAAAAAGAAAAATATATATATTTTTGCTTAAAAATAGTCATGATAAAAAACGAGCTGCAATTGATAGAAGGTGGCGCCATCTGGAAGGAGGGCGCTGTCTGCATGAGGGCTAAAGGCCGCAAGTGGCTGCAGTTGTATGGGGGGCCGGGCCGGCTGCATAGGGGAGCCCGCCAGTTGGTTGCAGAGGAAGGGGCGAGCAGGGCCGAGGGTTGCCAGCTTTCTGGACGGAGAAACAACCTACGGTGATGATGGCAGGTTGTTATACAGCGGTGTTGAACTGTGGGCGGGTCTGGAAGGCAAGGGGACCCTTGACAACAGGTTTTGAAGAGGAGGGACTTGAAGAGCCAAGGGGTGGCGTGTACCAACAGGGTGGCGCTACAGAGATTGGGAGGAAAAGAGAGTGGAGTAAGGCAGACAAGGTTCAAGTGCCAGAGCGTGAAGAGCTGGTCCGTGAACAGGCTTGGGAGGCAGACTTCAGAAGGTGAGGGCACCTACACGCAGAGAGGGCGGGGCTTCTTGGGTCTGTAGAGCCGCCAGAAGGCTGGCCGTGATCAGGGCAAGGGAAATTGGAGGCTGCCAAGGTGAAGAAAGGGATGTTGGTTGCTGCAGATTGGGAGGGCTGAAGTTTGCAGATGCCACAATGAACAAAGGATGGCCGTGAGCCTTGAAGGGGTGTCGGTCACGGGGCATGGAAAGGCTACGAGCACTCCTTTGTGTGGGAGGTTGATGCAAGAAAGGGAAGGAGGGCGTTTTCTTTGAAAAGCATCATTGTACACTTCCCAAATAAAACCCAAATGATTTGATATCAACACAGCCTCTACATTTTTATGCTGAAGTGCATATTACCGCTCTATTTCTCTCATGCCTAAGTGCGTGTCATGGATCTGACTGGTTTCTATGTGAATCTGGTGTGTGCAAAGGATACAAAATTCGTGGGTGTGGCATGAATAAAATGAATCCAAGTCTGAGGTCGAAAGGATACACACCACTGCTTTGGTCGGGATCTATGACTTGTTTGCTATAGGGTGGTCTATGTGTGGATATATGGGTGTTCTAAAGGGTGAAAGCCTCAAAGCCATGGTATGCTTTGCGACGGGATGCATGTAGTCGGGTGTGGTCGGGTATGGGTTTGGGAAATAGCGGTTTGCAGATTGTGTGTCTAGGTATGTGTTTACTAGGGGATAGGGGTGCTGTGAGATCACTGGGCTATAGAGAGGCATTCATTGAGTGTGCTGGTGGTTTTCTCGTTTCCCCCTTTCCATCTTGTGGTGCCTCCATTGAGGATCCAGTGATTGCTTCCCGACCAAGTGGTCGTGAATCAAGATGAAGTAGGAGTTTGGTCCAGTGTTCAAAGATGAGTGGATTGTCGATTTTGAGCTATTTATGTTGACGGTATTGCGGATGCCAGGTGATGAAGCAAAGCTCCAGACTCTACCTTCGGTGTTGCGAGGTAAAGCAAAAGTTTGGTTTGATGGCTTAGACAATGTGCACAAGCAGAATTGGATCGGATTTTGAGAGCACTTTCTACAAAGGTATCGAAAGGTGATATCGGCTTCGCAAGCAGATGCAAAGATCAAAGGCTTGCAGTAGGACGTAAGTGCAAATTTCGATGCTTTTGTTGATAAATTTGAAACTTATTGGGGGAATTTTGCGACTGCTACCTAAGCAACTGATGTGGGATACTTTAAGCTGGCAAGGTTTCTATCTTGCTTGCATCCCTATGGTCGTGAGAGGGTGGACTATGAAGATCCAAGGACCTTTGATGAAGCTGTCAGAGTTGCCAGGGCAAAAAGTCGAAAGATGAAGAAGAAGATGGAGATGGTAAAAGCTCCTTTTGTTGATATGCATGTAATCAAAGTACATGAAGGTGATGCCATGTTAGAAGAGGTAGAACAAGTGCCAACCAGGTCTCAAAAGGTGCAGAGAGGCATATTCAGATTTCCACCCAACTTGCTTGCTCAAGAGGACGAGGTGATAGAAGATCTTAAAGAAGAGATCTCAATTCTAGAGCCAGCAATGAGGATGACAGCAAAGGTGCAAGAACCGGCAAGCTCAGAAGAGGAGTTCAAAAGTTCTCAAAGTTCTAGCAGTGCTTTGGACATAGATAGCATGTGGGAGACGGAGTCCATGTCTTCTAGGTAAAAACTTATGATGTTTTTCAAGTAGATGAAGTGGAGAAAGATGTATACGAGTTGCCAGCCAGCCAGCTAAAGGTCAAAGAGAAGTATGGTTGTGTGAATCTACCAGTCAAGCAGCCCTATCGAGTGTCTCGTGATGGTGAGTCCCTATTGGAGGAAGAGGTATGGTTTGATTGTGCATCTAGTTTGATTGAAGAGTAGGTTTCTGAGGATGACTTGAAGGAGCTAGGAACAGAAGCAGTGGTAGGTCAAGTTGATTTGTCTATGTAGGGGGTGGGGCAACTTTGCCTTGATGGGCATGTTGAGGTGCACTTTGAAGTTTCGGAGTTTGTGTGTAGCCGTGGAGAGATAGCTCCGACAGATGACTCTATGGAAATTGGTATAGGTGCAGCCTATGAGAGTGATGCTCCATGCAAAAAGGAAGGTGTCACCAACCTTGCAGGTGATGAGGTATTTGAAGAACAGGTTGAAGCTCTAGCAGGTCATGCTCTTAAACCTAAAGAGTTGGTTTTGGTGCCACGTTTAAAAGATTTGGATGCAGGTATGCAAAGGGAACATGTTTGCTTTGCTATGCAGCAAGTGGAGGCAAATGACAGGGTATGGCTACTTTATGCTATGCTATTGATAGCTATGTTGTTCCAGGTTGCTTTGCAAGGTGTACTATGCAGGTTTCACTGCTCATATGATAAAGGTGATGATATGGAGAGTTCTTTAACAGGTGGCATGATAGCAGCTTATGGTACCAATGCTTCAAGTGGTCGAAAGTATTCTTATGGTTGGCAGAAAGGTTTATGGATGCAGGGTGACAAAGCTCCATGCTATGAAGGGCTGGAAGGGTGGCGTGTCTATTGGCCTACAAGTGCAAAGAGGGGCTTCAATGTGCATGCTTTACAGGTGGATGGTCACGGCCATTGTTTTGTTTTTGATCCAGGTGGACTATACATCATGCTTGGGGAAGCTTCGAGCTTTTCATTTAACCCTGGAGGGTGATGCAATAGTAGATGCTTTTATCTCTATCTCTATCCTATTTCTATAGCAACTATAATTTTTCTTATGCAGTCTATGTAGTTATTATATATCATTCGCTCTATACAGACACTTTTTTATCTAAATAATGCTATGGTTGAGCATGCATGCTCAACGAGGGGGTGGGCAATGATGGTGCACCCAAACTGTGTCGACCTGTGGAAGTATCAGTAGCAAGGATAGGGCATCAGGCAGGTTGATGGTATCGTACTTTGGCAGGGCTCAGATGCATGTTGGAGCAAGTCTCACAGTGATGTGTATTCCAGATGCGTCCTTTTACTGGTCAAGTTGTGATTTTGGAGCTCAACTAGTCGGGATGCTTACAAATGCCTAAAGCTCGGTGATTGAGATCTTTTTCTATAGCCTCGGTTATGCTCTACAACTCGTGTTTTGGGCTTGTCATTCAAAGTTCTAGGGAGGAAGCTGTGCCAGGATGAAGGTCGAGCTTGATCTCTTGGGAATTGTTGAATGTCGCATTGAGCTCGAAGTCGAAAGCAATCATGGCGGTCGTCTCCTCACCCAACGGAGATCTCGACATCAGAGGATCGACTTTGGGAGCGGTTTCTATTTACTTGCGGCCATGATGGCCTTGACACAAGAGCATGAAGCCCCATGTTGAGGTATGCGGAGCTAAGCATGTTTACTCGGTTGCGGCGAGCAAAGGCTTGCTTTGCTCGCGGGAACATGGTCCAAGTCATAAGTCAAAAGGAAAAATATATATATTTTTTCTTAAAAATAGTCATGCTAAAAAACGAGCTGCAGTTGATGCTGTCTGCATGAGGGCTGAAGGCCGCAAGTGGATGCAGTTGTATGGGGGGCCGGGCCGGCTGCATAGGGGAGCCCGCCAGTTGGTTGCAGAGGAAGGGACGAGCAGGGCTGAGGGCCGCCAGCTTTCTGGAGGGTGAAACAACCTATGGTGACGATGGCGGATTGTTATACAGCGGGGGTTGAACCTGTGGGCGGGTCTGGAAGGCAAGGGGACCCTTGACAACAGGTTTTGAAGAGGAGAGACTTGAAGAGCCAAGGGGTGGCGGGTACCAACAGGGTGGCGCTACAGAGATCGGGCTACAGAGATTGGGAGGAAAAGAGAGTGGAGTAAGGCAGACAAGGTTCAAGTGCCAGAGTGTGAAGAGTTGGTCCATGCACATGCTTGCGAGGCAGACTTCAGAAGGTGAGGGCACCTACACGCAGAGAGGGTGGGGCTTCTTGGGTCTGTAGAGCCGCCAGAAGGCTGGCCGTGATCAGGGCAAGGGAAATTGGAGGTTGCCAAGGTGAAGAAACGGATGTTGGTTGCTGCAGATCGGGAGGGATGAAGTTTGCAGATGCCACAATGAACAAAAGATGGCCGTGAGCCTTGAAGGGGTGTCGGTCACGGGGCATGGAAAGGCTACGAGCACTCCTTTGTGTGGGAGGTTTACGAAGAAAGGGAAGTTATCTGAAAAGCATCATTGTACACTTCCCAAATAAAACCCAAATGATTTGACATCAACACAGCCTCTACATTTTTATGCTGAAGTGCATATTACCACTCTCTTTCTCTCATGCCTAAGTGCGTGTCATGCATCTGAGTGGTTTCTGTGTGAATCTGGTGTGTGCAAAGGATACAAATTTTGTGGGTGTGGCATGAATAAAATGGGTCCAAGTATGATGTCGAAGGGATACACACCAATGCTTTGGTCGGGATATATGACTTGTTTGCTATAGGGTGGTCTATATGGGTGTTCTAAAGGGTGAAAGCCTCAAAGCCATGGTATGCTTTGCGAGGGGATGCATGTAGTCGGGGTTGGTCGGTAATGGGCATGGGAAATAGCGGTTTGCAGATTGTGTATCTAGGTGTGTGTTTACTAGAGGATAGGGGTGCTGTGAGATCACTGGGCTATAGAGAGGCATTCATTGAGTGTGCTGGTGGTTTTCTCGTTTCCCCCTTTCCACTATGCTTACTTTTTTTCACCACATGTTCGATCGCGATCACCTCGTTGCTTGTGCCTCATTTCCCAGTTGCAGATCTCATCTCTCAACCTTCAGTGAATACCCCGTGGTATATAGTCCTGAGGGTAGGTGTCCCCAATTTTGCAGATGAGGGTTATTCATAGGAAACTGATGAGATGCACTGGGCTTTAGATGGAATTAAAGAAGCTAATAAAAAAGGAGGCATGACGTTGCATGCAAAGGGCTACTGAGTTGAATGTGTTGCAGGAAGGTGACAGCAAGACAGAACACCAAAAAGCAACACAGGGAAATCTCTCTCTCTCTCTCTCTCTCTCTCTCTCTCTCTCTCTCTTCGTTTCACTACCAAGGAGTGCACTGCATGAATTCCATCTTGGGGGGGGGGGGGGGGGGGGGTGCAGATTTGTACGACCGAATAGGTCTAGTAGTATCTTGCTAGTAGTAGTAGTGTAGAGCCAGTATAGGTTTGAATTTGGAAAGATAATTCCTTAGAAATGATTTAAAACTTGCATATGAGAATTAAGTAGGGAGTAGGTGGCGTAGGCGCGGCCAATTTTTGATTTCGGGTTGATTAGTAGGAATCTAAGGGAGATGCTCTTAACTTGCCCTAAGCCTTTGAGGATAAAAAAGAGGGTGAGAAATAGACTCTCCCCAGTAGTGATAGCTGGTTGGAATTTCCAGTGAAAGTCTCTCTCTCTCTCTCTCTCTCTCTCTCTCTCTCTCTCTCTCTCTCTCTCTGTTCCTTTTTGACAATCGAGACCCATTTTTGATTGCTTAGCAAAAGGGGGGAAAGGTGGCACATGGAGGTGGGACACACACACACACACACACACACACACACACAGAGAGAGAGAGAGAGAGAGAGAGAGAGAGAGAGAGAGAGAGAGATTTTCTTTGTATCATGTCGACACAGATGACGGAGCACGCCAATTTGTCTATGTTCATTTCTTTGCACGGCCACCTTTTCTCCCTGTGCGATTGTAGGGCAAAGCAGGAAGGAAACTAAAGAACTTGGTTTTCGCCTGTTCTGTGCAGCGTATCAGATTTTGCCCCTTGGTGTCCACGTGTGTGCGCCCTATCTTGGGCACACTATATGTAACTAGCCTAAAGGAATGGGAAAATTACACGCAAGGAGGCGACAAGGCCGCATGACAATTGGCAGAGAGACAGAGAGAGAGAGAGAGAGAGAGAGAGAGAGAGAGAGAGAGAGAGAGAGATTCTTCCTCTCTCCTTGCCATCTCTCTTACAAGGATGACCCTCAATACACGAATGCATCAACCATTAACACCCCTCTGTTTGCATGTTGAGTAACCATTAACACCCCTCTGTTTGCATGTTGAGGGTCATTCTTTCTTATATATATATGATTTTCAAATGGCTAATGTATTACTTCCAAATTGAATTTGATTATGACCTCATTTGAAAGCACCCTTCATTGTGTTTTGTTTTTTATTTTGTCTCTCTTACCCACTGATGAGCATCACATTGCACATATCTTCCTCTTGCTCGCTTAATACACACACCCGATTTTCTAGATTTGGAGAAGGTAGTTGGAGGGGTAGCCTTTTTCCTTTCTAGTTGCACATAGGAAAATAGTTATAGAATTTCTAGCTTTTCCCTTTTATTGGTATGTGGCTTTAATGACATTGAGGGAACGTTGTTGTAGGGCTAAAACTTTAATTTTATGGTGAAGTTATTCTTTCACCATAGGTACTTGTATTCCATCTTGCAAGGAAAAGATTGAAAAAAAAAAGAAGTTCCCATTTATCTTACTATTAAATACCACTTATCTTACTATTAAATAAAGAGCCTTGTATTTCCATGTGCAACGTGACACAAGCTAACACAAGGAGCAACATTAGAGAAGAAAAAGCTTTGAGCTTTAAAATTAAACTAGTTTGCCTTGATTGACTCACTCTGCAGATGGTGAGAAGCAAAATAGCGATAGTGGTGTGGATTTTATCGCTTGGCATAGCTCGTGCTGATGGCTCCAATATAGTATCTCTCCTCGAAGCTTTCGTCGAAAGCTCTATGACCTCGTATCACAAATGAGATTTTCCATGAAAAGATGTATGAATGTAAACAGTTTCACATGATAATAAAAACAAAACGATGCTCGTGCCCATCAAAGAAAGAAAAAATCATACATATGTATGGTGTGGAGTTTGCACCGTTCTCCACATTTATAATAATACCGTAAGGAATGTGCCCTTCTCCCACCACTTTTATCCCCTTCAATGTTGAAGGAGGACTTATGCTTCTCCTCCAGTGTTGGAGGGACTTTCTTATTGTAAAAATACTACAGCTTTACAAGGAAGAACTCACTACCGATGTTTTATGAAGACATGTATTATTCCACGTTGCCTTGCTATGACGTAATTGTCTATATTTTCCTTTGTTGGACATAAAAAATTCTTCAGCCTTTCACCTTCATCTACAATATTTTAAATAAAAATGATGTAAATTTATTGCTTAAATGTGTATATGATTTAATCTAAGTACTTTTGAGATCACACAAAGGAAACCAAAATACGGAATATAAGTGTACCTTTGTTATTGGTCGTACGGATCAACGCACAATCTTGGATGGCGCCGCTTTTAGACCTTCCTTGCATTGTTCCTCCACCTTCCCACGAGTATACGTTCTACCATCGTCATCCATTTTGCGACTTCTGCGAACATGTCGATTGATGTTGAGTCCGTCGTATCGTTCTTCGGTAGGGTCCCATGCACACATACACAAATTCGTAGTCTTTGGGGCACCCCATTTGACATACATATTGATCAAAATACGGCCAAGCATGACATCTTTCTCCAAGATTCCTTGCTTCGCATCTGCTGAAAATAGCCTAGAGCTTTCTGGCGTTGCCCTTTTGGAGCAAATCTTGCAATCATGAGGGAGGCCATCACTTCGAATCTGCTGAAAATAGACCAAAGCTAGGAAGCTTTTCAAGAAGTTCTGGTGCTCTTTGAAGTGTAAGTGTGGCTCTCTACTACATGAGCTGTAGGTTTGCTCTTTTGCTTCCTCGTGTTGAATGTTGTTTTAGCCCAATGCTAGTGTAGCGGGGTGATCTAACATGCATGCGTATGCAACAAGTATGACGTTACGACTCCAACAAGGCCCTCCTCCCTTCTGCTTACTACTTGCTAGCATGTCAATATATTTAAGGTTTTTGATAGCCTCGTTGACAGTACATATGGGATGAAGTTGGAGAAAGCCGTGGAGAGAGAGACAAGATGTTGCTACAACTTGGAGAAGAATGCCTCGAAGTATATCAAAAGAAAGTTGACCAAGCAAGCCATTCCAGGGCTCCCCTGCATTAGTTGACTGAATGGTGAGAGATACGCTCGCTTTGCATCCGCTGAAAATAGCCTAGAGTTTTTTGTCCCTGCTCCTGTTGCGCATATCCCATAATCAGTGCGTTCCAAGAGACGACATTCCGGACAAGAAGCTCCTCAAGCACTTTTTATGCTTTCTGAAGCGTACCACATTTGACATACATATCGACCAAGGAAGTGCCAACCACGACCTCTATTTTCAAAAGCCTCAGACAAACAAAGAAATTGTAAATTTTTGTGCCCATATCAGCATCTTACGTAGAGCCACATGCCTTCATGATAAATAGGTAGGTGATTGCATATGGACAAAGGCTCTCACTATGCATCTGCTGAAAACATCGTAGAGCTTTCTAGTCCTACTCCTGTTGTGTGTATCCCGCAATCAGTGCATTCCAAGAGATGCTGTTCCAAACGAAAAGCTCCTCGAGCACTAATTGTGCTTTCTCAAGTGCACCACATTTGGCATACACATCGACCAAGGGAGTGTCAACATGGAATCTCTTTTCAATAGCATCTGAGTAACAATATCATCATGAATTTCTGTGTCCATCTCAGCATCTTGCGTAGAGCTACATGGCTTTAAGATATACATGTAGGAGATTGCATTTGGAAATAGCTCTCGCTTTACATCTGCTGAAAACAGTCCACATGTCCTCTTATGCATTCCAAGAGATGCCACTCCGAACAGTAAGCTCCTCAAGCACTTTTTGTGCTTTCTGAAGTGCACCACATTTGGTATACATGCCAAGACAGTGCCAAGTACCTCATTATTTTCCGACAACCTCTGGCTAACAATATCATCGTGAATTCTTTTGCCCATATCAGCATCTGCATAATGCCACATGCCTTGAAGATACAAGCGTAGGTGATTGCATTTAGGAGAGCTGCCTTCTCTATGCATCTGCTGAAAACAGCCAAGTGCTAGGACCCCGTTTGGCATATCCAGCATTCCACAAGACGACATCCTGCATAGTAAGCTCCTCAAAGACTTGTTGGGCATCGACAGGAGCATGATGCGAGATGCCTTCAACCCACACGTGTAGGTGATTGCATCTGGAGCTTGAGGCCCACTCTTTGCATATGCTGAAAACATTCCAGAGGTTCCTGGCCCTACCCCTGTTGGGCATATTCCACAATCAATGCACTCGAAGAGACAAGATTCTGGAGAGGAAGCTAGTTCAACCATTGCTGATATACTCTCTCTCCCCGGCTGCGGTGTGCTCTAACTAGCAAGATCATCGTAAACTCTTTTGCCCATACCAACATCTTGCATGATGCGAGATGCGTTCAAGCTGCACGTGTGGGTGATTGCATCCGGAGTTGGATGCTTTCAAGCTGCAGCAGAAAACAGTCCAAAGCTTTGCGTTCATCATGCAAGATGCCTGCAAGCTACACGTGTAGGTGATTGCATTCGGAGCTGGAGGCTTTCAAGCTGCAGCAGAAAACAGTCCAGAGCTTTGCGGTCTTGATTATCTCTCTCTTCCCGGCTACGGTATGCATCTGAGTAACAATATCATCATGAATTTCTGTGTCCATATCAGCATCTTGCGTAGAGCAACATGGATTTAAGATATACACGTAGGCCATCGCCACTACAAGAGGCTATTCATATTAGCGACGCTCACACAGCGACGCTCAAATTTTTTTTTCCCGGCGTCGCTATGAGCATCGTAAATTTACAAAGAAATTTGCGACGGTCATAGCGACGCCGACTGGGCTAAAAAAATAACAGAGCGTGCCCAAAAACTCAGATCTCAGATCTGAGTTTTTCGGCGCCCTCAAGCAAGGAGCAGGTAACGCTCTCCCTCTCTCTCTCTCTCTCTCTCTCTCTCTTTTTCTTCTCCACACACACACACACACACACACACACACACACACACACACACACACACGAGGAGAGGAAGGAGAGCCAGGTATGCTCCTTCCCTCTCCTCACTCTCATGTTCCCTTCCCCTCTTTCTCTCTCCCTCTCACACACACACATACACACACACATAGTGTTTTTGAGAGAGAGAGAGAGAGAGAGAGAGAGAGAGAGAGAGAGAAAGAGTACAAACATAAACAAAAACGCACACACACATACATAAACAAAGAATGCACACACACATTGAGAGAGGAAAAGAGAGAGAGAGCATGCATAAACAAAAAACGCACGCATTGAGAGAGGAAAAGAAAGAGAGAACATGCATAAACAAAAAACGCACACATTGAGAGAGGAAAAGAGAGAGAAAACATGCATACGATCCAAAAAAACGCACACACATTGAGAGAGAAAGAGAGAGAAACTAATTTAACGTCGTAGGAAACTAATTAAAATTAAAAGACCTAAAGATCTAACCGACGAGGAGTTGAACTCAAGACCTATTATTCAAGAGGGAAATGGCATAATCAATCTATCATACTTGGCATGGGTGATAGAAAGGTTATACCATTTATCTCTTTTTATTGGCACACACATCCACACACGCGCCCACACACAAGAAGAAGAGAGTTATAACGTCGTAGGAAACTATCCTAAAAGACGTTAAAGATTAGGTTAGATGTAGACTTACGTTAAATTAGATTTAGGTTTATTTAAGTTAAATTAGATTAGATTTAGGTTTATTTTTAATTAGATTTACGTTTATTTACGCTAGATTTAGATTTACGTTATATTAGATTAGATTTAGGTCTCCATAGACTGCGATGCCTACATGAAGCGGGTGAAGAAAGCCCTCAATGGAATATAGGGTATTGCTGCCTTCACTCATGGTGGGCTCCGTCGATCCAAAAGTACTGGTGAAATGTCTTTAGAAGATAGGGAAGAAGGTGGATCTTCAGGGCGGCAAGAGTCACTACATCCCCGACACAATGACCATCTAGACAACCTCTAGTCATTCAGTTCAAAGTTAGTAACAAGAGCAAGAACGGTCTAAAGGGCCAATTGCTGTCGTCAGATGTGGATGGAGATTTAGATTTAGATTTAGATTTATGTTATATTAGATTAGACTTAGGTTTATTTAGGTTTACCCACACACACACACACACACACACACACACACAAGAAGAAGAGAGTTTTAACGTCGTAGGAAACTATCCCAAAAGACGTTAAAGATTAGGTTAGATGTAGACTTACGTTAAATTAGATTTAGGTTTATTTTTAGTTAGATTTACGTTTATTTAGATTTACGCTTATTTACGTTAGATCGAGTCCACGCAAGAATTACTTACGGTTTAGGGTTTAGAGTTAGACGAACAGTGAAAACATCTACTGTGAAAAGATGTTAAGATGCTGTGAAGTGCTACAGCTAGAGAAGAGGCAAAGGGGTTTTGTCCACTACATGCAGTATCATGTAGACGTGGGTCTGTAGATTTCTTGTACCCACAAATATAGGTATTGACCAATAAAGACGAGATTATAACTCGGTGGTTCTGATCTCCGTGCACCTCTAGACCGAGGTGTGCGGGGATTGGACATGACTAGAGAATGTGAGGTAGAGAGAGAGAGAGAGAGAGAGAGAGAGAGAGAGAGAGAGAGAGAGAGAGAGAGAGAGAGAAGACGAAGAATGCCAATAGAATATTAAATTTTTTGTCCGGGTTATAAGATTTTTATCCTCATTATGAGTAGTGACGAGGATGTGGGACCGTCCAACCGAAACACCTATCTCTCAACGAGGGTCTTATGTCCTTGTAATCAATGCAAGCATGCTGTGCGACGGACAAGACGTGTTTCTTTGCAGGACGTTCACGAATTTGGCGAGTTCGATCCATCTATTATAGATCGAGTTGTTGCCAATTATAACTCGTTGGACTCTGACGCTGGCCAACAAGCAGCAATCTTGCAACCCAATAGACGTGTTCGCAGGCGCTTTGGTCAAGCAGCATATGTGAGGCCACAAGATGTAGCCTCTGACAGCTCGGGGGATGATCATGCAGAGCACATTCCCAATGAGGCAATGTTTGAGCCCGAGATTGATGAAATGATCGAGACGATCATGGATTCAGGAAGGCTTATCTATGATGATATGAAAAGTGAAGCCGATACGCCATTGTATAATGGAGCACGTATGTCTAGATTGAAAGCACTCCTGGTTCTTCTCAACATGCAGGCAAAGTTTGGATGGAGTGACACTAGCGTCACAACGCTTTTCAGGTGATCTATTACAATTAGTTTACTTTAATAAAACTCTAAATGTATAATGATCTGATAGATTTTTACACGATTGTATCGTATTTTTATGTTGTGTAGATTGCTTAAAGAGCACATACTACCAGCTGACAATGTGATGCCAGATTCCCGAGATGAAGCAAGAAAGATTTTGCGAAACTTGGGGATGGATTACAATTCTATCCACGCTTGTCCTAATGACTGCATTCTTTTCAGAGGGGAATACATAGACATGGAGAAGTGTCCGAAATGTGATTCCGAAAGATATCGAGTAGATCTCCACGGGACAAAAATTCCACAAAAGGTTTTGCGACATTTTCCTCTGCTTCCTCGCATCAAGCATTTCTTCGAATGTAAGTCCATGGCCGCCCTAGCATCATGGCATGAGGAGAATAAATCTTCGGATGGTGTGCTACGAATTCCTGCAGATTGCGCAGCCTGGAAACATATAGATGGAACATGGTCGGATTTTGCCAGGGAAGCTCGAAATTTGCGCTTAGGCCTGGCTATGGATGGCGTAAATCCATTTGGTCAAAGATCAACATCTTACAGTGTATGGCCCGTTGTCATCGTCAACTACAACATTCCCCCGTGGTTGACTACGAAGAAGGGGCACCTATGGCTAAGCTTGATTGTGCCAGGGCGATATAAAGTGGGGAATATGGATGTGTATCTTCGTCCACTATTGGAAGAGCTACAACAATTGTGGATTGGCATAGAGGTGGTGGATATGAGCCGACACACAGGACGACGGAATGCTTTGATCAGAGGCATTCTAATGTGGACCATGCATGACTATCCCGGGCTAACAGAATGCTCAGGTGATCTATTGACACTCCTCACTCAGACACTGTAAATCTTGTTTTTTCCCATAGTTGATCTATTATCATGTGTATACATGCAGGGCTTCAAACAAGCGGATACAGAGCATGTGTCACATGTGGACCTAGACTGAATGCACGTAGGGCACCCTCACTGAAGAAGCAAATCTACGAAGGTCATCAAGCGTATCTTCCAGAGAATCATGTGTTACGCGACGGCTTTTTGGGAAGAGAGCCACCAAGGATGTCTGCACAAGCATGGTTAGAGCAGAAGGAGATGTGCGATGACGGATTGCCTCCAGGGATGAAGAGACTATCTCTATGGTACGAGTTACCATACTGGCCCCGACTCATGATCAATCACTTGCTCGATCCAATGCACATATTCAAGAATGTGGGTAATCTACTATGGGACCATCTGACCGGCAAGAAAGATACTTTGGGAGCCAGAGTTGACCTTAGAAATGTGGATCGTATGGAGCAATATTGGCCGCAAACAGCGTCTGATGGATCGATAAAACTCCCTAAAGCACCATGGATTTTCACAGGAGCCCAAGAACGCAAAGTAAAAGAGACCATTCGATCTTTGCGGACCCCCACTGGCGTAATGCACTCGCTCCGAACGTGTTTTACTAAAGAAGGAAAGCTTACCGGTTTGAAGTCACACGATTGGCATAAAATGTGTCAGGTACGTTCATAGTGGACTTTAATATCATTGCATAAAATGTGGACTTTAATATCATTGCTACACATACTTTACAGTTTATTTTACCGGTTGCCATTGAGGGATGTTTGTCTCTCGACATCCGTAACACAATCTACAAACTTGCAAAGCTGGTGCAGTGGATCTCACAAAAGGAGATCAACGTAGACTCCATACCATTCGCCAAACTAAATGCTGCGGAACTTGTGTGCATGTTTGAGAAACATTTTCCTACTACCATGCTAACCATTCAGGTGCATCTTCTTGTTCACATAGTTGATGAGGTTGAAATAGCTGGCACAGTTCATTCCATATGGATGTTCTTCTTAGAACGTTTCATGAAAACGCTTAAGGGATATGTGCGTCAAAAGGCACGTCTGGAGGGTAGCATGGCAGAAGGTTGGTTGGTATCAGAGTCCCTAGTGTACATTGGAGAGTGGCTAGACGGATTTGATAAAGCCCGGGACACGCTATGGCGAACCATAGATGATCAGCGCATATCTGGGATTGTCATGTGCAATCTCGATGTTGAGAAGAAGATGACGGAAGATCTAGAGGTTAAAATCAACCGATTTTGCATGCTTCACAATCCAGTGATGCAAAAGTGGATTTCACAATATGAGGATGCAAAGCAAGAGCGACAAAGGGCACGAATCGAGTGGAGACGGGGAAGACGAGCACCGATGCACTATCCGACGGTTCTGGAGAGCCTACCAACCTTCATGAGCTTAAGATGGTTGCACAACCAATTGAAAAGCGCACAACAATGCGGTGACGAAGTGACTAAGGAAGAGTGGGAGTACTCTCGGGGTTGCGCGACCAAGGTAAGTTTGCAATGTACGACTGCTAGTGACTTTATTTCTAAACGTTTGAACGGCCACTCATAATCTTTGTTCGTTGTAGTATAAGTCATACACAGCAGCATGGTGTAAAGGTCGACATTTTAGGGTGGAACGAATCGACAAAAAGCGTTTTACTCAAGATTGTGGAATCATGGCAAAATTTGAACAGTCTAGTCGACGACGTTCCTCTGATGCAGATCCTGTGGTGGCGGAACTCACTTACTTCGGCACGCTGCAAGAGATTTTGAGGATCGATTACAGAGGATTTTTTGTCGACTTGTTCGACGTGCAATGGTTCAAGATAATCATGGAGGGTCGCAACGCTACTGTGCGTAGAGGAGAGTCTGGTTTTCTTGAGGTGGATTCTACTAAGAAATGGACTGACCTAAGAGACACTTTCGTACTACCCGAGCATTGTGAACAAGTAAGTATGTAAATAGTTAACATCCCCCTTTTACAAGTTATGTGCTTGAAAGCTCTCATGTAAGTTATGTGGCTCTGGCAGGTAATATTTCATCCTACAAAGTCTACATCAAACTGGTGGTACGTCATAGAGGTAGCCCCTCGTAGTGCAAGGACGTATGAAGGCTACCATGTGCCAATCACAACGGCATCAATGGAGGAGATCAGAGAAGATGCTCAATCAGGAGCCGCTGCGGTGGTGCCAGACGAGCATCAAGATGCTACTACTCTATATGGGGTGCATGCAGAGGAGCTACAAAATGAAACAGAGGATATATGTTTAAACGGAGAGCTCTATATAGATATAGGAAGTTATGCTGAGTTATGCGAGGATGAGAGAGAGATCTCTTAAAGCCACAAATATTGTATTTGAACAATTTTGCTCCGTGTTATAAAAGCTCTGGCTCTCTAAGTACCTTCCATGGCGCTCACATCTTTTGATTGAAAATTCTGAGTTTTCGACTTGCCTCTTCTATCACTCAATTCATTGCGTCATTGTATTTATATGCGTCATTACGTCATTGTATTTAATGGTCTTTGCGTCATTGTCTACTCTATTCATTCAATATTAAGTTTAAATATTTGTGTGTTTAATGCAGGTATGGATGATGAGGAGTTTCTTTCTTCTTTGTCATCGCAGCAGAGACAGTGGTACGTGGAGCGCATCGCTTTGGCGCATCATCGCACGTTCCTACTCCATCCGCATCTCCCTCTATTTCGGAGCATTCGGCGCGCTCCGAAGCTTCGGCGTCGACGAGACGAGCTTCACACTCGTCTAGACACCGACGCTCTAGTGGTGGCGGTGGCGGTTGTTGTGGGGATTCCGCCACCGATGCCTCCACACCGCCTCGTGTTCGACGAGGCTCTTTACCCTCCCCTTCTTTGCCCGCCCCCACACCAGCCACAGCATCGCCATCTACGCCAGGTTTTGCACGGCTGACTGTTCCTAGCAGCTACACACCTCTACCTACTCCGCCAGGGCCACCCCACTCGACACTCCTCGCTTCGGGGCCCAGACGCCGGTGGAGACACCTGACGTCCGTACCCCCATCGACACGCCGCTAGAGACCCCTGCCGGGACACCCAGGTTCACGCGTCACCGGCCAGAGGGCTTGCCTTACTCCGTCGACTTCAGCGGCGGCATCATCATGGATGATAACGGCAAGAAGGTGATCTCGCGCATGCGTGGTCTTTGCTCTCAGCTGTTTAGACACTACATACTAAAAAAATGGAGTGAAGTACCAAGTGATTTAAAAAACAGAGTCATCAGCATACTTCATGATGAGTTTCCCGTTCCAACACGGGATCAGCGCTTCAATGAAGACCTGATGAAGATTCGAATGCGCGAATACTGCAAACACAAGCGTTCCGAAGTGCAAAAAGCAATCAAGCATGGGTGGAACAGGCCAGATTGGCTGGCCAAAGAAGATTGGAAGAATGCGAAGAAAGCAGCGCGCGAGAATCCCGACAAGTGGAAGCAACAAAAGGATGCAGCCAGAGCGCGAGTAGAGGCAGGGAGCTCGCACCACTTGGGGAGCGGTGGATGGGCATCATTTGAGGTCGATTTTGTAAGTGTTTTCGCATTGCTCTTTATGTTCGATAGTTTAGGGTTTATGAGTTTTTTAATTCTAACATAATGAATTCTTTGTATGTTTTGACAGTGGTCGATGACAGGACGTGATCCCACACTATACGAGCGCGAGTACGCAGGCAGGAAGGGCTTAAACGCCCTGAT